>NC_083095.1:76317948-76622603 GCF_949774975.1 Lagenorhynchus albirostris | reverse complement strand
AGGTGTGACTAGAACAGAAGACATGGAGACATAGCAGATGGGTACTTGGGGGTTAGAGGAGGGCTGCATTTGGTGCTTGGCTTTCTTACCCTGGATCTGCTTCTTGGTGAGATGGATCAGGAATCAGAATGGTGTCATCTGAAAAATATGTCCCAGAGAGACTTGAGTGGAATATTTAAGGGCATTTCTACCTTTTTAGATTTAGAAGGTATCTTGTATTTCATAATAGAATACTAGATTAATGAAGAAGATTATGCATTTGATGTCCTAATTCAAGAGTCTAATTCCTTAGATCTAAGCACAAAAATTAGGACTCACCTACTTTATATAAGTATATATTACTATATTCACGTTAGGGCATTAAATATACCCCCATGGTGACAGAAAACAAAATTGTATATTCTTTATAGTACAAAGTAAGCTATGACAAGGAAAGTAGCTACAGGCAAGTAATAGTCATTTTAAAAAAAATATTTATTTGTCTGCTCTGAGTCTTAGTTGCGGCACACGGGATATTTAGTTACGATGTGCGGGATCTCTAGTTACGGCATGCAGGATCTAGTTCCCTGACCAGGTAGCGAACCGGGCCCCCTGCGTTGGGAGCATGGAGTCTTAACCACTGGACCACGAAGGAAGTCCCTAGTCATTTAATTATAGATAATAATTATTAATTCTAAACTCACTAGAATTCTAGTTTCAAGGTGGGTATGGGCTGGGGAGGAAAAACATGACCACACAGTGTCTTCAATATTTTTAGAAAACAGCTTTACTGAGATATAATTCACATAAAATAAAATTCACCCATTTAAAGTGTATAATTCAAAGATTTTTAGTATGTTCACAGATAAGTACAATCAATCGTCATCAGAGTCAATTTTAGAACACTTCCATCACCTCCAAAGGAAACCTGTACCTTTTAGCTGTCACTGTACACTCCACCCCCACTCCCATCCTCCCTGGCCCCAAACAACCACTAATCTACTTTCTGCTCTGTAGAGTGAACTATTTTGGGCTTTCATATGAATAGAATCATATATGGAATGATGTGGACTTTGTGACTGGCTTCTTTCACTTAGCATAATGTTTTCAAGGTTCATCTAAGTCGTAACGTGTATCAGTACTTCCTTCCTTTTTATAACCAACTAATATTCCCTTGTATGGCTACACCACATTTGGTTTATCAAGTATTTTCAGTTTCAAAATGCCAGCGAACCCAGCCCAAAATGAATGTATCAATTGAGGTGTGCAAAAGAATAAAAACACAAAGTCAGGGAGATAGGTCTCGGGGGGGGGGGAGGCGCCTACAGAAGGGTAGTTCTCGAAAAAAAACTCTCCAGAGGGGCCTACAGAATGCCGAAAATATGGGTTCAGTTTCTTGAGCCTCATCATATGTGTCAAAACACACTTACCCCATCAAGTCATGTTCTCTTCCCTGACCCTATCATGGTCATTTTACCTACATCAGTAATGTTACTAGGACTTCCCTGGTGGCACAGTGGTTAAGAATCTGCCTGCTAATGCAGGGGACACAGGTTCAAGCCCTGGTCCAAGAAGATCTCACATGCTGCAGAGCAACTAAGTCCATGTGCCACAACTACTGAGTTTGTGCGCCAGAGCCCCCGAGCCACAACTACTGAGCTCACGTGCCACAGTTACTGAAGCCTATGCACCTAGAGCCCGTGCTCTGCAGCAAGAAAAGCCACCACAATGAGAAGCCTGCGCACAGCAACGAAAAGTAGCCTCCGCTCGCCACAACTAGAGAAAACCCGCGCACAGCAACAAAGACCCAACACAGCCAAAAATAAATAAGTAAATTTATTAAAAGAAAAATAATGTTACTGGGCTTTCCTGGTGGCGCAGTGGTTGAGAGTTCGCCTGCCGATGCAGGGGACACTGGTTCGTGCCCCGGTCCGGGAAGATTCCACATGCCGAGGAGCAGCTGCGCCGTGAGCCATGGCCGCTGAGCCTGCGCGTCCGGCCTGTTGCTCCACAACGGGAGAGGCCACAACTGTGAGAGGCCCGCGTACTGAAAAAAAAAAACCAAAAAAAAACCCAAATGTTACTAATCATGTATTTTGTATAGAACATTGTCTTAAAAACCATAATATAAATTGGTAATAAGACAAAGTGCTTTCAGTCTAGACAGGGGACAGGATATATGCATAAAAAAGGAAAAACAAGGTTGAATTAGTGGTACCCTCTATGCCTATTTTAGTCTTTTTATGTGTTATATTGTCATTGTTTAGAAAAATTGTTTTTGAAAGAGGAATACAATGTGTGAAAAGTAGTACATGCTAAGTGCCAATGATAACATGCTACAGAGGATGGGGAATGGGTAAAGGATTGGTAGGACTCAAGTTAGGCTTTATAGGAAAGGGAGGTGAGGAGGATATAGCTGAAAGCACTACATGCAGGCCAATTCAGGAATGTCTAATTTAACAGACTGGAAAGGTTAAAATGAAGAAATCATGAATGCGAGCAGTTGGAGATAAGGTGGAGAGGGGCTAGATTGTTTAGAGCTCTGATCTCAGGCTAAGGAGTGCGAACCTTATTCTCTAGGCAAGTGGCCAGCTTTTTAACTAAGGACTGATGGGAAAATCACACTGTAGTATTTTGATGGACTAAAGCCTAACCAGAAGCGGGGAGGCTTCCGACTTCTCCGGTCGCGCAGTGGTTAAGAATCCACCTGCCAGGGCTTCCCTGGTGGCGTAGTGGTTAAGAATCCACCTGCCAATGCAGGGAACACGGGTTCGAGCCCTGGTCCGGGAAGATCCCAGATTCCGCGGAGCGGCTGGGCCCGTGAGCCATGGCCGCTGAGCCTGCGCGTCCAGAGCCTGCGCTCCGCGACGGGAGAGGCCCACATTCCACAGAAAAAAACAAAACAAAACAAAACAAAACAAAAAAACATAAAAGACAAGAGCATAAGCAATTTAGAAATAAAAATATACACTTAAGTCAAATTAGTTTTCTCTTTTTTTTGGATTAAAATTTGAATAGGTGATAGAATCACATAGTTAAAAAATTATGCCACAAAAAATGTATACAGTGAAAATGTTCATCTCAGTCCTCTCCTCCATCTGCCCTTCCTTCCCCACCCCACTAGGAATCACTTTTATTAGCTTCTTGTGCATTCTTCCAGGATTTATAAAAATATAAACAAATAAAAATACATATTTTTATTTTTTCTCCTATTATTATACACAGAAGTTAGCATGTTATACTTCTTGTTCTACACCTTGCTATTTTATTTTACCTTAATGTATCTTGGAGATCTTTTCACATCTATTAATTATTGTGCTTACTTGATGAATTAGGTCCATGCTGTCAAGAATACATGTCTGTCACTCAAATTTTTTAGAACCAAAGGAAAAATATGCTTGGGTTTTTTTTGTTTTTTGTTTGTTTGTTTTTAGCTATTTCCCAGTCTGAGTTGATTACTATTACAAATAGATCCAAAGAGTTGCTGCCCCTTTAAAAGAAGAAGGTGAAGAAGAATGGAACTGTTCCTTCCGTGCTGTGCCTTGCATCTAAATTTGATCTGGCTTAGATTTGCATTGCTCTTTCTTGTAAATAGGCCTCTGTTTTTCATAATTACATTTTGTTTCTAAGGGACGCCATTTGAATAAACACTGGCTACCTGCCTTGTTTTTCTGTTATTGTAAATTTGGATTTTAATAAAAATGGAAAATTTCCTGTCTTTAATCTTTTTGCCAGACTTTTAGCTTTAGTCTAAATTAGATTTGAAATTGTTTGGTATTAATCTGCCTTTGTTCTCTTGTTTTGGGGTCAGAGAACTCCTCCACTCCTCCATCGGGTTTTCATTTTCACTTCCATTCTGAGTTTGTTCATTTAGGAGGCTTACTTTAGCTCATTTGCAAATCACTTTTTTTCTTGTCCTCTTTCCCTTCTCTCTTTTATTCATTTTTTAAAATACCATTTTGCTTGTCAGCCAGCTATTTGATATTGGCCTTTGTCTTTGCTTTTCCTATTTTATTTTGAGCTGTTTCTACTTGAGCTTTGGCTATAATTTTATAATAAAAGATTGGTAGGAATATAGTACGACTTTATATGTAGCCTGAGGTGTTCTAGTTCTATCCAGTGTTCGTTTTACCCATCAAAGACTGTCCAGGTCAATTCCAGTTCACAGTATTAATCTCCACTGTTCCCTCCAAATAATACTGTAGAGCTACTACCATTGTTAATATCCTACCCATTCCATCAAATGAAGTATGAAAATAATTTAATTACCATCAAGGAATGTAGTTGATATTTGGCACAGTGGTTGTTGTTTTTTTTAATAAATTTATTTTTTATTTATTTATGTTTGGCTGTGTTGGATCTTCGTTGCTACGTGCAGGCTTTCTCTAGTTGCGGCAAGTGGGGGCTACTCTTCATTGCGGTGCGCGGGCTTCTCATTGCAGTGGCTTCTCTTGCTGTGGATCATGGGCTCTAGGCTCGCAGGCTTCAGTAGTTGCAGCACGTGGACTCAATAGTTGTGGCTCATGGGGTTAGTTGCTCCACTGCATGTGGGATCTTCCTGGACCAGGGCTCGAACCCGTGTCCCCTGCACTGGCAGTTGGATTTTTAACCACTGCGCCACCAGGGAAGCCCACAGTGGTTGTTTCTGATATACTTGTTTTGGAGGTGGGAAGGTTCTCACTCTGGAGTTTCACTGATAGACCTGCAAGATCATGAATCTGGAGGGACAGAAGGAAGTCATTAGGTTTCCTTGGATGCTTGCTCCCCTAAATTACCCTCCTCCTTCACAAACAGATAGGAACCAACACTGTTTAAAAAAACAAATATGGAATTATGGTAACGGTAATTTTGGATATGTTCTGCCATTCTGCCGTTCTTTATGGCATCCAGCTTCTAAAATATTTCCTACCTACTGACTCGTTACTTCAGGATAGCTCTACGGTTGGTCTAAAGGCTTGTTAGCAGGACTCCCAAAGATCTAGAAAACTGATCCTTGGTAAGGTTACACAATACTGGATTCAGGAATGTTCTCAGACCAGAATATACTAGCCTGGAGAGTCTGAGAGAGGTGCCTTAGAGAACAAAACTGTACCCTGCAATAGGATTGTACATTGTATAAACCAGAAACTTGAGGTGCTTCTACCCAAGGAGGGGCTCTGGGCATATCCACACTTGCTTAGGAGTACAAGTGGACTAGACTGAGAAATACTGTTATATTTCCATAGTCTAATATGACTCTCACTTACTTAAAGTTTTCAATAATAATACACCTTCTGGTGAAGGTGCTGGAGTCAAGATGTTTGTGCTTTTTTTTTTTTAATTTTTATTGGAATATAGTTGATTTACAATGTTGTGTTAGTTTCAGGTGTCTAGCAAAGTGAATCAGTTATACATATACATATATCCACTGTTTTTTAGATTCTTTTCCCATACAGCCCATTACAGAGTATTGAGTAGAGTTCCCTGTGCTATATAGTAGGTACTTATTATCTATTTTATATATAGTAGTGTGTATATGTCAATCCCAGTCTCCCAATTTATCCCTCCCCACCCCCTTTCCCCCCTGGTAAGCATAAGTTTGTTTTCTAAGATGTCTGTACTTCTGTCTGAATTGAAACATTTATTCATCTCTCTGACTGAGCTGACTTTATTTTGTGCCCTTTGGATAAATAACCCTGTTTGATTATTCAAGTGACGTTTGTGTCAGGTCTTGTCATCAGCCTTTACCCAGTATTGACATTTTTCAACGAAGGTCACTCATAACTATAACATTTACTTGACAACACTGTATTGCATTGATATTTGTTCATTTTTTCCGCAATTATTTTGAACTATGTCCTTTTGATAATCAGATGTATTAAGGCTTATATAGAAATGCCAAGGGGTGTGTGTGTGTGTGTGTGTGTGTGTGTGTGTGTGTATACATACATATGCATATACACATACATACATATGTATGCTAACCCCCCAAATTATCAACTTATAAACTGTTGTCTGTCCATGAAAACTTGAGTGCACCTCTCCAGGCTGCTGCGCAGAGAGAAAGATAAACGTGAAGAGGGTATGTTTATCCATTTACTCACAAATGTTCTAGAGACTGGGGAAACAGAGAAGAACAAGACAATGTTCTTGCCTTCAAGGAGTTTATATTTAACTCAGGAGTCAGACGACAAATAAATACAAATGTAAAAAAAAAATCTAAGGTAACAATAAGTGTTAAGAAAAAATAATCAAAGTAAGGGGATGGAAAGTAATAGAGGAAGGAAAGGCAAGTTAAAACTACAGTGAGATACCATTTCACACTCACTATTATGTCTATAATAGATAAGACAGGCATTAACAAGTGTTGGCAGGATACAGAGAAACAAGAACCCTCATACATTACTGCTGGGAATGTAAAATGGCGGAGCCACTTTGGATAAACACTTTGACAGTTTCTCAAAAAATTAAAACCACTATGTGACCCAGCAATTCCACTTCTAGGTATCTACTCAAGAGAAATAAAAACACAACCACACAAAGACTTAACACATAAATGTTTACAGCAACATTTACTAATAATGGAAACTGGAAACAACTGGTGAATGGATAGATAAAACGTATGGCCATACCATGGAATACTTTTCAACAATAAAAAGGAACAAACTGCAGACACATGCTGCATCATGGATGAGCTTCAAAAACATGCTGAGTAAGACAATTCAGATACAAAAGAGCATGTATCCTATGATTCTGTTTATATGAAATATCCAGAAAAGACAAACTTATAGAGACAGAAAGTAGATTAATGGTTTCCTGGGGCTCAGAGTAGAAAAGGAGATTAATGTAAATGGGCATAAGGGATCTTATTCAGGGGGTAAAAATGTTCCAAACCTGATTTATGGTTGTGGTCACACGACTGAGTAAAGTTACTAAAAATCATCGAATTGTACGCTTGAAATGGGTGAATTTTATGACATGCAAAATATACCTCATTAAGGCTATTAAACAAAAGGGAATTCCCTGGTGGTCCAGTGCTTAGGATTCCATGATCTCACTGCCAAGGGCCCAGGTTCAATCCCTGGTCGGGAACTAAGATCCTGCAAGCCGCACAGCGTGGCCAAGGGGAAAGAAAAAAGGGAGAGAGAGAGAAAGTAATAAAGAAGCAAGAGATTTCTCGAATAGGTTAGTGCTGGAAAGGCCTCCCTGAGGAGCTGGCATTTGAATAGACACCTGAGTAGAGGAGGGAGTGAGCAATGGAATGACTAGGGAAGAGTGTTCAAGCAGCTAGCATGAAGGTTCTGAGGGAACTTAGCAATTTAGCAGCAGCAAGAAGGCCGATATTATTAGAGTAGAGTGAACAATGGAAATAATGGTGGGAGACAAAGTTGGAGATGTGGGCAGGTGTTGTAGGTCATGGTAAGAAGTTTGGATTTTATTTTGAGCATGAAAGGATTTTTAAAACTGATTTACCCTAAACAACACAACCACCACAAACAACACAACTGCCTATTTTGTAGAAAATCCATGGTATGGGGCAAAAATTGAAGTAGGGTGATCAGATAAGAGACCACTGTGGTAGACCAGGTTAAAAGTTGGTTTGCATCAGTGATGGTGAAGGAGGTGGTAAGATGAAGTCAGAATTTGGAGATATTTTGAAGATAGAGTAGACAAGAATTTCTGATAGATTGGAAAAAAGTATGAGAAGAAAAGAAGAATCAAGAATTGTTCCTAAATTTTTGCCCCAATAGGTGAGGTGAATGGAGCTGCCATTTACTGAGAAGAGACGCTTAGGGAGGAGCAGTTTGCTTTTATAGCTGATAAGTTTTAAAAGTCTAGACCTCCAGGTGGACACGTGGGGTATGCACTTGGATAAATGAGTCTGGAATCAAAGAGAGGAGATTTAAGCTAGGTACATAAATTTGGAAGTCATTAGCATATAGATGGCATTAAAGCAAATGATCTAAATGATATTATCTAGGGGACAGAAATCAGGATGTGGGGAATGATTCAGCAAAGGAATTTGAGAATGACCCATTAGTGAGGTAGGAGGAAAATCAGAAAATAGGATGTCTTGGAGGACAAGTGAAGAGAGCAGTCAAGGTCACTCACTGCTTACCTTGACATGTAGTCTTGAAACCGTGCACCTCAGATTGGGACTTGAGCCCACGCAGCCGGGACTCGAACCCAGCCAAAACCCACAGTCTTCCAACTGAGATCACACACCTGGTTTTAGGACTTTATGAAGCTCAGGTTCTTGATATCTCATGGCAGAAAGAATTCAGTGAGAGACAAAGTGATAGGTAAGAAGTGGATTTATTTAGAGAAAAACATACTCCACAGACAGCGTGCGGGCCACCCCAGAAGGTAAGAAAGGCACCAGGGTATGTGATTGTCAGTTTTTATAGGGGTGGGTAATTTCATAGGCTAATGAGTGGGAGGAGTATTCCAGCTATTTGGGGAAGGGGTGGGGATTTCCAGGAATTGGGCCACCGCCCACTTTTTGATCCTTATGGTCGGCCTTGGAACTGTCATGGCACCTGTGGGTGTGTCATTTAGCTTGCTGATGTGTTACAATGAGCGTAGACTGAGGCTCAAGGTCTAGTGGAAGCCAACTTGTCCGCCATCTTGGACTCATTTGGTTCTAATCCATTTATATCCTGTCCTTGGGCTATGTCATTCTTTCAAATGTCGTGCCCTGCCCCCTTCCCTCCTGTTTCAGTCTTAGTGGAGCAACAAGAACGGCACTGATACCAAGCAGGACCCTGTGGGGCTCCTGGGCACAAAAGCCTTTCTGTGACCCTACTTCTTTTTGTTTGTTTGTTGGCCACACCTCGTGGCATGAGGAATCTTAGTTCCCGGACCGGGGATCAAACCTGTGTCCCCTGAAGTGGAAGCACGGAGTCCTAACCACTGGACCGCCATGGAATTCCCCTCCGCCCCCACTTATTGGTTACAGGAAATAGGCTTCTTTCAGACTCCCTGACCTTCTCTGAGTTCCAATGGGCAGGTTCAAACAGATGCTAATTAGGGAAGGGAAGGGATGCAGAGACAAGGGAGGAAGAGGCAAGAAACAATAGTGCAACCTTGGGGCAAAGTCCTGGTTCCAACCCTCAAGGGACATGCATAACAATATCTTTGAGCTGTTTTGCAGATACTGAAACCCCCACCTGGTAGGAGAAGTTAACTGTATGCTGTCCACCAGCGCGTAGACTGGTTGGAACCCGAAGGTTGATGATGCTGACTCCCACTTACCTCACCACCAACCAATCAGAAGAATGTCCACTAGCTGATCACACCCTCTTTGAACCATTACTATAACACTCCTCACTACCCCCTCCAGGTTGCCTCGAAACACAATTGTGAGGGCATTAACCCTCTGTGGTCCCCTTTGCCTTGCAAAGCAATAAAGCTATTCTTTTCTACTGCATCCAAAACTTTGTCTCCGAGATTTAATTCGGTGTCGGGGTACAGAGGCCGGATTCAGCTTCAACACCTTGATTAGACTGGACACCAGAAAGAATGAGAGATGAGGAAGTAGAGACAGCATGTACAAATAACACATTTGAGAAATTTTGCTACATAGGGGAGTAGTGGTTGGAGGAAAGATGTGAGGTCTAAGAAAGAGGCTTAAAAAAATTTTTTTTAACTTTTTAACGATGGGAGACACCTTGAAACAGACAGGCCCCAAATGGGACTTGCATATGATATGAGGGAGGAGAAAAGATGGTTTGTACTATTGACTGGGAGTTAAATGGGACCTTTAATTGATTATCCATGCAGTACCCGATGACTTGTTTATCGTATAGTTACAACTGCGCAGTGCGTTAGGGACTCTTGATGGTGAAAAGAAATGAGCCCACACTGATAGCTTGGACTTTGACTTGATAGCTGTCCATAAGAGGGCAGCAGAGAAAGAGCCCTGCAAGGTTGTCCCTGCAGGGTATTATTACATACTTTTCAAAGATATTAGAGGGAACTGAGCCCTTCCTTCCCAGAACCTCAATGCTAAAATTCAGCTTGGAGACCCCAAAGCCTCCAGACTTTGGGACATTCTCAGATAGTGTGGCCAGGCTTTGAGATCTGGAGGTAAGGAAAAAATTGTAAAGTTGATTGAATGTGGAGGAATGGCCAGTACGGAGGGAAGTTGCAGCTATTTTGTGGAAGCATCCTTTAAAAGAATGAGGCTAGACCATTGTTAGTATAAATAAATTGATTCTGGGGGAGTATTCACTGCCACAATCATTCCAAAGGACCCATTGATGCTGAATCTCAAAGTGTGTGGCCAAAGTTTACAAAGAAAAAAAGCCAAAAAAAGTCAAGTAGAGAAGGATTTAATCTGTAACGGGAAGCGGGTGGGGAGAGAGGAAGACACTCCTGCTGTGATTGGATCTTTAATGTGAATAACCATAGCATGTAACATGTACAAAGTGCTTTACAATCTACAAAAGATTTTACATTCTTTGTCCTTTTTAGTTTTGATATTTATGGAGACTATTGAGTATCATTAATATTATTCTCATTTTCATTTTTCAGATGAAAAAAGAGAGGCTTAGAGAAAGGTCACCTGACTTTTCCACCATCACACAGCAAAGGAATGACTAAGCTAAGACTCATATTCACAACTTTTGTCTCCAAATCTTTGAATCTACAGAGAGTGATGTGGGTGGGTACTGTGCGGAAACACATCACATGTTTGGGCTGAAAATGAAGGTCCGATGGAGTTATGCTTGGTGGCAAATTGGAGATGAAATGGAGTAGTGAGGAACTGTCTTCTATCGTTTTAAAGGATTGTTGATGTAAAAGAAGAATCAAATTTATTTTGTGCAATTTTGTCAGTTAAGATTAGACCTGAAGAGAGGTTCCACTCAATTTGTGAAGAGTTCCACAAAAAAGAAATAGTTAAGTTCTTCAAGTGTGGAAACAGGGGCTAGATGAATATTTGGCAAAGCCATAGAGAGGAATCTTTGACCTTACAACCTCTAAAATTCTATGCAAATCAAGTACCTTGAAACATTAGGACTTGTTTGGAAAAGCCTGAATAACAATGATACACTTCCCCAACACTAAAAATCAAGTAGCTTGAAACATCAAGACTTGTTTGCAAAAGCCTGAATAGCAAAGGTACACTTCCCCAACACTTAAGTTATATGGAAGGAAGATTAGATGTTACATTGTACATTCATGTTGCAATAATTATATGTTTATGCATGTCCACTTCTTGAAGAAGGTAAGAGGTGAGGAGTTGGGAGGCTAGATTAGAAAGAGTTGGGAGCTGTGACTGATTCCAGACCAAATTGGAAGCAATTCACCGCTTCATCAGACAGGAAACTCAGCAGTTGAGAAATCTTGAGCAGCACACCTGGAGGAATTCACCAGGGGACTGAGGCAGTAACTCCGAAAGGATAGGTGGTGGAAGGGTTACACAGGAACTTTGAGGAAGGAGTGATTTATGGGCGGAAGCCTTGCCAGAAGTGCAGTCAGTGGTGAAGAAAGCCATTTGTTCCGGGAGAGCAGTTTAGAAGGAGTATGTTTTGTGTGGGCCGTAGTTCATGAGGAAAGTGTTTGTGGGGAATGGAGATATGGGGCTAGTGATATGCATGAAAGCACTTGTTGAGAAATGTGGTTTGTAGGGGGCTTGCATTGCTGGGGCCATGAGGCTGGCGGGTGTTTTGGGCAGAAAGAGGCCACAGGGGCAAAAAAAAAAGGAGTCCCCACTGTGGCCTTTAAAAAATATATGCATATACATATTTAAAAGTTGAAATAAAAATATTATATGATTACAAAAAAATACAGTTCAGTAGAACAACTGGACTATATAAAGAAAAAAAAAAGAACCCCTATATCACCTCAGCCAAGATAAGCACTGTTAGCAGTTTGGTGCACTTCCTGTGGATTTTTAATTTTTTTGGAAAAAAAATTTTAAAGTATAGTTGATTTACAATATTGTGTTACTTTCAGGTATACAGTAAAGTGATTTGATTATACGTATACATATGTATATATCTATACCTTTTTTAAAAAAATTCTTTTCCATTATAGTTTATTACAAGATATTGAATATAGATCCCCGTGCTATATAGTAAATCCATGTTGTTAATTTTGGAAATTTTTAATGTCCATTTTCTCCCCAACTGTATACTTTGAAAATCTTCAAGCCTATAGAAAAGTGGAAAGAATAGTGAAATGAACACTAGTATACCTTCTACCTGTCGACTAAAAAAATATATTCACAACCTACAAGTTGAGAGTTATGTTTTATTTGGTGGGAATTTTTAGGACTTCAAGCCCAGAAGGCAGCATCTCAAGTAACCCTGAGAGAACTGCTCCAAGGAGGCGAGGGTGGGGAGCCAGGATATATAGGAGTTTTGCAACAAAGGGCGGGTAGTCTGAACGTCAAAAGATTATTGTTAATTAAAAAAAACCAGATATGTCAAGTTAAGGAATTTAGCGCTTTTCTGTGTATGGGAAGATGCAAGAGTCTGGGCTCACTAAAGTCATTTCTTTGATATGCACCTCAGCTATCTGGGGCCAGTATCCTGTGTTTTCATGTCCTGAGTTTCCTCGGGGCTAACTGGGACTGCTGGTGGCTGCTAGATGGCAGGTATTCTTTCCCCTCCTGAGTTCCCTCAGGGCTTACCAGCTCACCAACTGCTGTGACTGTAATCGCTGATGACTGTGACATCCTTCGTTTACTGATATGGCAGGCAATATTTCATTTATCACACTTAATTCGTCAATTGTTAACTTTTAGCCACATATACACTTTCTTTTTTTTCTGAGCCATTTGAAAGTAAATTGTTGCAGACATCGTGTCAGTTCATTTAAAAAAAATTATTCATTTATTTAGGTTGCGCTGGGTCTTAGTTGCGGAGTGCGGGATCTTTAGTTGTGGCATGCATGTGGGATCTAGCTCCCCAACCAGGGATCGAACCCAGGCCCCCTTGGTCTGTAACCTGTCATTTAGGAGCATCATGCCCATAGGACTGGCTTACCCATCTGCTGATCTTACCAGAGTATATGAGGAGCTTCCTGGGGAAAAAAGCCTGTGTTTCTTGAACTGATAGTTGCCCTGATGATCGTCATTACCTGACCAGAGCACAAGACACAGTTTCATGAAGAGAAAGCAAACACCTTTACCCTGAAATTTTAGCTGAGTTGCTCTCCCATGGGATAATTCTTTGTGCAGGGAAAATATCTGATTTGCAAATTGAAGGGCACCTGTGATTACTTTGTTGGCTCAGGCTTTTTTGTTTATTTGTTTGTTTTTGGATAGAGTTGTTGGTTGTCCTTTCAAGAATGTTCCTAGGTATAAGAAGGTAAACATGGAGGTCTGTGAGATAATTTTAACGTTTCAGAAAGTTTTTTATTTTTATTTTTTGCCTGTGTTGGGTCTTCGTTGTGGTGCGCGGGCTTCTCATTGCGGTGGCTTCTCTTGTTGCGGAGCACAGGCTCTAGGTATTCGGGCTTCAGTAGCTGAGGCACGGGGGCTCAGTAGTTGTGGCTCGTGGGCTCTAGAGCGCAGGCTTAGTAGTTGTGGTGCATGGGCTTAGTTGCTCCACGGCATGTGGGATCTTCCCGGACCAGGACTCGAACCCATGTCCCCTTCATTGGCAGGCAGATTCTTAACCACTGCACCATCAGGGAAGCCCCATTTCAGAAATCTTAATGAAGACCACAAATTTACTCTAAATAAGACTGCAACATGCTAACTAAAACTAAGTTTATCTGAATGATAGCAATCCATTATGGCAACTCTGGTTATCCCATTCTTATCAAAGATTTTGGCAAGGTTTTTTTATTTTTTATTAATACAAATGGAAAAATTACATTGTGGTGATTCATAAGTATAACAGCAGACTTTTCTTTTTTTTTTTAGCAGACTTTTCTTAAAACTTGAAATTTTTAGTGCCATCTGAGAATTAAATCTGGTTAGATCAGCAGTTGGTAAATAGTAGCCACTGTGGACAAAAAACATCACTTGCCATTCCAGTAAACAAGAAACGTTGTCCACCACCAAGCCGTTAGTCAGTGTTGCTGCCCTGACAGTACGTCCTGACTGTACACCCTGTGGGAATTCAAGATGGAAAAAAACAGGATACTGGCCCTAGACAGTTAAGATGCATATCTAAGGAACTATTTCAGTGAGCCCCAGACTCTTGTATTTTCCCATACACAGAAAAGAACTAAAATCATTAACTTGAGATGTCTGTTTTCTGCGATTAGCAGTAAGCTTTTG
Source organism: Lagenorhynchus albirostris (assembly GCF_949774975.1). NCBI lineage: Eukaryota > Metazoa > Chordata > Mammalia > Artiodactyla > Delphinidae > Lagenorhynchus > Lagenorhynchus albirostris. The sequence goes on along the minus strand of NC_083095.1, from coordinate 76,608,406 downwards.
ATGTCCAACTACATTTTTTTTTCAGCAAACACTCCTATATATCCTGGCTCCTCCTTTACTTCTTTTATTTTTTTAAATTTGTTTATTTAATTTATTCATTTTTGGCTGCGTTGGGTCTTCGTTGCTGCACGCAGGCTTTCTCTAGTTGCGGTGAGCAGGGGCTACTCTTTGTTGCGGTGTGCAGGCTTCTCACTGCAGTGGCTTCTTTTGTTGTGGATCACGGGCTCTAGGCATGCACGCTTCAGTAGTTGTGGCACATAGGCTCAGTAGTTGTGGCTTACAGGCTCAGTAGGTGTGGTGCACGGGCTTAGTTGCTCCACGACATGTGGGATCTTCCCGGACCAGGGCTCGAACCCGTGTTCCCTGCATTGGCAGGTGGATTCCCAACCACTGCACCACCACAGAAGCCCCCTCCCTTACGTCTTGGGAACAGTTCCTCAGAGCTTTCTGAGAGGCTGTCTCCTGGGCTATAGTCCTCAGTAGGGTCACTGAATAAAACATAACACGCAAATTTTAGGTTGTGTGTTTTTCTTCAGTTGACACCATTTGTAAAATCAAACCACTGAAATTCCAAATTTATTAGTGGAGTGGGGGTGGCCACTAAGAACCCACAGATTCCAGTTTGGGGACCAAAATGTAGGCTTAGGGAAGTACAGCGATTTTAGCATTCTCACAGCTAAAATACAATCAATCAAAGTGTATCTTGCCTTTTTTCTCTTACCTAAATTTGATTTGTGTTGTCATTTATTGTAGATAGTTTTACAACCTGCCTTTAATCCTACCTTGGAATAGGTGGAGTATAAAAGAATACAAACCAACAAGCATGCTAATGCATGTTAAGGAGGAGCTTGGGAAGCTTGGAGATTAGAAAGGGAAATTCTAAATTTCGGGAATTGACTCCTTGTAAGCCACCACTTCTCAGGGGCAAGACGCTGGCTCAGTCCTTAATTCTGAGTCAGAAATGTTTCCCCACCCTCGTCCTGGCGTGAATAAACCTCAACGCTACTCACCTCTCCTGCTCACCAAGCAAATATCACTTCATGGTTTTCTCTCCCACTTAAGTCAGGGAGAAAATATTGGGGCAGGTTTATTTTTCACTGTCCAAATTTTTCAATGTAGCTCTTGCTTATGGTTTTATTTTGGGATAGGTTGGTGTGAGTCAATCCAGACAAAATCAAACGTGGACCTGTGAGTTGAGGACGGACCCAGTGTGGCTTGGGTCATTGTGCTGACTCCACCACTTGAAGCCGTGCCTGTGTGGCCATCTGGCTTTGCTGGATGCTTTTGTTATCTCACCTCAGTCTAAGCAAGAGAATCATTGTAGCTTAACAAATGTAGGTTATCAGGAACCAAGGGGTCTGGGAATAATAAAATTGTTTTTGGTAATTAAAAGATTAGAAGTCACCAGGTTTTTTTGTTTGTTTTTGGTTTTGGCTGTACCACACAGCTTGCAGGATCTTAGTTCCCCAACCAGGGATTGAACCCCTGCCCCTGGCAGTGGAAGCACAGAGTCTTAACCACTGGACCCTTAACCACTGGACCACCAGGGAAGCCCTAGAAGCCATTAGTTTAACTGGTATATCTTCTTTTGACTTCAGAGGTTTTTTGCCACTTGAATTAAATGTGGTTCCACTAAAACTTGTTTGACGACTGCCTCAAGTTGAAATACCACACAGTGACAATTATTTGAAGTTTGGTCCTTTCCCTGTGAATTTTACTGTTTCGGTGTTTTGTTCTAAAAGAGTTGTGTTACAATGACCTTTCAGCCATTTTACAAATGGTCATCTTCCACTCCAAGAGACACACACACTCACACATTTCTTTACTAGTGTTCTTTCTTTCTCACTCTTAGTGTCTAGTACCGTTATGCACCTCAGGAATTGCCAAGAATCCCTCACTGACCTGACAATCTATCTCCATACTTCTTCCTGTTCATACTAGAACTTCCAAGAACATAGACTTTTAGTCAGACCGATCTGAGTTCAAATGCTGCCCTTGTCATTTACTAGCTCTATGATCCTGGGTATTTTCCTAAGGTTCCTAATGCTTTGTTTTCACATTTGTAAAATGGGAATATAGTATTAGTTACCTCACAGTATTAGGTAAGATACTGTAAATAAACTGCTTAAGACAATTCCCTGGCACTTAATCAGCACTTTATAAATGCTAGCTATTATTTCTTTTCATCTCCTAGTGGCAAGGCGTCCCATTATAGGAAATCACACTAAGTTGATATTGACTTTATTTTTTTTTAATTTTTAAATTAATTTTGATTGGAGTATAGTTGATTTACAATGTTGTGTTAGCTAAGCTGATATTGACTTTAAACCCAATTAAATGTGTCAAACTTTTGGGGGGATCATTTCATTTAAAAAAAGAAAGGGCAGGGAACGATGAATGTCATTCGGTGATTTTTACCGTTTTCACAAATAAGGCTGGCTCTGTGTGCAGCCATGGAGATCTTGAGATGACCTGAAGGAAAGTTTGTAGTTTAATGCAAGTGAGCAACATCTGTTCTTTCTCTCTTTTTCTCTTTTTAAATTTATTTATTTTATTTATTTATTATTTTTGGCTGCGTTGGGTCTTGGTTGCTGTGCGCAGGCTCTAGAGAGCAGGCTCAGCAGTTGTGGCGCACAGGCCCAGTTGCTCCACAGCATGTGGGATCCTCCCGGACCAGGGCTCAAATCCGTGTCCCCTGCATTGGCAGGCGGATTCTCAACCACTGCGCCACCAGGGAAGCCCTCTGGTCTTTCTCTTGCTTTCTTTCTTCCAGGACTCCACTTGCTCCAGATTCCCTGCAGTGTCAGTGCTGTGGTAGAAAATGACAAATAGAGGGCACAGTGCTTCCCACCTTCGTCTGTCCTGTCTCTCCCGTGGTCTCACCCTACCCTCAGACCTTAGAGCATTCCATTCCTATTCTACTCACGGAGATATCTGGTCACTGCCCCGTCTCAGATCTGACTTGGCTCAGCCAGAGGCTCCTGTGTAGGGTGAGGCTTGCCAGCACTCAGGGCTAACACAAAGCCTCTTGAGCACTTCCTCCTAAAGCTCACTTTTCCCTGGAACCTCTGATGTTTTGCATATCTTCTTCCTGAACAGTCAGCTGGGGAAAGCAGAAGTAAGTCAGGGAGTAGTTTGAATTACTACGTGCAAAAATCCCCAAACAAAGCAGAAAAACTACCTGAGCTCACTCATCCCTCACCTCCTTCCACACAGAGCTCTCAGACTTCCTTTTTGTACTTTCCTTCCCCTTCAAGGTGATTTTTAAAAACTTTTTATTATGAATAATATTCAGACATGCCCTGAAGTAGAAAGAAGAGTATGATTAGTTTCCAAGTGCCTACCACATGCAACTCCAACAATGATCAAAGTTTTGCCTATCTTGTTTCCTTTCTCCTTCTTATTTTATTATTTTTATCTGTGCTCATTTATTCCTAGAGTATTTTTAAGCTAATTATGAGTTATTTTATTTTATTTTTTTTTTGCTGCCCTGCGCAGCACGTGGGATCTTTGTTGCCTCAGCACGGATCAAATCCGCGCTCCGTGCATTAGAAGCGCAGCGTCTTAACCACTGGACAGCCAGGAAGTCCTGATGAGTTTATTTCTAATGACTCTCCTTCTCCCTGAGTTAAAGCTGGGGTTTGGGTGGAGGGAACCAAGTGTGGTGGGTTCGACTCCTCACCCTGCCTCCCTAGCTCTCCTCACTGCCTCACAGTCGGAATCAGGTGCGAATACAGTTTCATAAACTGATATTGATTTTTCTAATAAATAATGTTAGTTACCTTCTTTATGCCAGACACTGGGCTAGGCACTGAGAATAGAAGAGCGATAGGATAAGAAACTCTCAGTTCGGCGAGAAAGAAAAAAAGCAAAGGGGCAAGGCTCTTTGTTTGGCCCGATTATTCATGCAGGTGCAGCAAGAGTGTTAATTTACCATATAGGCTCCTTAAATCTTCTTTGTAAATCTAGAGCCATATTCATTGATAAGGCCACAAAAGTAACTTCTTTCTGGAAGTTTCCTTAAGGAATCTCAGATTGGACTGTTGAAAGCCTCTATCATTTGCTATCTTGAGTTTGGAGAAACCAAGCTCAAGAAACTCTTTCCACCAGATTTCACCTATAGTACATATAAATTTGGGTGAATCCCTTTTTTCTCAAGGTTCTTACAATTTCTTAAAGTTCCTGGCCTGCCAGGAAGTGATCTTCCTTATCTCCTGCAAACCTGCAATCCAGTAAGCCAGGTCCTGAGATGTTTTCCTGAGAAGACTTTGTAAGTATTGATTCATCATATTAGATTTAAAAAGCATCATTCTCAGAAATGATATCTGGGCAAGGCCTTGGTTGCATAACTGATTTTTCCATTATATGTTAGTAAAAGGAGGGCAGGTTCTTACTGAACCTATGCAAATAGCTATATTGCCATGAAAAGTACGGAGATTTGGTAAAGTTATGGGTCAAATGTGTGGGTCAGTGAGAATCAAATATCATCTTTAAATGTTTATTTCATTTAAAAAAGCAGAGTCTAGGGACTTCCCTGGAAGTCCAGTGGTTAAGACTCCATGCTTCCATCGCAGCAGGGCATGGGTTCCATCCCTGGTGCGGGAAGTGAGATCATCCCTGGTCCGGGAAGTGAGACCCCATATGCTGTGTGGTGTAGCTAAAAAAAAAAAAAAAAAAAAAAAAGAACAAAACAGAGTCTAGTAATTTGTTATGGATTACAGAGAGTTTAAGAAGAAAGAAAAAAGCCATATTGATATATTCAGAATAGAACATTAAAACAGCAGTAGCATTAAGGCAGAACATTAAAACAATATTCCTAACAAATAACCACAAATGTTCCTTATTAGTTCATTCAGTCTTATGCAACTAATTCTTGTTCTGCTGGATTTTGAGTCAGCAGTCTCAGAAGCTGTCTGCTTTTGACTAAAAAGAGTTTTAGAAATCCTGACTCAGTCCACTGGTTTGGTATGAAAGATGTCTAAGTTATGTCAATTCAAAAGCCAGTACAGCTGTCCCTTGGTATCCGCAGGGGATTTGTTCCAGAACCCCTGGGAATATCAAAATCCAGGGATGCTCAAGTCCCTTGTATGCGTAGAATGGCGCAGTACAATTGGCCTTCTGTATTCTCGGGCTCCACGCTCGAGGATATGGAGGGTACACTGTACTTAAGACAGTTTACGCTTTAAAGAGTCAATGGCTTGAAGTATCTGGTCCAGTTCTTTTTATTATTATTATTATTTTTTGCGGTACGCAGGCCTCTCACTGTTGTGGTCTCTCCCGTTGCGGAGCACAGGCTCCGGACGCGCAGGCTCAGCGGCCATGGCTCATGGGCCCAGTCGCTCCGCGGCATGTGGGATCCTCCCGGACCGGGGCGCGAACCCGCGTCCCCTGTACCGGCAGGCGAACTCTCAACCACTGCGCCTCCAGGGAAGGCTGATGGTCTCTTTTTTAAATTGAAGATACAAATTCTGGCCTGTAGTTTATAGGGGAGGCTTCAGGCAAGCATTAGAGTAAAACAAAAACTATCTGAAGGTAACAGGGCCTTAAAATGCCTGTGATTACTTTGTAGCTGATAATTTTCATAATAAGAATAGTATAACTTCAGGGAAATTTGTTTGCTTCTTTGGCATGCAAAACCAGTTAATAAAGTCATATCAAAAATTTTTCTAGACAAAATGTCTCTAAAGATAGTTGTTAAGCCTATTTCAAAGAAGTCAGTGAATGTTATGTTGACTGATAAAAACGGATGAATATAATTTTTATAGAGAATACAACCCAGAATGTCAGTGAGCTGCATATTTCCTAGCAAAGGTATAGGCTGTGGGAAGACAGAGAACTTGGATAGAGGAGTCGAAGGTTGGATGTGATTTGGGGGAGTTCCTTCTTTAGACTTTGTTGGTTCTGAAAGTTCCTGTTGCATCAGAGTAAGGTGGCTGTGGTCACTTTCATTGATCATATGTCCTTAACAAAACTCCTCCAATGTCACAGAGCTGCCCAAATCACTCATTTAGAAAGAACAAGACCTAACACCCCCATAGGGTCATCTACCAGTTAGACCCAGGGCTATGCAGGACCTGAAAAGGTAAAAGCCTGAATCAGGAGAACTGCAGTGATTAGAGAGGGGATAAAAGGATTATGAGAGGGAAAGATCTGGCAGGGGTTAGTAGGGCTGGGTTCTACAGATTGTGAGCCAGTCTGGGTATTACATTTTACAGATGTGATTTGTTATGATTCTCAATAATAACTGAAAACACCCATCTTACATATATGCAAGATTGTTTTGGGCATTGTTCTCTAGATCCATAAGGAAATGACTTTAACTGGAACAAACTATCAGGGGCAAGGTGGATAGTGTAAGAGCAGGAACAATCCGTGGGAGTAGGTAGATCAGGATTCCATTCTTGTCCTGCCACCCATTAGCTCTGTGGCCTCAGTTTGATTTTAAAAAAGGAGAAATAATTCTAGTCCGTCTTACTTTGTGTAGAAGTTGTAAGGGTCATATGAAGTCATTTCTGAGAAAGTGCACCAAAATGCAAAGCCATCTATTTAGGTCCCTAGAAAACCTAAACACCGCCTTTGCATGGATTGGAAGAAAAGCCCCTTGCTCTGGGGGAAATCAGCTCTGTGCCAGTTTGTACAGTTTTCTGAGCAGAGCACGAATTAGGTTTTACTCTCTACTTGTCTCCTTGGCTGGGGGAGCAGAGCATAACCTTTAGAATGGTTTCTGTAAGAACTACACTACATAATATCATAAGGAAGCATTCACTAGCAGGATATTTGCCGAATACCCTTAATAGACTAGACCTTATTGTGTTCAGTGGGTCACGGTAAACTGATGCTGTACACAACTGAGCACTCTGGGATCTAACAATGGTCAGTGTTTAGATATCAGGTCATCTCAAATAATGTGTCCAGCTTTGAAAAAAATGACCGCCCTCCTCCCTGGACTTTTGTGTTATCTGGAGGGCATGTGAGTGATAAAAACCCTGGGAAAAAAGCTTATTTGGGACCCAAGCAGAGTTGGATTCCTTATTAGTAAGACATTGTTCAGCATTCTTACCCTTCTTTTGTTTCTATGTCTCCTATCCTAAGAAACTCCTCGCAGCTGGAGAGCTTCCAGCCCAAGGCTGACCTGGATTCTTATATCCAGTCAACTGTAACAAGCAGTAACACTTGCTACTGCAGAATGAGGGAAAAGTTCTCCCGTCCACAGTGTAACAAGACCACTGACCATTACTAATTCTTTTAAACCAGTGGTTCTCAACCATGCGACTAGATTCAATCTTTTATAGCAAACATGTTGTATGTCCCTTTTACTATCCTGTAGGGTAAGTCATAGATAAAATAACACATTTATACTCGTAAACCCAGGCAATGCATCTTCAGAGTCTAAGCACTCAGAATCATTGTTTTAACAATTCTTTCCTTGCTCTCCTGCCTTATCAGGTTTTCTTCTCTATTTGGTCTTTATTATCAATAAACAAGCTGTTATTATTCCCATCTTAAAAAAAAAAAGAAAAAGTAAAACACCAAACTTCCCTTGACACTAAGTCTTCTCCAGTCTTGTGACTTTATATACCTAGTCCTATGCTGATGTCTCCTAAATTTATATCTGCAGCTCAGACTCCTTTGAACTTGACTCCTGTATTCACTATGTTCAACTGCCATTTGACATCTTGAAGTGTAATTTTAATAGACATGTTGAACTTAGCATCAACACAGGGTTGGGTGGTATGGGAGGAGACTGCAAGGATGTACACCAAAATGTAAATGACGGTCTTGATGAGGATCTTGTGTGTGTGTGTTTCTCTTTGTTACTATGTAAAACTTTAAAAAAAATTTTTTTGTGGTATGCGGGCCTCTCACTGTTGTGGCCTCTCCCGTTGCGGAGCACAGGCTCCAGACGTGCAGGCTCAGCGGCCATGGCTCACGGGCCCAGCCGCTCCGCTGCATGTGGGATCTTCCCGGACCGGGGCACGAACCCATGTCCCCTGCATCGGCAGGTGGACTCTCAACCACTGGGCCACCAGGGAAGCCCTACATCTTACCTATATGTAGTGTAATATCAAAACCAAGAAATTGACATTAGCATAATGTGTGTGTGTGTGTGTGTGTGTGTGTGTGTGTGTGTGTGTGTAGTTCTGTGTCATTTTATTTCATGTATAGATTCATGTAACCACCACTGCAATCAAGATCCAGAACTATTTCAACACTATAAAGGTCTGCCTTGTAGTACAACTTTATAGTCACATCTGTATTCCTATCCTACCATCCTAACCCCTGGCAAACATTACTATGTTCTCCGTGTTATATAAATGGAATTATACAATAATGACCATTTAATATTATGAATTTTCCACTCAGAATAATGCCCTTGAGCTCTACTCAGGTTGTCAGGTGTATAGATATTCCATGGGATACAAGCACCACAGTTTGTTCAGTCCTTCCCCTCTTGAAAGATAATTGAGCTATTTCTAGTTTTTGGCTAATCTGAACAAAACTGCTGTGAACATTCATGTACAGGTTTTGTGTGGACATATGTTTTTGTTTCTCTGGGATAAGTGCCCAGGAGTGCAATTGCTAGGTTGTATAATTATATGTTTAATATTTTAAGAATCTGCCGAACTGTTTTCCAGTGTCACTGTACCATTTTAAATTCCCACCAGCAGTGTATGAGAGATCCAGTTCCTCTCCATCCTTATCGGTGTTTGGTATCGTCACTACTTCCGTGTGTGTGTGTGTGTGTGTGTGTGTGTGTGCGCGCGCGCACGCGTTTATTGAAGCATAGTTGATTTACAATGTGCCAATCTCTGCTGTACAGCAGAGTGACTCAGTTATACCCATATAGACATTCTTTTTTAAAAAAATTCTCTTCCATTATGGTTTATCACAGGATATTGAGTATAGTTCCCTGTGCTATATAGTAGGACCACGTTGTTACTACTTTTTAATTTTAGCCATTCTGATGTGGCTCCCTGGAGCTCTTTCTCTGCAGTCCTGTCCCCTCTGGTACTCTGCAGTGAACTCTAGTTACCTTGGTTTCCTTGCACTTCCATCTCCTCAACTCAGAGAGACTGATAGACCCTGCCTGGGTTCCCCTGTCTGTGCCAAGTGGCCTAGAAACTCCCTGCAGGGAGGAAGCTCATCCCGTTTGTTTCCCGTCTCTCAGTGATCACTGCCCTTCATTGCTTGCTGTCCAATGTCTTGAAAATCTATTGTTTCATATCATTTGCTCATTTTTTCTAAGAGTTTCAGGCAAAATCCAATCATTGCTATTCCACAGTGGAAGTCCATAATTTAGATTAATTTACAATGAGAAATAGCTCTTATACTTAGAATCTAGATCTTAGATGGATTCATGGTCAATTTTTTAATCAGAATATCTGTTCTATCTCTATCTCTCTATATGTATCTACTCACTATCTATCTATCTAGTATAAATTTTGCTTAACAAGATGTCAAGAGTTCTAACATTAGAACTGCCATTACTTATTTGTAGCATCTGAGACATTAACTACTTCAAGTCACTTTCTTTATTTGTAAAATGAAGCATATATGAGCCTTAATTCCTTGAGATTCTAGGATATTGTTTGACTTCTTCTAGGAGAAATAGTGAGTAAAGTTGGTAGCTGTAGTCCTTAGTATGCTATCTCTTTTTAAAATTTATTTATTTATTTATTTTGCGGTACGCGGGTCTTTTACTGTTGTGGCCTCTCCCGTTGCGGAGCACAGGCTCCGGACGCGCAGGCTCAGCGGCCATGGCTCACGGGCCCAGCCGCTCTGCGGCATGTGGGATCTTTCCGGACCGGGGCATGAACCCGTGTTCCCTGCATCAGCAGGCGGACTCTCAACCACTGTGCCACCAGGGAAGCCCTATGTCTTTTTTTTTAAATCGAAGTATAACTGGTGTACAATCTTATATAAGTTACAGGTGTACAATATAGTAATTCACAATTTTGAAAGGTTACACCCATTTATAGTTATCATAAAACATTGGCCATATTCCCTGTGTTGTATTTACAATATACCCTTGTAGCTTATTTTATACATAATAGTTTGTATCTCTTAATCCTGCCCCTCCCCCATTCCCTCTCCCCTCTGGTAACCACTAGTTTGTTCTCTACATCTGTGAGTCTGTTTCTTTTTGTTATATTCACTGGTTTGTTGTATTTGGAGATTCCACATATAAGTGATAGCATTTAGTATGCTATTTCTAAACAGGAAAACGGCATTGATCAGGTAATGAGCATGTGTTGGTAATTGTTACATAATATTAATAGCAATAACAACAGTAGCTAATACATTTATCCTTTCGCATGCAGTGCGTTATATAATATTCACAACATCCCTATGAAGTAAGAGGTAGTATTATTCAAATCCAGAAGATGAGAAAATTGTAGCCTAGAAAATGAAAAACACAAGAATAAAAACCTGTCCAGTTTAAAGGTTATACTTAGACCACAGACGTAGGCCCTTTCTTCATTTTTAATCAAGGGTTAATTTCAAACAATCCCTAATAGTAACCAGTTATAAAGAAGCAGTTGGTGTGTATAGTTGGATATATTATCCCTGCTGACTCCAGACAGCTACTGGGTTCAGCAGAGGCCCCTTTACTCTGTCTTCTTGTTGCGTACAGACCTTGTCAGAATGAATGTGCAGAATGGACACCAAAGAGGGATAGCAGGAGCAAATTGTGAGGGTGAAATGCAATAAAAGCCCAGCATGAAATAAGTGCTCAATAACGGTTAGTTGTTGTTATTATTATTATTGTAAGTCATCCACATCAGCACTGTAGAATTCAGCCTGATTGACTTTGCAGATCACAGAAGCTGTTCGCAGACCACCGTTTGAAAACTTCTGCCTGAATGACAAAGCAAATCATCCTCCTAAAGGTCCCTGTTTAGGTCTAGAGAGGGTTTTCATACTGCTTTAATAATCTCCAGGGTGCTTTAAAAATATTATCTCATGATGTCACTTTCAGCTAAAGAAGTGAGTAGAAGCGGCATTATAACCTCCTGATTTTACTCACCTGGGCTATAGGGACTGAGCACTGTTTGGGATATTCTCTCTCTTTTTTTAAAAAAAAATTATTTATTTTATTTATTGATTTTTGGCTGTGTTGGGTCTTCATTGCCGTGCACGGGTTTTCTTTATTTGTGGTGAGCGGGGGCTACTCTTTGTTGCCGTGCTCTGGCTTATCATTGCGGTGGCTTCTCTTGTTGCGGAGCATGGGCTCTAGGCACTCGGGCTTCAGTAGTTGTGGCTCTCGAGCTCTAGAGCACAGGCTCAGTAGTGTGGTGCACTGGCTTAGTTGCTCCGCGGCACGTGGGATCCTCCCAGACCAGGGATTGAACCCTTAGTCCCCTTCATTGGCAAGCAGATTCTTAACCACTGCACCACCAGGGAAGTCCCTGATATTCTCTTATTTAGGACTAAATTATCAGGTTTCCAAAACCTGATATGCAGTTATTGGCTGAGGGTTGGAAAGAGGGAGTGGAGAATGGAGGGCTGGGTAAAGATAGGTAAAGATATGTAAAAATTCATCATTGACTCAAGTACGCCAAATCTTCTGATGAAGCCATGACACAGTTCTAAAATGCGAAAAGCAAAATAACCATGTTGGAGGGATGACACAAATACAGGCCAAAGAGCTTGACATTTCAGAAGTGACGGGGAAAGTTTAAAGGAAGCACATGTGGAGAATATAAGGAAATGACCTTGAAATTTATGGGCAAGGTCAGGCTGCTATAAACCACAGGATAGTGGGTGTAACTCAGGAGTGGAACAATTGACTGGGAAAAAAACCTGTCTGCAGTTTCCCAGACTGGAAACATTTCCTGTCTTGGATGTCTGGATCTGTTTCAATGTCCAAGTAGCCTTACTTCAAAGTGCTCATGGGAGCGGAAAAGACAATTGGCTGAGTGTGTTTATTCAGAGCTGGGGAGGGAGAGTGGGCGTGGGAATGGGCTTAGGAAGTAAGTCTGGATTTAAGAGCACATAGAGCACAAGGGGATAACCATTTTTCTGCAGACCAGCATCCAGGGCACTTCTCAGAGAGAAGGAAAACCTGGGAGGGAAGAACCTGGAAAACAGGACACAGGCATCTTTGAAGTTATTTAGGTATGTAGGTAAGTCACAGTGGTGTTTGGTGCTCCAGGGAACAACATGGGAAATTCTCTTTTTTAAAAATTAAAAAAATTTGAGGGAATCCCCTGGTAGTCCAGTGGATAGGACTCTGTGCTTTCACTGCAGAGGGCCCGGGTTCAATCCCTGGTGGGGGAACTAAGATCCCGCAAGCTGTACAGAGCAGCCAAAAAAAATTGTTTTTTTCTGAAATATTTTCAACTTTAAAGAAAAGTTACCACATTAATACAAAGAACTCCTAAATATCCTTTATCCAGTCACAATATTTAAAAATTTTCTTTCCCTTATTAAAAAAATTTTTCTTTCTCTGTAAATACACACTTACATACATACATATGATCTATATCTATCTATCTATCTATCTATCTATCTATCTATCTATCTATCTATCTATCTATTTTTTGGCTGTGCTGCCCAGCTTGTGGGATTTTAGTTCTCCCCACCAGGGATTGAACCCAGGCCCTTGGCAGTGAGAGCGTGGAGTCCTAACCACTGGACCGCCAGGGAATTCCCCATATGATCTTTATTTTGAACCTTGGAGAGTAAGTCGTCTAATCATGCCCCTCTGCACCTTAATATTTCAGGATTCTTTTTCTAAGAACAAAGATATTCTCTTAAACAATTGTAGCACAAATTTCAAATTCCCTATATCAAACACTGACATAACATTCCTATCTACTCCATCGACAATATTCTCATATTATCAATTGTCTCAAAAATGTTCTTTATAGCAATATTCTTTTCTGGTAGGGAAGGTCTCTCTTTGATAGGGGCATGAGGCTGGCATTGCAGGAAAAAGATGCATGCTCTTTCCCTCAGTTTCCTTAGGATCTCTATTAGTAGGGGAACCCTCGCAGGTCAGTTGTTTGGTTTTCTTTGGTTTCATTCTTGTTCCATGTCCTCCCTAAGAGTACAAAAACTAATCAGCAGGAATTACCCGAGTGCTAAGAGATCTATAGTAGTAGAAGGGATCTGGCATGACAAGATGTAGTTTTAGCAAGGTGAAATTGGGCATCCTCCCACGTCTCCCTCCCCCCGCCAGCCTCAGCTTAAGAGTGAGAATGGACTATAGTACTTTTCTTATTCCTTTTGATCTTTTTGGGGGAGGGTGGGTAACAGGGAGAATAATAAATAATTGAATGAGCAAAAATTAATTTGGGGAAAAAATAGGGAGATGATCTCCTATGGTAATTCTAATCCTTTACTGAGAATAAGACTTTCTATAAGAATTTCTCTCAAGGGAAGTGTGACACTGTACTTGTTTGTCCTCTTACCCATTCTTTTTGGTGATTTAGAACTAATTTCTGTTTAAGAATCAATTGATGTCAACTTTCCCCACTGATACCCCATATGTGAACCAGTTGCAGAACTGCTTCCCGGGTCATCTTCCAGTTCTGTAGAATCCACACATTATGCCACAGCAACAGGGAATGTGGGGGGAGGGACAGGAGAAATGGGAAAAGAGTGAGAAAGGATCTCTGTCTTGGGTGGGGAATGGGGTAATGTGGAGAAGGGAGAGGAGACCCCAAAGACTATGCTGTCGGGGTTTAGGGGAATCTACGATCTCTACTGGAGCCAAGTTTCATTTCAAAGTCAGTCCTCTGTTTCCCTCCTCCCCTCCAGGCAAAATGAAGCTGACCCTGGTACAGATCTTTTTCATAATGTTGCTGCTCCTGCTGGGCCTGGGGGTAGGCCTGGGGCTGGGACTTCAGATGGCCGCAGCAGTCCTGGAGGAAAGTGATCAGCTACTGAATGAGTTTCAGTCCAGTGACTCACATGACAAGGCTGAAGCCACTAGGGAGGGAGCGGGCACCCTTCGAAGCATAGAAACCCTTAGCAACAAAGAAGTGGTGCAACTGGAAGAGACCATCGTCAGTGAAGATGAAGTTGGAGGAAACAAGATGCTCAGAGCTGAGGCTCTCTTTCAGAGCAACAAAGACTATCTGAGGTCTGACCTGATGGACAGGGAATGCAATGCCCTGATGGCACAGAAGATGAAGCCGCACAACCACACATGCATACCCCGGTACATATTCATCCATGAGGAACTAGAGGCAGTCAAAGCTGTCTGTAAGAGTCCTGTTGTTGCCTGTGACCTCAAGGGAGGCAAGTGTCACAAAAGCTCCCGTCCTTTTGATTTGACAATCTGCAAGTTATCCAAACCAGGCCAAGTCACTCCTCACTGTAATTACATAACTTTCATTCTTGAAAAGTACATTTTTATATCCTGTAGTGACATGAAAGTCCAGGTAACATCTGGACCATGAAGTAAGTTCTCTTCTCATCTTTGTCTTCCTTTCCACTTCCTCTTTTTCATGCTGTTTTCGTCCTTAGGTATTCTGCAAAAAAGGTTCTGGGAAGAGAGGCTGGCCTATTCTTTATCCTATTTGAAAATATAAATCTTCTTTGCCCTAGGGGTTCACCCAACCTGCATTTTTTTCCTGGGATTAGAGGTGGTAGAATAGGGTGAGGATGTCCAATCTCTGTAGGTTCTTTGTCTCTTAGAGTCTATCTCTTGCCCTGGAAAGAGATAAGTGAAGAACTGCTCTAGTCTCTCCTACGATCCTGGTTATCAGTCTGTGCCCTGGTCTGGAGGCCTTTAGGTGTGGATTACAATAGTTTAATGCATCCTTTACCCACGTCCTTCCCTGCTACCCACGATGAACCTCTATGGCAATCACATAAGCCTCCTGGGCTTTCCATGTAGCACTTCTCTGCTACAGATGTAAATTAAAGTGATTCTAACTGTGACTGCGTCTGGAGAACCATGTGGATCAGGTTTCTTTTCCCGAACCCCTGGCTGTAGGGGTCTGCAGGTACGGTGCCATGGTGGTGCAGACTGAGATAAAACATGTCCTGGGGCAAAGACAGCACTCATTTTCTTGACCCTTCTCAACCCTTTTCTTTTTCCTCTCATTTTTTTACTATCTGCCATTTTTTTTTTACATCTTTATTGGAGTATAATTGCTTTACAATGGTGTGTTAGTTTCTGCTTTATAACAAAGTGAATCAGTTACACATATACATATGTTCCCATATCCCTTCCCTCTTGCATCTCCCTCCCTCCCACACTCCCTATCCCACCCCTCTAGGTGGTCACAAAGCACCAAGCTGATCTCCCTGTGCTATGCGGCTGCTTCCCACTAGCTATCTATTTTACATTTGGTAGTGTATATATGTCCATGCCACTCTCTCACTTTGTCACAGCTTACCCTTCCCGCTCCCCATATCCTCAAGTCCATTCTCTAGGAGGTCTGTGTCTTTATTCCTGTCTTACCCCTAGGTTCTTCATGACATTTTATTTCTTAAATTCCATATATATGTGTTAGCATACAGTATTTGTCTTTCTCTTTCTGACTTACTTCACTCTGTATGACAGACTCTAGGCCCATCCACCTCATTACAAATAGCTCAATTTCATTTCTTTTTATGGCTGAGTAATATTCCATTGTATATATGTGCCACATTTTCTTTGTCCATTCATCCAATGATGGACACTTAGGTTGTTTCCACCTCCTGGCTATTGTAAATAGAGCTGCAACGAACATTTTGGTACATGACTCTTTTTGAATTATGGTTTTCTCAGAGTATATGCCCAGTAGTGGTATTGCTGGGTCATATGTTAGTTCTATTTGTAGTTTTTTAAGGAACCTCCATACTGTTCTCCATAGTGTACCAATAGCTGTACCAATTCACATTCCCACCAGCAGTGCAAGAGTTTTCCCTTTTCTCCACACCCTCTCCAGCATTTATTGTTTCTAGATTTTTTTTTTTTACATCTTTATTCTACTTGACATTTTGATCTTCTTTTCCCTCCCTTTGTTTCTCCCCCACCCCGCCTCTTTCTCCTGGTCTCCTTTTCCTCTTCTCTTTGGGATCTCCCTGTTCTTTCTCTGAATCCTTTTAGATATTCATTCAGCCAGCACTGATCTCTTATGCCATGCCAGGTAAGAAGATGTTGGTCCTATAAAGAGTTTGGCATAGGGGGTTAGAGCGAGGGTGGGTCAAGAGAATGATGAGGAGAGAAACAGAGAACTATTTTTAAAAATTATGTCCAGGGCTTCCCTGGTGGCGCAGTGGTTGAGAGCCCGCCTGCCGATGCAGGGGACATGGGTTCGTGCCCCAGTCTGGGAAGATCCCACATGCCGCGGAGCGGCTAGGCCCATGAGCCATGGCCGCTGAGCCTGCGCGTCAGGAGCCTGTGCTCTGCAACGGGAAAGGCCACGACAGTGAGAGGCCCGCGTACTGCAAAAAAAAAAAAAAAAAAAAAAAAAAAAAAAAAAAATGTCCAATAAGTAGAATAATGGTCACATTAGGTGCTCAATAGATGTAGAATGAGTGAGATTGGAGGGAATTTTATTCTCACTCAGCACCTCTTTTCTTCTTTTGCTCTGAAAAACAAGAAAGTTAGTGAAAGAATATTTTCAGCAGAAAAGGGATTGGATCTACTCAAAGAGGAGACAAGCTATGGGGTTGAATAAATAGAAGATGTTAAGTGGTTTTGCTCAGCCTATTTTCTCTGAATTCAAATCTATCAAGAAATAGTTTCATTAGACATGCATGGGCACAGGAAGGGATCTTAGAAAACGGCAATAAGGATTCACTATGAGACTTGATTTTGAGTTTTCCTCTTCCTAGGGTTTTTTCCTGTTTCAATCTCCTTGACAGTAATACACTCAAGAGTCAGGGACATCCATAAATGGGACACTGGAGGAAGGAAAGGTTTGGCTTACTCTGACCTGGCTTTTACCTTCCTGTTCTTTCTTCATTTAGCTCCAAATCTCCCTTACCCTTCCTGTTCTTGCAGGCAGGCAACCACTTAAATGCTTTGCCTCTAGTCTCCCCTCAGACTTCCCTGTTTCAACATTTCCCTCCATACCTTTGACTCACCTCTCCCGGCAATGACCTCTTAGGAACAGTGTTGCTGGGCAGGAAGTGTGTCTGCATCTGTGGGCTGCCCTGACATGTTAGAGGTGGGTGGAGGAGTGGCAGGAGATGAGGCCCTGGACAAGGCAGATTCCTACTCTTCTTTTTTTTTTTTTTTTTTTTTTTTTTGTGGTACGCAGGCCTCTCACTGTTGTGGCCTCTCCCGTTGCGGAGCACAGGCTCCGGACGCGCAGGCTCAGCGGCCATGGCTCACGGGCCCAGCCGTTCCGCGGCATGTGGGATCTTCCCAGACCGGGGCACGAACCCTTGTCCCCTGCATCGGCAGGCGGACTCTCAACCACTGTGCCACCAGGGAAGACCCCTACTCTGCTTGATGGGAGAACCCCTTTCAGAAGAAATAGACAAAAGACGATCTAAGACAAGGGAGAAAAAAAGAAGTGAGGTGTGAGAGAGGAAAGAAGAGTGGGTGTCAGAGAAAATCAGTGTGTTAAGAATTTGTCCAGTATGTAACCCAAAGGCCTTGAAGATTGGGAATGTGATGGGAAAGGTTCCAAGTTTGACTTCTTAACCAAAACACAGAGGATCCATTGTGTGGGGCAAACTATTAGGAGACTGGAATTAGCAAGGAATGGAAGCCCATGTGCTTTCATTCACAGATAAGAACCTCTTATAGGTTCCCACCAGCTTCTCTCCTTTAGGGTTCCCACACTCCAACAAGTTCTGCTATCGCCCTCATCTGGTCTCCACTTTGGACAAATCTCAGTGGTCAGGCTTTTATCTGACTGTGAAAACTATCTCAGGAAAGCAATTTACAAAGCACTCTACGGGCTCCTAGTGGCTCAAGCAGGAAAACACAGCTCGGTAGATGTCATGGGTTGACAAGATGTGGGAACTTCACTCAAAAGGGATAGAAAATTAACTCATTATAGCTCAAATGATGCCTGATTCATAAAACTTTCACCAACTCTTTGAATTCCAGTAAAATCCCCCTCTTCGCACTTCCAGTGTATATGCTTAGTCCATACAACAGGTCCTCAGTCCTCTACCCAGTGTTCCTAAATCCCCAAAACTCCGAAAACTGAAAGATTTTCTTTCAAAGTGGCTCCCAAGCTCAGTGAGATGCAAAATCAGGCTGAATTGACTATGCAAGTCTATTTATTATCTTTATTTATGCTATATGACTATTATACATTTCACTGAAGAAATATCAATATGTCTGATTATGAATACTGCCTCAGATAAACTCTTCTAGGGATGCATAAATATCACATACACTTATACAATGTTGCTTTTTAAAACCCTAAAAATTCTGTTTCAAAATGCATTGGCCCTAAAGGTTTCAGGTAAGGGATTGAGACCTATATATACTATTTAATTAACCCTTAATTTATTTGAATATATAATATGACCTCAGTGAGACCATAGCATTTTTTTTTTTTTTTTTGGCTGTGTTGGGTCTTAGAAAGTCCCCCTCTGGTGTCTGGGACTGACTGAGGCCAGCAGTGCCATCTGGGTTGGGTACCCTGAGCTTGAACTGGGACTTCTCTGGGCCTGAGTCCCATTTCTCCCCTCAGGTCACTGCTCCCCTACCCCATGCGTAGGGCCAACAAGCTGCCCCCCAAAAGTTCTGAGACTTGCACCTATGGGGTTGTCCTAGGACCCTGAAGCCAAGCCCTGTTTCCACGAGGGTGACCTGGCAAGCGGCGGTCCCCTCTGGCTGGTGTGGTATGTCTTTTGTGGGATCACACAGCAGTGGGTCACCAGAATGGTGCTGATAAACTGATTTTGCGTGACTCAAACATATCCTGGACACAGAATAAATTTAGGACTCTGGATCACCAATGGTCACTACTCACCCTTGGACTTGAGTGCATATGTAGGAGGCTTTCACCCACCCATGTTCCTATTGCTCTGCTACTTCTGGTCTATAGCACTTGAGGGTGGCAGGGACAACAGCACGTGTCCCTCACCCTGGGAGCTTCCCACTGCAGGCACCCAGGGTGGACTCCACCCCTTTGCAGGCTCCACACCATATGGAGGTATAGTGGGCTGCTCCTGTCTCCTGTAAAGACTTTTGAGACCATTGCTCTGCAGTGTCAATGGGGCAATTCAGATCAATGCCCTCTCTTGCCTCTGATTGACAGGTGATGACACGCTCTCTTAATCTGTGCAAGATGAAGGCTAGTCATTCCTTGTGTGAATGGGATTGCTCTTTTGCTCTGCCCATGTACCCCCTGCCTATCCTCCTGGATGGTGGCAATGTGTGTAAGACAGGAGTGTAGTGTGGTCAGTTATGAAAGAGGTGGCATTCTAGGAAGGCGGTGATTATGGCTTAAAGAATTCAAGAGAATTGTACACCTGAAACTAGTATAATATTGTAAGTCAATTATGCTTCAATTAGGAAAAAGAATAGAAAAGAAAAAAAAGAAAACTTTAGAAATTCTCAAGTCAGTTCTCAAAAAAAAAAAAGAGTTCAGGAGAAGATCTAGTTGGAAGATGTGTTGTTTTATGTTTATACTACAAAACTCTAAATGGCAAATTTCGCACGGTCACAAATTATCATTTTCATTTTCCTGTGTACTCTGTGTGCTATGGTCTCAATATGTATCCCCTCCAAAATCACATGTTGGAATCCTAACACCCAACGTGATGGTGTGAGATGGTGGGACCTCTGGGAGGGAATTAGGTCATGGAGCCCTTATGAATGGGGTTAATGCTTCTGCAGAAGAGATCCCCCAGAGCTCCCTTGCCACTTCTGCCCTGTGAGGACCCTACCTGACCATGCTGTCACGCTGATCTGGACTTCCAGCCTCCAGAACTGTGAGAAATACATTTTTATTGTTTGTAAGATACCCAGTCTGTGGTATTTTGTTCTAAAAATATGGGCTGGGCTAAGTAAGACACTGCTTGTGTTTGTGGTCATTATCAACAATGTACAGTAACAAAGTAACCTTTGAGAGAGTCATTGGAAGACGGTATTCACAGGCAGCACAAGGGATGATTCAGGGCCATGAGTCATGATACAGCTGGCATGAAATAAATGGCACTAGGAAACTGCAGAAACGAGAACATCTATATGGGTCCTATCAGACCGGTTTGTCTTTTTCATGTGGTGGGAGATAATGAAATTATCCAGGAATAATACATCTGACAATAAAGAACATGAAGAAATGGATCCTAGATCTAACAGGAAGAGATGGTGCCCAGACAACACAGAAAGTCTACGTGTGCACTGATTGGATAATAACCAAACAGGTGAGTATCTGTCCTCTGCCCATAATTCTAAATCTTCAGCAATAAGTCCCTATACTTCACTTGGGTCTATGATTTTTATAATATATTTTAAAATCAAATTGTTTATATAGATAAGGGCCGCATTCCCCATCCCTCCCTGGAGAAAAAAAAAAAAAAATTGGCCAGGGACACACACTCCTTAGAAGCAGCTCAGCTTGTGGTCAGATCCAGGGTAATGTCTGTATCATGCCCTTGCCACGCTCTTGATTCGAACTCTCCCCCTCAGATCCCTCTAGAGCTCACTCTTGTAGGCAAAGTGGACTGAGCTGGCCCTCTCCACCCCTTCTCTTTCCCAAGGTGGCAAAGTTATATCATCTGGCAGAGACTCATTCCTGGTGGGATGAAAAGGGACTCCAAGGGACAGAGTTGTTGCTATTTAGGCAGTACTTGGACTTAGCATGTAACCTGTTGATGATGTTCCTTCCTCTGAACCTTGGATCCTACCCATAGGCCTGCCCTCTCCTCTTTGCATTTATAAACTGGGCTTCAGTCAGTTTCTAGAAAGTGATTCTAAGGACAGAGATGCCACCTCCAGGAGCAGCTGGGTTGGCTCTTTAGTAGAATTAATGATTCAGAAGCCAGGTAATAGTTGGATTTAAAGGAAGAATTTGGGAAAAGAGGAAGATGGCTAAGCAGAAGGAATATTTAGGGAAATGTGAGTGCACACGTCAAGGCGTCGTGGCCCTTTACCATTTACATATGATTTCAGGAGGCACTGCGATATCCCACTGTTTGAAAATGTCAGCTCTCCGGTATTAGCACGAAGCTAATGTTTAGAATTATATCTGTATAAACATATTGCGTATCCCTATACACAGCATGTAAAATTTTTAACTTCAAAGAATGGGTGAGATTTTCAGCACCTTTATAAGGTGACAAGAAAAGCAAAAGGCAAAACAGTACTTGTTCTATGAATGCTTTTGCATGAGTTTGGCAGTGTGCTAGTTACCGGTTGTTAAAACCAGTAACAAAAAGACAAAAAAACTAAAATCAGGCATTGTATCTGCCATGGTAACACATCCACAGACGAGGCCTATAGGGGATAGGATAGGAAGAGAGAAGGTGGCATGATTAAGTCTAGCACTAGGCATTGCCCTGGAAAGCTGGTCTGGCTAAGGACCAATGTAGAGCAAGCAACTGCATTAGGAGACTATTTCCAAGGGGAGGAAAAGGCTGTCCAAAGGGTCAACGGATAAAGATAGATATTTTTACCAGGAAGGTGCAGCCATCTCCCAGCTTCTGTGAGTGTTACCTGCCAAGAATTCACAGGTGCACTTCTCTGGAAGAGAAGGAAATGTATTGAAGAAAATATGGTAGAAGGGGGTTATAAATATGGAAAAAGCGTTACATAATCTGACCCAGAATTAGTCAGTAGAAGCCCTTCTAATCTGGCTTCTGTGTGCTTTTGACATGTTCCCATCATTCTTTAGACACTTCCTTGCTTTGAGAAACAGCAAGATGGTCTAAGCTCATCTTGTATTTTCCTTGCCCTGGGACCAGTCATTTCTCTAAAGAGACATGGTTGTTTTAGTGGAAAACAGTATTTTAAAACCAAGATCGGATGCTAGGTGTGTGTGTTCATTTTTGTGGTGAGAGAGTTGGTCCCTCAGAGGGCAGAGCTTGGGAATATAGCAAAAAGATGCAATTACACACACACACACACACAATTTACATGTATTTTATTTCTGTATTTACATTGAAAACCATGATTCACATCAATATCTCCAATTCCAATCCAACCCCATAGGCTCATATTAGTTTTCTCCTTTTCCATATTTATATCTCCATTTCCATATTTATAAACCCCCTTCTACCATATTTTCTTTAATATATTTACTTATTTGATCAATCTCCATGTATGTAACTGAATCTTCTGTTTCTGCCACTGTCCCCCCTTCCATATGGATGCCCTTTGCCCTCTCTGACTCCGACACTCTGTGACAGGCTGGCCCCCTACGTGGATGCTTCCCATTTGGGTTTTCATACCCCACACCAGGTTCCCCTCTGAGTGAGATACCTCCTCTCCTTGCTCAGGCTGACGCTCCATGCTGGATTCCCCGCCCCATGCCTCACCTCTACTCCCCCTCACCCCCCATATGAATGCCCTTTTCTCTTTTCTTGGGCTTTGGCTTCCTATTCCCCATGCCAGGCTGACCCCCCTTTTCAATGCACACCAGGTTTTGCCCCATTTAATGGCTTCAGGACTAAATTGTTTGGGAAGGGAAGAAAGGGAAAAGAATGGAAGGGAATAGGAAAGAAACAAAATGGAAGGCCAGGGGAAATAAGCCAATGAAAGGGAAGAGGTGTTATATCTTTTGAAAATTAAAATTATATATTAGCAGTTTCTGTACTTTAAAGTTTTACTAGCTATATATTATTCTATTTTATTAATGCAATATGATTCATTGAACTATTCCTTTACTTTTGGAGGTTAAGTTGACGTCTAACAATAAATAGTTTGCACAGATTCTTTCCCTTAAAGCAAATTCTTCCAAGTGGAATTATTAGGTCAAAGAGTATAAACCTCAAAGCTTTAGGTACCTATTCACCTATTGCCTTTCAGTAAGGTTGTGCTTATACTCTCTCCACCAGTGTATAGAATGGACCCACGTCACTATATCCTTTGCATAATTTGGTATTATATTTTATTTTAATTTTTGACAGTTTGATAGGCAAAATAAGGGATCTCATTATTATTTAACTTTGCATACCTTTTATTGAATGGGCCATATCTTGTTTTTATATAAATTTATTTTATTTTATCTTTGCATTGGGTCTTCGTTGCTGCACACGGGCTTTTCTCTGGTTGCGTCTAGCGGGGGCTACTCTTCGTTGTGGTGTGCAAGCCATTGCGGTGGCTTCTCTTGTTTGGAGCATGGGCTCTGTGTCTCGTGGGCTCTAGAGCGCAGGTTCAGTAGTTGTGGCCCGCGGGCTTATTGGCAGGCAGATTCTTAACCACTGCGCCACCACGGAAGCCCCAAGTGGGCCATATCTAAAGCAATTCTTAGTAACTCTGTCTCCTCTTCCCAGAGATTCTCTCCACTTCCTGATAGAAACCCTTATGAGCCCTCTTTTTCCCATATACTCTGTTACTCTGAAAACACAAGTTAAAAACTCTTTAAGTTTGAGTGGATTATTCATGATGGCTGCACAGTATCATCAGTCATGCATTCAGGGTGTTGAATCTGGGTTCATTTAGGAGGGTACACAGAGAAAATACGGTTCAGGAATTTCTCCTAGAGGAAAATTACCTCACAGTGCTCAGGTTGTGCAAGTACCACGGATATCCCATCATTCACCTACCTTCAGTCTTGCCACACACCCTTCTGTGGGTAATGCCATCATCAGTGTTTACCATTCTTGAGATTATCTATACCTGCCTGGGCAAATTATTCCCATACTCAGGCATCTTCTCGCTGGTTCCTATTCTGTAGTCTGTTTTGCCCAGCTTAGTCATCCCAACCACCTTTGAAGCAACTCTTTTAATGTTAAGCCTAAGATGGGAAAAGATTTAGTTAGGGTTCCAAGACTAGATTTACAAAAAAAAAAAAAAAAAAAAAGGTCTGTTGTAAGATGGGAACTTTCTCCCTTGGCAGGTCCTGTTGAATGAGAATAAAATCTGAACAGGCAGCATCACAACCAGAAATAATCTAATATCCTCATAATGACCTGTGTAATTCCCTGGTTCTACAGTTCTTTCATCTTCGCTGTTGTGGTCACTTAAATCCATCTTCTGGAATTCTAGGACTAATCATTTCCCTAAGCCGAGGTATTGTAGGAGGTGGACTCAGCAAAAGATGAATCTTATCTCAGCACGTACTTTTCATTGTAAAATATACACAAACATAAAATGTGCCATTTTTATCATCTTTAAGTATACAATTCAGTGGCATTAATTACATTGACAATGCTGTGCAATCATCACTACCATTTATTTCTGAAAGTTATTTTTATCATGCCAAATAGAAATTCTGTCCCTCAGTTCACATTTTGTAATATTTATCAAAACAATACATGCCCACAGTTAAAATCTACAGCCTCTCTCCCTACGACTTTCCAACTCTCCAGTCCAAGTCCAAGTGGGTCCAAGAGGCACCATTTCTAGCTCTCGTCTCACTATCTCTGTAAAAGTCTTCTTTCTCTACTTACTAATCCATCAAGTCTATTGACTTCATGTTATGGCAGATTAAGGTTTAGCTCAATTTCACCTCACTCCCCTCTCCTTTTCCTCCTAATATAGCAATATTTTAGTTTCTCTGTTGCTTACCTTTCTAACCTAATAATATACTAACCCTCTTACTATCTGTTTCAGCTATGTGCTGCATATTGTGAGTCCCTATTTTGCAAGATGAGGATATTAGCATCCTTATCGTTCCCTTCATTCTCTTTTTCTCTATCTTTAATGGATAAAGATGTGGCACATATATACAATGGAATATTACTCAGCCATAAAAAGAAACAAAATTTAACTATTTGTAGTGAGGTGGATGGACCTAGAGTGTGTCATACAAAGTGAAGTAAGTCAGAAAGAGAAAAACAAATACCGTATGCTAACACATATATGGAATTTAAGAAAAAAAAATGTCATGAAGAACCTAGGGGTAAGACAGGAATAAAGACACAGACCTCCTAGAGAATGGACTTGAGGATATGGGGAGCGGGAAGGGTAAGCTGTGACAAAGTGAGAGAGTGGCATGGACATATATACACTACCAAACATAAAATAGATAGCTAGTGGGAAGCAGCCACATAGCACAGGGAGATCAGCTCTGTGCTTTGTGTCCACCTAGAGGGGTGGGATAGGGAGGGTGGGAGGGAGGCTTAAGAGGGAGGGGATATGGTGATATACGTATGCATATAGCTGCTTCACTTTGTTGTACAGCAGAAACTAACACAACATTGTAAAGCAACTATACTCAAATAAAGATGTTAAAAAAACCCTTCAGTCATCTGTCCTTTAGTTCTACATTGTCATGATTTTTAATATTAATATTTCATTCTATAATCAAAATTAAGACTTAGGTTCACTGACTCTAACACCGAAAATTGATACAAAGTATTTACATTATTTAGAATATGCAAATAACGTTTCCGAAGATCCAGAAACACCATAATTTCTTTTTTGGGGGGCCGTGAGACATGCGGGATCTTAGTTCTCCAGCAAGGGATCGCGCTCCCTGCCGTGAAAGCGCAGAGTCTTAACCACTGGACCGCCAGGGAAGTCCCTAGAAACACCATAATTTAAGAAAACATTTTGTATCTCCTGGAGTTTATTGTTGTCTTTTTTATTTGTTAGATGCTTTTTTTGCAAGCTGTAAATGCTCACTTAAAAAACAGTTTTAGAAATAGATGGTAGTGATGATTGCACAACATTGTGAATGTAATTGATGCCATCCTCTCAATCAAATGAGTTTTCTATCAAGTACTTCCTTTCCTTAGAGATTTCTCTCCTAGAGCCTCTGCCCCAGTAGGTCTGTTCTTCAGCTGTGATCCTGTAATCATTCTTGTCTGGATGCCATGTTGTCCTCTTTCTTGGTCTACTCTCTTCTTTTAGTTTTTGTTGGAGCCTATCGCCAAGTAAATTCATAAGAAAATGTGCTTAGGAGGTGCATTTTGTGAGTTCTTACATACTGGAAAATGTATTTATTCTTTTGGATTTTCTTATCTCTTCTACTTTTTTCTCATATTTTGGAATTAATTTTTTGGAAATTTCTTTACGCGGACCTCTCACTGCTGTGGCCTCTCCCGTTGCGGAGCACAGGCTCCGGATGCGCAGGCTCAGTGGCCATGGCTCACGGGCCCAGCCGCTCCGCGGCATGTGCGATCTTCCCGGACCGGGCACGAACCCGTATCCCCTGCATCGGTAGGCGGACTCTCAACCACTGCGCCATCAGGGAAGCCCTCTTGGAAATTTCTTTGACTTTTGACCTAATACTTTTGACCCTAGTACTTTTGACCCTAATACTGATCCTTTTGTTCCTCCTGACATTAATATGCTTATTTTCCAAGTGTTTATTGTTTTTCCGTTGTTACTTTTTCAAAGGATTCTAGTCTTGTTTTATAAAAACGACAGCTCTCAGATAAATCAAAATACACTAATTCGAGGTCTTAGCCTCTAATTATTAAATATTAAGACTTTATCCTCTAGTTTCTGCTTTGTAATTTTTCTTTTACTTCATGTTTTGTAAGTGCAATCTTCAGAGATATGGAGGCCATTCAGTATGTGAAAAGAATGAATTTTGCAGACAAATAGAACTAATTGTGTAGCCTTGGGCAAGTAAATTTCTTTTTAAAATAAAGATAATTCAATGTTGCTAAAAGGATATATGTATATATATTAACAGTGAAATGGTAGGGTCTAATTTTTCCTCCTATATGTATCCACTTCTCAAAAATAACACTCCCAGGGCTTCCTTGGTGGCGCAGTGGTTGAGAGTCCGCCTGCCGATGCAGGGAACACGGGTTCGTGCCCCGGTCCGGGAAGATCCCACATGCCGCGGAGCGGCTGGGCCCGTGAGCCATGGCTGCTGAGCCTACGCGTCCGGAGCCTGTGCTCCGCAACAGAAGAGGCCACAACAGAGAGAGGTCCGCGTACCGCAAAAAAAATAAAATAAAAAAATAACACTCCCAGCATCTACAACATGTGTGAGGTATGCCACCAGATGGCGCCAATGCACTGGTCTCATGATCAGGATCTGTAAAGTGGGTGCTTGGCTTTCACACGTGTCTCAATCTTTCTTAATAAATTTGAATACTCCGGCACTTATTTTATGGAATCAAATCTGGGAAGCTATAAACCAATAAATGAATCATAATTTTCTGTGGAAGAATATGATTAATTTTTGAATAGTACTCTTTTCTTAGTCTTTACCAAATAATATGCATTATACGAGTGATAAAAATCAAAATTCAGGGGGCCTGGGTTCAATCCCTGGTCGGGGAACTAGTTCCCACTTGCATGCCGCAACTAAGAGTTCCCATCCTGCAGCTAAGGATCCTACATGCTACAACTGAACATGCCACAACTTAACATGTCACAACGAAGATCCCACGTGCCGTGACCAAGACCTGGCGCAGGCAAAATAAATAAATATTTTTAAAAGTCAAAATGATGTATCTCTGTAAAACAGTTAAATTTCAATATTAGATGTTACAATATACCTCTCTTAATATTTGGGATGGAAAGAAATTAACATATAGGTATAAATTGGTGACTCACTAATTTTTTTCCTGTTTCTATTATAAATTATTATTCCAAAGCTAATCTCATGAACAGACTTGTTAGAGTGTTTATAGCGGCTCTATTAATAATCCCACCAGGGACTTCCCTGGCTGTCCAGTGGTTAAGACTCCACGCCTCCACAGCAGGGGCACAGGTTTGATCCCTGGTTGTGGAACTAAGATCCCACAAGCCGCGTGGCATGGCAAAAAAAAAAAAAAAAAGAAAGAAAAAAAAAGAATCCCACCAAATTAGAAGAAACTAAGATTTCCTTCAACAGGTAAATGAATGCACAAACTTTGGTATATCATACTATGGAATACCATTTTGCACTTAAAAGTAACAAGCTATTAATCCATTGATGAATCTTAAATGTTATTGCTATGTGAAAGAAACCAGCCTGAGAAGACTATATACTGTATGAGTCCGTTAATATTACATCCTGGTAAAGGCAAAACTACAGAAACAGAAAAGAGATCAGTGGTTATCGGGAGTTGTGGAGGGGGGTGGTTTGCCTAGATGAAGGGCAAGAGACATTTTAGGGCTATGAAAACTATTCTGTATGGTACTGTAGTGGTGCATACATGACACTGTCCATTTGCCAAAAACCAGCACAAAAAAGTGAATCTTAATGCATGTAAATTTAAAAAAATTAACCAGTAGGGTGAGGGGATCCCAGGATGGAGGGCAGACTGTGACAAAGGAATTTGACTGTATGACAAAACCTTGCTGAAGGGGATACTGAAGAGACTTAAGTAATTGCTATAGACTAAATGTTTATGTGCCTCCCCACACCCCCAATTCATATATTGAAATCTTAATCCCTAATATGGTGGTATTAGGAGATGGGGCCTTCGGGAAGTGATTAGGCCATGAAGATGGAGCCCTCATGAATGGGATTAGTGCCCAAGACCTCAGAGAACTCCCTCAGCCCTTCTGCCATGTGAGATTTTAGCAAGAAGATAGTCATCTATGAACCAAAATGTGACTCCTCACCAGACGTCAAATATACTTGGGCCTTGATCTTGAACTTCCCAGCCTCCAGAACTGTGAGAAATAAATTTCTGTTGTTTATAAACCATCCAGTGTATGGTATGTTTGTTAGAGCAGACCAAACAGACTAAGACAGTAACTTTAGAAATTACTGCAAACTGGAAGACTAAAGACAAAAGGAACTGTACATAAGGACTGTATTCTAGTTGATAAGTTGTTTTCCACAGGGGTATGAGTTAAATTGAAACTGCTGTATATCTATACTGGGACTGAACAAATAAGTAAATGAATTGTGGTTGGTGGGATCCCAGGTTTCTCACTATTGGAGTGAGAGGTTGCCGATAAGAAGAGGAAAAGACTAGAATAAACCATGTGGTTTAGAGTTGTATGTGTCAGTATAGATTTGGCTTAAAATAAATGCTGATTGATATATAGAAATAATTACAGATACGAGCGTATACATGAGTTGGCATATATAACTTTCTTAGCTCTGTTCTCTGAGAAGGCCTTGAAACAATGACGTTCCAGCAGCAATAAGTGCAATCAGTACCCGAATCTTGGTTTCTAAATACCATTCTCCAATAAAAAGAACCAGGATCCTTGAAGAATGGCTAATTTTAGGATTGAGGCAGGGAATATAAGATATACCTGGAGTATCTTGTAATGTCAAACAGTAAGAGAATATGCAAAACCAAAATGGAGTGCTCAAAAAAACCCCAAAATACAAAATGTCAAAGGGGCACAGGAGGTGACTGAAAGAACTCCTGATGACCAGAGCTAGAACAATTTGAACAACAAAATAGTTTAGTATTGAATCTTATCCAAAGTATAAAATAAATATCCATGAGTCCACAATGATATAAATGCATCTGAATAAATAAATAAATGGAGGAGAAAAGACAAATCTTCCATACAGAGTATTCCCGATAGTTTGTTGAGATACTACCCGCTCCAGGAGAAGGAGCATAGCTCCCCTGCCCACAGTGAGATGACTTGCTTCCAAAAGGAACAGTACAGAAGAGTGGAGCAATTGAAAAATAACTTTACTGTGTAAAGAACGGGCAAATATTGCTTAAGCAAGATGATCAGCCAGGAAGTGATACAATTACTTCCTTTAAAATGTTCTCATATTAATCTCTTCCTTTCTTTTCCTTATGTTATTCTCTTTCCTGTCTTCATGGCCTTATACCTAGGTTATACATATTATAGTCACTCAGACCACATATTTGTCTCCAGTCTCTCTCCCCTTCAATCTGTCATGTCCATTATTGTCAAATTAACCTTCAAATATTACCTTTTTTAACGTAATTTTATTTTTTTAATTTTTAAATTAATTTTTATTGGAGTATAGTTGCTTTACAATATTGTGTTAGTTTCTTTTTTTAAAAATTTATTTAATTAATTTATTTTTGGCTGTGTTGGGTCTTCATTGCTGTGCACGGGCTTTCTCTAGTTTTGGCGAGCGGGGGCTACTCTTCACTGTGATGCATGGGCTTCTCATTGCGGTGGCCTCTCTTGTTGTGGAGCATGAGCTCTAGGCACGCAGGCTTCAGTAGTTGTGGCACGCAGGCTCAGTAGTTGTGGCACAACATGCTTCATTGCTCCGCGGCATGTGGGTTCTTCCCGGACCAGGGCTCAAACTCCTGTCCCCTGCATTGGCAGGCAGATTCTTAACCACTACACCACCAGGGAAGCCCCTGTGTTAGTTTCTGCTGTACAGCAAAGTGAATCAGTTATACATATACGTATATCCCCTCTTTTTTAGATTTCCTCACCATTTAGGTTACCACAGAGCTCTGAATAGAGTTCCCTGTGCTATACAGTAGGTTCTTCTTAGTTGTCTATTATCTACATAGCAGTGTATATATGTCAATCCCAATCTCCCAATTCATCCCACTCCCCCTTCCCCCCTTGGTACCCATAAGTTTGTTCTCTAAATCTATGACTTTATTTCTGCTTTGCAAATAAGTTCATCTGTACCATTTTTCTAGATTCCACATATAAGCAATATTACACAATATTTGTTTTTCTCTTTCTTACTTCACTCTATATGACAATGTCTAGGTCCATCCACGTCTCTGCAAATGGCACTATTTCATTCCTTTTTATGGCTGAGTAATATTCCACTGTATATACATACCACATCTTCTTTAATGTAATTTTAAATATAATTTTCTCTACCGCAAATCTTCATATTATCTCTCATTATCCTCGTATTGGTTTCCTATTGCTGTTGTAACAAATTACCGCAAACTTGGCTACTTGAAACAATACACATTTATTCTCTTGCAGCTGTGAAGGGCAGAAGTCCAAAATCAGTTTTACTGGGCCTAAATCAAGGAGTTAGAAGGATTACACTCCCACAGTGGCTCTAGGAAGAATCAGTCTTCTTCTCTTTTCCAGATTCTAGAGCTGCATTCCTAGCGTTCCTTGATAACCCCTTCTTCCATCTTCAAAGGCAACATTGTAATATCTCACCTCAGTCCATCACATTGCTTTCTGCTCTAGAGTCAAATCTCCCTATGCCTCCTCTTATAGGGACACTTATGTTTGCATTTAGGACCAACCCAGAAAATCCATATTTCAAGATCCTGAACTTAATCACATCTGCAATGTCTCTTTTGCCACATAAAATAACATTCACCAGTTTTAGAGATTAGGACCTGGATATCTTTGGGAGCCATCATTCAGCCTACCACAATCCTGTGGGGAAAAAACCCATACAAATTATTTATTCTAATACTCAAAAGATCTAGTACTCATCTGTCTACAACTATGTTTCCACCCACTCTTTTCATATGTTTCTTCCAACTCCTAGTACTTTTTTTTTCTTCTATTCAAATTTTAGCTATTTTAATGGATTATCCATCAAGTTCAAGATTTTAATTCTTCTTTTACACATGCCTGATCTGATCACTTCAGACAACAGAGATAAGTTCATCTCTTAAGAGATGATATTATTATCCTGTATCTAGTACCTTGTATACAGGTGCATGTTTCTTTCATTTATGCCTTTTTCCCACAGTAGCTGGTACAATGCCTTACATACAGAAGTTTCTCATTTGCTTGCCTGTCAATATCTTCTACTCATTAACCACTCTATTATTATTCTGCCCCCATAGTAGGTCATCTCCCGTAATATCATTACATTTCTCCCCACTAGGTCCAAATGCCTATTCAACCACTCTAGGCCTACATGAACGTGCCTTCACTTTTATAATTTACGGGCAGGTGACTGTCTGACATGAGGAATAAAACTACAAAATAAAAAAATATGATGAACAGATTTTTGAACTGTGATGAGAACAAATTTACATCAGTATAATTTGTCATGCATTTAGTGATGTTCATAGCCATGATCATAGTGCCTGGTAAATAGGCCCAAAAGGAAGCAGCCCGTAAAAATGTTTACAGTGAGTATGATTTTTGTAAAGATAGCTGAGCAATTCCAGAATTTTCTAAAGGAAGGCAAGAGGGAATTTCTAAAGCTGACTAGGGAGCAGCTCAGAGGCACTCCTCTAAAAGGGCTGGATGTGTACCCAGGGTGAGTTCAGCAATTCGTGCTGCTCTTGTCTTTTTCCACCTGGGCAACTCAGGGCTACGTGTTCCATGAGCCTTGGATGAACAGGTTGCTCCACTGGGGCTGAAACCAGACCAGATTGAATATTGGCCTTTGAGTGAAAGTCTTATGGGTGGCCTGGCTCTAGAAATCTGTCCAACTTGTCACCATATCTGAACAGTGATTTTGAATACAAGACACACAGGGAAGAACACATAAAGTTAAGTGGTGCAAAGCCTGGAAGGAAAATAGGAAGCAGAAACATGTAGGGTGCAAAAGGGAGATGTAAGTTGACGGCACAATCTGGTCAAGAGAAGAGAGCATGAAAGTTGGATGAGGAAGGGATAGAAGGTGAAAGGTGTCACCAAGGGAGAAGTAAGAGTCATCACTCTTCATGGAGGCACGTTTCAAGAGCCCGTGCTCCCAACTTTGCTTCCCCAATTCCTCCTCTAACAGGCCCTGCCTTCCGTGCCCAGGAGAGCTCTCAGAAGGGGTATTGAAAGTGACAGGACAGAGATCTCATGGAGGACATGGGATTCTTGGAACAGCCTGAGCTGGAAAGACAAGGAGCGCACACGCCAGCAGCATAGCCTGCAGCTAGCACATGCCCAGGGCTCTGCCAGCTCACCTGGCCCTGCTCTCTGATATTACACGAGACAAGCCCCAGGGCCTCCTCAAGCCCTCCCATGAGGACCCGAACTCAAAGTCATCAGAGCCAGAATGGACTGAGCTGAGTCTCTTACCTAAAGGATGTATAAGAGGAGGGAGGAGTGTCAGCAGTGGAGTAAAGAAACCAAACATGCAGAGGGTCTGAAGGCTAGAACGGGGCTGAGTTCAAATAGTTCTCCAGAAAGACAGCAAACACCCCAATTTGTCTTCCCAGGAAGAGTGCATGAGAATGTCCCCTTTCCTGCCCCTATGCCAGCACTATGTTATTTTAAAAAATCTTATTTCTGCAGATTGGGCAGGTTAAAAAAAAATTATATCACATTGTTTTGTTTTGTTTTGCGGTACGCAGGCCTCTCACTGCTGTGGCCTTTCCCGTTGCGGAGCACAGGCTCCGGACGCGCAGGCCTGTCAGTGGCCATGGCTCACGGGCCCAGCCGCTCTGCGGCATGTGGGATCTTCCCGGACTGGGGCACGAACCCGTGTCCCCTGCATCGGCAGGCGGACTCTCAACCACTGCGCCACCAGGGAAGCCCTAAAATGTCACAATTTATTTGAATTGCGATTTGATCCTTATTGAATGAAAATACTCTGAGGATAGATTCCATCTGATATCCTCAGTTACTTACACTTTAATAGGAATGCATTTATCTGCAAGATTTTTTTTTTTTAATTAGAAAAGGAGGCTAGGGGAAGAAGGGAAGAAAAAGCACTGAGAAGGAAAGAAAGGACAATTAAGCCTAGGGAGAGGGATAGGAAACGGAATCAGAATTCAGAACATAGAAACACGGGCCTAAAGAACACATTTCAGCTACTTTTGCCCAGGAAATGATGCTGCTACCAGGACCCAATGCGTCATATGACAGGGACCAGCTGTTTTCTGCTCAGCATCTATTTAGATTCTGGGGGCTCTGCTTCCTTGATGACATTCACACTTTCACGAAGACAACAATGACAATGGGATTTCCACAGAAAAATGAGTAATAGAACTCAGCTGCAGAAGGGCCACCCAGAGAGGTAAGCCTTTACTTACAATGTTGCAAAGTGTCCTTTACACATGATGGCCATCCTTTTCCGTCCATAGATCTAATCAATCTGTTAGAACTTGATGTTTACCAATGACAGAGTTAACAACTAGCATAGGTTGATCTGACCTTAAATTAAGTACAAATAAATAATGCAAAAGTTGACGTCTCTCAACTGAAAATATAAGAACAGAAAGGGTCCTCTAAATCTTGTGCATTGCCCGTGTCTGCTCCAGCTCTCTCTATGAGTTTCTGGCTATCACTTACAGGATTAAAATGTCATAGCTCAGAATTAGTGATCTCATAATCTGGCCCTTACTTGCCAATTACTCCCTTTTTTTTTTTCACTACCCCCCAGTACTAATCTCCCCACCCCCGGCAACTCCAACGAGACCAATTTCTAGACTCCCTAAGAAATAAAATTGTGGAGTAATAGACGAGGAAAGAATCTCAAAGATTATCTAGTTCAAGCTCCTCACTTTACAGATGAGGAAACTGATAGGAACAGAACTTAATCAAATCCCCAGACTTAGGAACCTCTCTTTCACTTCCTTCTCTTCCTTTGCCCTCTCACTCTAAAGATCCTCTGCCCGTAGCTGAATGAGGAGGAACTAAAAAAACAGTCCAGCTGTAAGAACTAATAGGGGAAAGGAATGATTAGTGTGAGTCAAAGTCCTCTCTGTTCCTTCTGAGGAAATAGATTGAACCCTGAGGGTCTTGATCCCTCCCTCGGAAATCCTTATCCATTTCTTTCTAGCCTTTAAGGGAAATGGTTTCTGACCAGTCAGGCATCTTCTGATCTGCTTTTCCCTTTCAGCAGGGCACAGAGGCATCTTCTGAATAGGAGCAGGTACAGCTTAAGTTATACACGTCGTCCTTAAAGAGGACCTTAAGAGATGACCCCAACCGCCTCTACACCTAGGATAAAGTCTGGGATTAGTGTGAGATGAATGAGGTACTCGCTGCATGTACAAAATGTTAAAGGCCCAATAATCAAGATAAATAATATTTTATTGCAATATTTAAAAATAAATTGAATGTATATGACACAAATGAACCTATCTACGAAACAGAAACAGACTCACAGACATAGAGAACAGACTTGTGGTTGCCAAGGGGGAAGGGGATGAGGGAGGGATGACTGGGAGTTTGGGGTTAGCAACTGCAAACTATTATATATAGAATGGATAAACAACAAGGCCCTATTGTATAGCACAGGGAACTATATTCAATAGCCTGTGATAAGCCACAATAGAAGAGAATATTAAAAAAAATATGTATATGTATAATTGAATCACTTTGCTGTACAGCAGAAATTAACACAACATTGTAAATCAACTATACTTCCAAATAAATAAATAAATAAATAAATTTAATGCAAAATAATCCCTGATGAACAATTATCAAAATTTTAACCGCAAAAAATAAATTTTTTTTTAAAATAACAGGATCTGACCCTGCATTGGTACAACTCGTGTACCCACCTCATCCTAAATCTAACCCTGTCAGAATGGGTCTTGATTTAAAATTCAGATATTTTGTTCATCAGGGATTTTTGCATTAATTTTGATTTTTAAAAAAGTTATTTCTCTATATTGCTCAGGGGTTTTTGGTGCTCCTTCAATTTTGCGTGTGAAGTGAGTCCCTCACTTTACCTAATCCCAGTCCTGTGTAGGATTCACCCTTGGCTCTCATCAAATGAAAAAGGACAAGGAATTAAAACACATGCAGAGTTTATGGTTTAATTCGGTAGATTTTCTTTTATTAAAGCAGAATAAAAAGATCCCAGCTCAACAATACTGAAAGGATAAATGCATTTCACCCAAGGCATGACCCCACGTCCACAACTCAGGTGCGCCTCAGGGAGAACCAGCATCAGTGCCTCTGCGAGAGGAGACGAGAGGGCGGCCGGCTCAGACGCTGGTCTCAGGTTATTCATCATATCTCTGGATATTAGCTGGCCCCATGTCATCACAAGTGACGACAATAAACCCCTCTGTGGGGGAATGTGGTATCTGCAGGCGGGATATCTGGTGCCTTCAATGAGCTTTTTGCAGACTGTCATTTTGAACTTGGTCTCACTCTGGAAGCAGAGAAGGGTGGAATGGTTTTGGCAAGCCACCTTCCTGAGAGAATTGCAAACACTGTTGATATTTCGAGGCCTCTCATGGACGAAGACGTGCTCCTTTTTGCAGGTGTTGTTGGCTTCCTTGATGAGTCTTCGTATGATCATGTGGTTGCAGTACCTTACAGGAACGTCACTCTGAGGGTAGTCCACGTGCAACTGCTCTAAGGTTGCCGCCATTGCTTCCTCATCCAGCTCATTTTCCCAGAATAGAAGCAGCAGGAAAAGTATCACCAGGGGTATGAGGTCCTTCACATCTTTTGCTCTAACTCCTATAGAGTAAGAGGAGACAGAAAATATCAGGGGGTAATCAGATTCCTCCAGCACCATCCCCTGACTTTGCTCCCCTAGCCTTTGATATTTTATTTCCTTCTCTCTGTTGGTGAAAATCATGCTAACCCTGCAAGGTCCAGCTGGAGGTCCAGCTCCCCAAGAAAGCCGTTTCTGACCATTTCAGCTCTCAGAGTTTGGCACTGAACTGTTCTCTAACTTTTCCTGTTGTTTTGTGTTTGTTGGCCTCCACAGCTCCTTGACAGTCAGTATCTCATCTCCTATTTCTCCTGAATCCCTCAGAATGTTTAACATGGAGCAGAACATACAGAAGGTATTAAAAGCACCCTTGTCTGATTGTTTTATTCGTATTGCTGAATGACTTTCTTTCCCATGATTGTTTTAACCTTGATCCCACCAAATTCAATATGCTTTTAGCGCTTTCTATTAATCTGTTCTTCCCAGTTCCTTCCTAATCTCTCCCTCTGTCAGTCCTACTTGGTTCTGTGCTACATCCTCTCACCTTTCCTTTTTGCTGTAACTCTCACAGGTAACATATCCTTGTGATCATGGATCCAAGAAAGTCCTTTGTGTCTCACTGTTCCCAGACAATAACTGGTAGGGTGCAAGCTGTGTGTGGGGAGGCCAAGGGGAAAAGCAGAAAGGGAGGAGCCTGTAGGAGGGGAGTGTGCTTGGCTGCCAGCGGGAAGAGAAGTTACTTTCAGAGGGACAGTTGGGTAAGGCAGGTCCTGAATGTGTCCTCACTAAACAAGCGTTGACATTTCAAAACATTTATTATAGTCCTGAGGTGTGCCAGATGCGGTACGGTTTATTTTCCAGATTTTCATCGGTCCTTACTACAAACCTGTGAAGTAGCTGTTAGCTCCATTTCATTAATGAAGAAATGAGTTGCAGAAAGTTTCAGGTAGAGATGTGAGATGGCAAGAGTAATAAAAATCTCACTTTCTCAATGCTTAACCCTTGGACTCCAGTTTCAGCAAGTTTCATTCCCACGTGGTGTCCAGGACAGGGCAGAAACAATTCCCTGACGTTAACATTAGTCTTGATAAAGCCCCGGACTCCTGGCAAGTATGGCAATGGTTTCCAATCTCTGCTGAACATTGGCATCTCCGAGGCATTTTTTAATGCCACCTTGAGGCATTCTGCTTTAATTAGTGTTGGGTAAGACCTGGGAGCTGAGATTATTAAAAGCTTTCCCAGTGACTCTAATACGCAGCAAAATTTGAGAGCCACTGAATTATAGTATACTTGGGAGACCTACATGGAAAATTAGTAGATGAGGGCTTGGTAAAAGATAGTGAGTGGCTCAAGGTATTGAAACAATAGAATTCTTTTTGTTGCCAACATCTCCCAGTCTTTGATATAGGCATGGAAAAAATGGACTTAATTGTACTATTTCTTGCTCTGAAATGATTTCTTTTTTGGAAAGACAGCTACATAGCCTCCTTTGTATGTATCTGTGTCTTTCTAATTGTCAACTAGAAAGCTATTTGGGGGTTAAAACTTGTCTGGGAAAGACAGAGAATCCTAGAAAAGACTTCAAAGAATGTGTCTCTTTGTATGCAACAAAAACAAAAGCATAATTCAAGACCATGAAAATGAACAAGCAGGAGGTGATTATTTACTTTCCAGAAACTTTCATTCTGGTTGTCCTTTCACAATTCAAACTGCTCTGTTATGGATACGTGTTGCAAAAATGCCACAAGGGTATAAGTGCATAGTTACTAACTGTTGACAAATTTTTCAATTAACAGATTTTGATTTGCACACCATCTTGCAAAAACATTTCCATTGTATAAAAAGAACTCTTTCTACCTATTGTGACATGTTCAATATTTCCTTCCAGGACTTCCAAGCAACCAAATTACAGATGTTATACTAAGTTTACAGGCAAGGAATCAACCCTTGTTACAAAATTTATCCTCAACTGAGGCAACTCGACCTACCTCTACATTTCAGAGTTTTACCCTCCTGAAATAGAGCTGTTTAATAGTGCTGGCAGCCTCGGAGAAAACATTTGTAATGCCTAAAACCAACTAAGGATTAACATCTAGAGATAAGGATTTCCTCCATATCAACAATAAAAAGACACAAAAACTCCAGAGGAGAAAAGATTGTCAAAAGTTATAAAAAGTCAATTTCAGAAGAGGAAGCGAAAATGGATGACGAAAAATGCTTAACTTCGTTAGTAATCAGATAAATGGAAATTAACATAACCAAAAGATACCGATTTATAAACATTGGATTATCAACAATTAGAAAATCTAATATCAAGTGCTGGAAAACATGTTACAGGGCAGGAGAATTGGTGTAGTGATATTGGAAACTAATCTGGAAGTATTTGGCAAAATTATAAATGGGTATAATCTGAGACTTTGTAAGCCTGTCCCGGGCATAGACTCCAACATAGTTCTTCCAGATGGAGTACGTGCAGGGATGTTCATCATGGCATAACTGGTGGCAGAAAAGAGCTAAAGGTAACTGAAATGTCCCTCATGAAGGGGATGGACAGGTAAACATGTGTTACGTACATAAAATAAAATAGTATAAAACAGCTTCAAATAGCTAGCTTTACAAATAGCAACAGGCTATTTGGTGTGGTGTGAAAAAAAGAAACAATGAAAATCATTTCCAGTTGATTTAAATTGAAAACACGCATGCTCCAAAATAATATAAAAAATTTTCCAAGGACATACAATATTTAAGTAGGATGGAAGAACGTGGATTAAATACTCTAAGACAGATGCCCATGAGGATGAGAGAAATAGAAGCAGGGATAAGGAATAAAAAGGGAAAATAATAAAATTGAATAAAACAAAAGAGAGGCCTAGCATGGGCCATAAACAGAATATGATCAACTCAGTTCTGCACACCTGAAGAGGGAAGGGAGGAAAGAAGAAAAGAGGGAAAGAAGGAAGGAAGGGGATGGAGGGGAAAGAGGAGGAAGAGGTGGAGAAGGGGAGGAAGAGGTGGAGAAGGGGAGGAAGAAACTGGGCCTATTATCAGATGACTGCATTTGACCTAAAGTTCCCACCACCCTCCCTTTGCTAAGCCTCAAGTCACCCTCAGGAGACTGCAGGAGGCAGGTAGTGGCTGGAGACAAATATTTGTGCCAGGATGTAAAACAACATTAGTAATTCCCCTCACCACTCATTTTGTCAAATTAATAAGCTCTCCTCCAGGACTGCTAGAAACCGACCCAGCTCCAGTATTGTCTGAGACTAGGCAACGGCCTCAAAGGGACCGCAAAGGAAGCGAACACTCACTCTGGATGCCTTCAGCTGCCACGTATGATGTTCGAGCATGTTGAGGCCACCAGTGGAGAGAACACATGGAGGGAGAGAAATTCTCAAAGAGCTCCGGCTGCTTCAGTGCCTTCAGAAAACTGTGGAGGTTATTCTGTCCTACAGAGGTGGTTGGCTACCCTTGCAAGACTTCTACGGTTGCCCCATGCCATGCTCACCTTAAAGTCACGCAGCAGATTGTAGTTTCCCCAAAATGGCCACAAAATATTTTCTATCCCACAGCCTCTTCCAGAGCCTTACCACTCCCTTAGCAAGAGGTAGAGTCTCTGTCCTTTCCTGAGAACCTGGGTGGGCCTCTGTTTGCTCCCACTTACACAGCATGGCATGACCTCTGAGCCGCGGTCACACAGCTTCCACTGGGCTGTGGTTCTCCTAGGACGTTGCCTCTGGGGGTCGCGTAGAAAGAAGTCTGACTGTGTCGAGGCCACACAGGGAGAAGCCACAGAGAGAGAGAGATGCCCAGAATGCTCCACGTGTTTCAGCTCCCCGTGAATAAAACCACACGCGAGGCCTCGAGCGAGAACTGCCCAGTTGAGCTCAACCTCCAGATTCAGGAGCAAATGAGTGTTGTTATCGTTTTCGGCCACCATTTGGGGGTCATCTGTAAAGCAGCCATAGACAACCAGACTAGAGGGCTCACCACTCTGACACATCTCCCCAGGCAAATCCAATTCCACCGCGTTTTAGCAAATAATAGATACCACGGACGTTTTCTTGGTTATAGAGTACGGGTTGTCTCGCAAACAAGACAAAACTCGTTTTTAAAATCTCCATCTGCGGTAAAACCCCCCAAGTTCCTTTTCAACTCCCCCAGCTTTCTCCATCTCTGCCCTGAGAGCCTCCCTTCTCCATGGTGCCAGCTCCTCTGTGTCTCCTGGATTCCACCTGCCCCTCTGTGCCCCCTACCTTCCCATCAATCACCCTGTGACCGAAGAAAGACCCTTCCTGAGCATCGAGTCACTTAAAAACTGAGTGAAGTATTGTAAGTAACTAGTATTTTGCTACCCAGCTGGTATAGATCTTATTCTACAAACTCGGGCAAGAACATTGGCTTCACCTTATTGCTTCTATATCAAATTAAAACGAATTCTAGGTCTTTTGCCCTACTAATCTGGGGAGAAGTTCAACTTGGTCATTATTACAGTTTCCCTTTCCTCCCCAGGGACCCAGGGGGATCTGGAAGGATACTGTCCTTGCTCCTTCCCACTATGGAACCTGTATTAGGCAACAGCACTAACTGGGGGACAAACATTCTAATTAGCTTCCCTTATAAAAACTCCTCGAGTACAGGGTTCAGATTCAGGATCTCGATTCATGGTTGTACTAAGACTCGATTTCCTCAGTAATGACTCTATGGGATTTTTGTCACCTACTGTAAGGAACTTTCATCATTCACATGTTATTCCATTCAACGCATATTTATTGAACACCTACCTATGCCAGACACTATTCTAGACCCTTGGGACACATCAGCGAAAAGATAAAGATCCCTATCCCCCAACTGACTCTAAATCAATCCCTGACTATGAAAGTTGATAATTAAAATATAAGAATTGCACATTTGTTCTGCCTAGCCCATAGGAACTATATTTCAGGGTAACCAAAGAGCTTTCATGTGGTAAGGGAAAGTTCTTCTTTAGAGAAGAATAATAACTAATAGATATGAAAAGAATGATAAAATTTTTAAAAGTCGCCATTTTATAATCATTTATGAAATTATTAAGTCAGGCAAAATGTATTTGGTAGGTCGTAAAACCATTAGGAGAGAGGCTTATGGGAAACTTTGCAATGGAAGAGCTGGATGCCACCACCTAGGTATTCAGAGAAGTGAAGAGCTAGTTATTATGTGCCTTTTAATATGATGCCATAGGAAGTACACAGCATTGTTCAGGAAGTATCCTTGCCAAACAATTGAATCTAAATTAATTAAGCCCTAGATTTAACTTCCAGTGTATAGGAAATAAAGGGAAATGAGGCACATGTTAAATAATGCCTCAAGGAGGCAATAAAACAAATCCAGATGGTGAGACATTCTGCAAGATACCCAACAAGTTTTTCAATTGGTAAGTGGCACGGAAACAAAGAGGGAGAAACTGTTATAGATGAAAAGAATCTTCAGATTTGGAATCTTACTGGAATTTATTATTATTTTTTTTTTGGCGGTACGCGGGCCTCTCACTGTTGTGGCCTCTCACGTTGCGGAGCACAGGCTCTGGCCGCGCAGGCTCAGCGGCCAGGGCACACGGGCCCAGCCGCTCCGCAACATGTGGGATCTTCCCGGACCGGGGCACGAACCCGTGTCCCCTGCATCGGCAGGTGGGCTCTCAACCACTGCGCCACCAGGGAAACCCCCAGCACCACTCTTAAGACAGAAGTTTGGAAGTACCTCTGGGTTGAGATCTGCTCTCCTTCCTCCCTGTTCAGTTTCAATAAGAAGCCCCCCAAACTATCTTCATCTACTACCCTGGTGTGGACAACAGTCAGAAGATAGATAGCTCAAGCTTCTTTCTAACCTTGGAAGTGGAGTTTGCCCATGAGGAAATTCATGCTGTTTCCCACAAACTCTCAGGCATTCGATGTAAGCCCATGTATCAAGAAATATCTCTGACTGCTGTGCAAAGGGCATGGGACTTTATCCGTTCCTCCAGGAATCCTTCTTTGAATTAACAACCTCCATCTTCTCCTTGAGTCTCCATATGAAGCCTTCCTTCAAGCTTCCTGTACACAACTTAGCATTAGTGAGTACTGTGTGGTAATGGCAAAGGGTGTATTTGGCCTCCTGTCCCCTGTGCCATTGTGTCACTGGAGAGCCAGAACGATGTACTTGCTTGCACTAGCACACTGCCTGGTACTCACAGGAGATCAAAAAAGGGTAAAGGGTTTTAGATCTTTTTCTTTTGCCACTAACTAGCTGTGTGATCTTGGGAAAGCCCTGTCACTTCTCAGAGTCCCAGTTCCTTTATCTCTAAAATGGAGGTGGTAGAAAAGAATGAAGGAAGAATTTGACTATCTACCTTTCTGCTGTCACAAATGAAGGCTTTGAACTACATTTAAATGACCTCAGTGACTATCCTCTTAAGATGACGATTCTCTGGCTACCACTTCTATTTCCCCCCACCTCCCTAAATCAGAGAGACACCTCCCTAAATCAAAAACACTAACTATTGCAAAAAAAAAAAAAAAAAAAGGCAGGAAGCATCCCTGTTCTGGGGGAGTTGATTGGCTACCCTTGGCACCTGCAGAGCTGTTGGCTAGACAAGATGTTAATAGCAAGAGTCATGCAATACCTTCACAAGGCGCTCTGGGCGCTCTTCCAGCTGCCCTCCCACTACCTCCCTGTCTCTGTCCAGGTGAGGTAGACAGACTGGAGCTTGCATATATCCAAGAACGAGCTGCTCCTGATTTGGGCAGGACATGTTCTGAATCAGAGGCTGTCATCAACCTCAGCCTTGCAGGTACAGCCCCAGGCTATTCACACAGGAGGAGGGAGGTCCTGTACTCCCTTGGGGGCAAACCAAGCCTTTTCTGTGTGTGTGTGTGTGTGTGTGTGTGTGTGTGTGATTTTACTTGTATTCCACAAATGACAGCCACCAGGTGATAGGCCAGGAGAGGTCAGGTTGAAGGGAGGTTGACGTAACCATATCAAACAGCTGCTTGGTAGGCCCTTCAGTTTCCCACTTCTGAGAATGCTTTGATCATAGCATACCTGGCTTCTTATGTGTGTCCCCAGGCTGAGCCCTCAACAGTTTCCTTTGAATCCTCATCGAGTAAGGAGCATTAACCCAGCTTTCCCCTACAGCACCTCCAAGCACATTCACGGCTGTCCTGCCATTCCCAGCTCTGCTCTCCTCTTGGGGGCCAGTTCCAGCTTCCCTGAAAATCAGATAAGATTCCTTGAAAGCAGATGAATGAATGATGGCTAATCAGCAAATAATCACCAAGGCCCTAAAGAACCCAGATGCAATAAAAATAAGCAAACAGGGCTTCCCTGGTGGCGCAGTGGTTGAGAGTCCGCCTGCTGATGCAGGGGACACGGGTTCGTGCCCCAGTCCAGGAAGATCCCACATGCCGCGGAGCGGCTGGGCCCGTGAGCCATGGCCGCTGAGCCTGCGCGTCTGGAGCCTGTGCTCCGCTAACGGGAGAGGCCACAGCAGTGAGAGGCCCGCGTACTGCAAAAAAAAAAAAAAAAAAAGCAAACAATCAAAACCAAAAATAAAACCCACCACCAACAAAAAAACACCCTTCCTTTTCAGAAGTCTCCAGCTAGAACAAAATGAGCAGTGGTCTGGGAGTCATGAAAGCGAGGTTCCTATCTTCATACCGACTTTGCCACTAACTAGCTCTGTGACCCTGACCTGCATTCCACGGGCCTCACTGACCTCCTTTGAAGTGGCTCTGGGAGCTGGCAGAGTTGGTGGAATGCACAAGATAAAAACAGAGAACAATTTTAGAGTGGATAACACACATTCGGTCGTAACCTTCCCTGATGCAGGGCTCTGTGCTTGCTTATTAGAAAGCTGAAATGGGGGTCCCCATGGCTTTTTGTGCAAACCCTACTATATCACAGTAATCTTTGTAAAACACAAATCTAGTTCTGTGCCTGTGCTCTCCACCCACACACCCACCTAAACGGTGTCAATAGCTTTTCATAAATCTTTTTTTTTTCCATAAGTCTTAAAATAATGACCACAGTCCCTACCGCTGCCTACCAGGCCTTGCAAGGGAGCCTCACCCAAACCACCCTTCCTCTCTCTGTCTATCTCCTTACACTCCCCTTTTCAGTCCCCTGAACTCATCAGGCTTCCTCCCAACTTAAGGTTTTAACACCTAGTTTCCTCATTATGTTCCTTACTCCATTCACCCCTCCCCATTCTACCTGCTTAAATCCTGTGTGTGCCTCCTTTCCTTAGACAAGCCTTCCCAGAAACCCCAGGGGAAGTGAACAGCCTCTGTTTTGCTTGCGTCACACTCTGTACTTTTCCTTTGCG
Organism: Lagenorhynchus albirostris; assembly: GCF_949774975.1. NCBI lineage: Eukaryota > Metazoa > Chordata > Mammalia > Artiodactyla > Delphinidae > Lagenorhynchus > Lagenorhynchus albirostris. The sequence goes on along the minus strand of NC_083095.1, from coordinate 76,563,910 downwards.
GCCCTTATCACTAGCATAATAAATTAACTGTATTTCTTGGTTTTTGAAAAACTATTTGATTGTTTCATGAGGGCAGAAACCACATCTGTCTGGTTCCCTGAAGTAATCTCTGCTCCAAGCATAGTGCCTGGAATACAACAAATGTTCAACAAATGTTTGCTCAAAAAATACTCTTTATATACTGATTGAATGGAAGAATCCGTGAGTAAATGTCCTAAAAGAACTAGATTTTATTCTTTAACCATAGTATCGAAAAGCTATCCTTTGCAAAACTTAACAATCCTTTTTGATACTTTTGGTGGGACCCTGTAGCACCATATGGACATAAGATCAGAAAGATCAATAAAAGGAAAGAAAAATGTTGATTCACTTCTACTTGAAGACTTTAAATCTGTGATTGTCACTCTTAACTCTCACCTTTAGCTGTTGAAAGCAACTCAAGGGTTTTGCTAGTGGATGCTAGCTTTGTTTTCTGCTTTCCCTCTATAGCCATGGGATGCCATCTACTTTGATAAGTAGTTCAGCTTAATCCCATGAACACCACCTCCCTGGACAATAACACAGCTCTCTCCGCTATAAGTTCCACCTGCCTATAATGCACATGGAAGGATCAGCAAAAAGTAATGAGGTCCCTAGGAATGAATTTTTAATCTGCAAGACCTTAAAGGTGGTAATTACCCGTGGTAATATTTGGTTTGTCCACAAGGGGGCAGATTTCAACTTGCAGTCATAGCTCCTGAGAGCAGCAGAGACACTTTGCCTATTCACATGTACTTTGTGACCATCAACAGCTTTTCACCCCATTTCATATACTCCTGCCAGCATTCTCCCCACATGTGAGCAATGTCTCCTTAGGACTCATACTCAGAGTGACCCCTCATCACAAAACCTGGTCAAGTGAAGTTGATGAAGTCCTGCTGGGTTATACACCTCCTTCCCTAACCTTTTTCCTCTCCTCCGCAGTCTCCCTTTCATGGACTTTTGTTCCTCATCTTGTTAAGTCACTTGTCTTACACACTCTTACAGAATGGCTAAATGCAACCCTACAGAGTGACCTCAAAACACTATCTGGTTCAGAATTTGCCCAAAGCCATGGAAGCCTGAAGCAGCCCTGTACTTCAGCATCTCTGCCTGGAGAAAGCTTGCAACAGAAGTCAACGGTGCTGATGCGCGATTTACAGCTGCGAGAGCCTACTTTGTGCCTTTCTTTATGTCCGGTTGGGAGACCTTTTCAACCCTTCTGTAAAGCATTCACAGGTCCATACTGTGGCCGAGAAGGAGAGCTGCTAGAGGATATATTTCAGGCATGGCCCTCCCTCAGCCTTTCCCAGAGGGTGGCACACACAGTGGATAACCCACACTGCAAGAGCCCTCTATTCAAGTCCCCGATACCTCCATGCTCCTTATGCCCTTCTGTGTCCAGGATCCGGGATTCCTTTTTGATTTAATATAGTTCACATAGAGAATTCCCTGACTTCCAGTGGTTAGGACTCTGCTCTGTGGCAATAAATAAATAAATAAGTAAAATAAAACAATTCACACAATTCATTAAACAAATATTTATTGAGTATTTATTAGGTGTTAAGAACTGTTCCAGCCTCTGAACAGGAGGCTTTGGCAGTAAAAACAACAACAACAACAACAATGTCCTGTTCTTGCGGAGCTTCCATTCTAGTGGTTGGGGAGGGAGAATTCAACAAAGCGGGAGCAGCAGCAGAAGTCAGGTGGTGGTACGTGCAAAGAAGAAAATTAAAGTAGAGAAGGGGGAGTAGAGAGCAAAGGGGTGCTATTTCATGCACAGTGGTCAGAGCCATGCAGATATGAAGCGGATAAGATTCAAAGCAGAGAGAAGAGCATGTGCAAAGTTACTGAGGTGGGAATCTCTGAGGAGTACTAGAGGCTAATGTAGTGGGAAGACAGCTGACAAAGGGAGAGACGGTAGGAGATGAGGTCAAAAAAGTGAGGGGAGTCCAAGAAATGGCGAAGTCATGTAGAGATTTTTAAAGCCATGGCAAGGAGTTTTAATATTATATGAAGTGAAATGGAGACGCATCAAAGGATTTTAAGCAGAGCAATGATCAGCTCTGTCCTAGGCTTTAATAGGACAAGTTCATGTACCCAATGTTAGCACAAGTTCATGTGCCCAATGCACAGTGAGGCCAGACAAACTGAAATGTCGGAGTTTGGAGCAAGAGAAAGGTTTATTGCAGGGCCACGCAAGGAGCCGGCTGGCTCTTGCTCTAAAAAATCCGAGCTCTCTGAAAGGTTTCGGCAAAGGATTTTTGAAAGCCAGGTGAGGGAGGGTGGTCGCAGGGTATGTGATCAGCTCATGCACAGTTCTCTGATTGGCTGATGGTGACGAAACAGAGCGGTGTCACAGGGGTTAACACTATCAGTCCTTAGGCTCCAGGAGGCCTGGGGCTGTGTGCTCATGGTCATCAAGTAGTTAACATCTTCCATTTGGGGGGGGGGCGGTTTCACATCTGTAAAACAACTCTGGAAACAACTCTGGAAATGTGCATCAAATACTGCTATCTAGGTACTTCAGAGAGGAGCTAAAGCAGAGGATATGGGGGAAGGCCTGTCCCGGGAAGGTCCCATAGGGTCCTACTTGGTTACATCTATGCTATGTTGAGAATAGACACCAGGGCCAACCAGGGAGGCTTGCTAAGGGGCTACTGCACTAGTGCAGGGGAGAGGTCGTTGTGCCTTGGATTACAAACGTGGTGGAGGAGGTGGTGAGAGGTGTTTGGACTCTGGAAATATTCTAAAAGTACAGCCAACATCATTTGTTACAGGACTGACCGTAGGTTATAAGAGGAAGCACTAAAAGATGATTCCGAGATTATTTGTTTCACAGTTCTTCCATATGTCTGAAGAGGTACTAGAAGTTAAATACTCAGGAGAATAATTAAGAGTGAGGTGAAAAATACCTGTGGTTTCTGGGTCTTGTTCATCAGGTGAGTCAGGGCACATCAGACTGAAATAAGAGGATGTGAACACTGCATACCCAGCAGGTAGGGAGCGAGTAGGGGTGAAGGGCATAACCATGTGGGGACCCCATCCTCAAAGACCCCAATGTAATTGGTTCGGTGTTGGACACTGCAGTGAATGGTTACAGGTTAAGCCTCATCTGCAGGCAGGCTTGAGCGTCCCTGTTGAGAAGTTCACTCCCTGGGTGCTGCGTTACCAGCGACTCCCGTACCCTGACGCGCACACACCCAAGGGCCCTGGAATGTTAGGCTTGACTGAGGGAGGGAGTCCAGGCTTTCTTTGACGAGACACGTCGTCGCACTTGCTGACCTGCGGAGGTCCCAGCACCCAGTGGGCCCCCAGGCTTACAGTGGAGGAAAATTGAGGGTTATGTGAAGCTGTTAATATAAAATACACCTCCCTAAGTCCTAAAGGAACAATTCCTGGCTAATAACAAAAAAACTACAAAAGAGAAATGATGGTTGATTTTAGAAATAATGATTTCGTAGAAGAAATACTGTATGAAATATACCTAATAACATCTGTCATTTATCCTCGTGAATTAATAATACAAGGAGCATTGGTCTAGAGATACATATAAATCTGCAATAGTGGATTATAAACTGGTGTTCATACTGTAATAGTAGCTACATAGGGTGCTTGCTTAATGTGATGGTGTTTAACATCAATAAATCAGAGGCTTTATGGGAAGTAAGGTAAAGACCAAGACCAAGACCGCTGGCTAGGAAAAGTAGGGCTCGTCCGGGATTTGAACCCGGGACCTCTCGCACCCTAAGCGAGAATCATACCCCTAGACCAACGAGCCACGCAAGCCGCGTTTCCATTTCTAAACTTTAGTATGGAAACTTTTCGCCACGTCCATGGTTGTAAACTCTTCTTTTACCAACTGTGGGCATGGGTGACACCTAGTGGAGGAACAAATCACTGCATGCTCTCGTCCAAATTTCCGAATGCAGTGCCACACCTTTTTTAGGAAAAAAGGTTCAGGATCAACATTAATTGCGCTGCATATTTTCGCTTCCGAGTGGGCCAGAGATGCTGCGGGAATGATGGCAGGCAATCTCATCAGGGACAGTCACAGGCTGAGGGGTGATCCCGTGGCACTGGGGAGGGGAGAGGACCCGCGTTCCCAGCAGGGCGTCTCCCTGACCTGTACCGACCTCTCTGCCCGCTGTCGGCCGGAGAGCTGGGCCCAATTCCGGAGACTTCTGGCTTCGGCACATTACTGACCTGTTTCTTGGCTCGGCCAGGCTGGGACGTCTCTGGCCCTGCCTTACATGCTATGGAACGCACCGCCCGGTGAGCTTCCGCGTTTCCTCCGGGAAGATCCAGGCGCCTTCTCTCCGCAGGACCCCAGACTCAGCATCTCAAGTAGCGAAAGCTCTCGCCGTGTGGCGCCCTCCGTGGAAAGCCCGCCCGCGGCCCGAGAGGACCCCGACTCTCCCGGGTGACCAGCCTAGGTAGGCGCTCCGTACCCGTTAGAGCTAACAAAGGTTGTTGGGTCTCTCGAGACTCCCTGCGCTTGTGTAAAACGACTCTTTCCATCAATCTCAAGCACTGTGGCTACAAAGAGGAAAGAAAGCACAACAAATCGGGAAGAAAGGGGGAAAAAAGAGATATGAAGAGCCTCCTAAAAAGATAAATATATGAACCATGTGGCGTGAAGGGGAGGAGAGTGGAGGGTACAGGAAATGCTTCCAGGCTGTTCGGTGCAGGGTAGCGTGGCCGAGCGGTCTAAGGCGCTGGATTAAGGCTCCAGTCCCTTCGGGGGCGTGGGTTCGAATCCCACCGCTGCCAACTGGTTTTTGTAACACTCTTGGGTGTCACAACCGTGAATGCGCTGGTCCTGCCACTTAAAGACAGAGTTTATTTACTTTCCTCTCTTGTCCAACCGCTTGTCTATACTTGATAGAGAATCTGGGTTTGCACTGTTTTGCGACTTGTCATGTTTCTGAGTCTTTCATAAGTCAAAATTCTTTAATGATAGACATTAACACCATCGTAAGGTCATAATAATCCCTTTGAACCCATGGTTTCCCATTGGTAAGGTGCTAGGACTTTAATATAAACCTGTAAGCTTTGCTTTGCCTTTCTTCACTCAGCCAAAGGGCATATTAGGAGCACTTTTATTGTTATTGGCACTGCTCTACTGTTGGGGGGGTACAGAAAAAATGAATAAAACACGATGCCTGCCCGCAAGGGAAGCTCACAAAGCACATTGGAAAAGTAAGCCATACTATTTGAAAACGGTCTCGGAACATTGTAAGACATCATCACGCACAAAACAAAGGCAGTGTTAAGGAAGGCAGTGTAGTGATGTGGTGTGGGTGTGGAAACGCCGGGCTCCGCTGCTGCTGTTAGACCACCAGAGTCCTATTCTCACACTACTAGCTGTGTGCCCTTAGGCAAATTGCTTATCTTCCGCGTGCCTCAGTTTCTTCATGTGTAAATATGGAGATTCCTCATGGAAATGTTACAAAACTTAGTTTGCACATGTAAGGTGCTTAGAACAGTTTGGCAATCAAAAAATGTTAAGTGTTTTCATTGCTTAAACACACCTTTTGCCACATTTCAGACCACAGGGCTCTCTCTTTCTTTTCTCCCATCTGGGTTGAAATTCCACTAAAGATTAGATAATAAAAGATCAAATTGTCCACAGAAAGCTACAGTAAAAATGTAGAAATGTGAAAGTCCTGTAATTATCAATATAGATATGTGTCATTCTGCTACCCACAGATAAGCAGTTTAGTAGTTTTTTATTGAGGAGAAGCCTGAATTAGGTACTTGGGCCAAAGTGGAGAGACGAAGACTGATTTAGGCTCTCCATTTGTATTGTAAACCAAAACCATGGTTCCTGTCCTTTGGGAAGATTCCAATCTGAGCCTACAAAAGCCAAAAATAAATGCTGTTTAATTGTGGCTTCTGGAAGCCAGCAGGTGCACCCAGGAATATGGTAATATTCATTCATTCATTCATTCATTCATTATTAATCACCTACTATACGTGTACACAGGGCTAAGTGCTGAGGGTACTGCAGCGAGCATAACAAAATCTTTTCTCTTGTGGAGCTTACATCCTAAGAGGGGAGGAAAGAGAAGAAAAAAAGAAATAATTAAATGTATATAAATGTGTCAAGTAGTGATAAATGCTGTGAAGAAAAATAGATTTGTACAGGGGCTAGTGACAATTGGGGGCCATTTTGGAAAGAGTGGTCAAGGAAGATGTCTCTAAAGAGGTGGCATTTGAGCACAGAAGGAATATCTGAAGGAATAATATTCCAGAAAGAGGAAACAGCAAGTGAAAGATCCATAATAGGAAACAAGGTCCATGTATTTGAGGAACAGTAAGAAGACCAGTGTAGCCAGAAGAACGAGTGAGAAGGAGGAGGAGGGGATTGGAGCCGGGCTCAGAGGGATAGTCAGGGCCAGAACATGCAAGGGCAAGATCATGGATTATATTCTATGTGTGAGAAGTTACTGGATGTTTAGGAACTGAAGAGATTTTTTTTTTGGTTTGTATTTTAATAGGATAATTCTGGCTGCTCTCTAGAGTAGGGAGTAGAGAGGAAGTAGGAAGATGAGTTAGAAGGCTATTGTGGGAGTACAGTCAAAAGATGAAGGAGAGTTTGGACTAGGATACTAGCAGTGAATGCATTGGGAAATGGATGAAGGTACACCCAATAGGCTTTGTTGGTAGATTGGATGTAATGTATAGGGGAACTGGATGAATGATGGATCTATTTTCTGAGACATGGATGGTGGTGGAAGGGCAGTTGGAAGAGGAGTGGCAGGAGATCAGGAGTAGTGTTTGAGACATGGTAAATTTCAGATACCTATAACTCATTCATGTGGGGCAAGCAGGTGACTATATGTACAAACCTAGGTCAAGTCTTATGATACAAATTTAAGGATCATCAGTATAGAGACGGTATTTAAAGCCAAATGATTGGATGAGTATTTGTAGACTGATCCAAAAAGGAGGACAAGAAGACATCTGTAAATTGACAGTTCAGGAAGGCAGGGACCAGCAAAAGAGACTAAAAAGTAGCCTCCTGAAATGAGGAGTATATTATCCCTATGCTGCTGGGAAGTCGAGTATGATGACGAGTGAGAACTAAACTTTAGATTTGGAAACAAAGTCTTTAGTGACTCTGACAAGAGTGATCTCCGTGGAGTGGTGGAGATAAAAGTCTGATTATGATCTTGAAGGACTTGGAGATGCTACGTTTGTATGCTGATGGGAATGATCTTGTACAGTGGGAGAAATAGTTGTTGTTAGGGGCTGTAGCAGGGAATGTTGATTGCAGAAATCAAGCCCTTGAGTAAGGGAGAGCAAAGGGGATTCATCTGATGAGAAAGTGAAGGAGTTGCCTTAAATAGGAGATGAGAAAGATGAGCCTTGAAACAGGAGGGAAGACAGAGAATATGAGTGTGGATGTCGGTGAACTGGCTGCAGGAAGGGGATACAGTTCACTTCTAAAGGAGTTATTCTTTTCTGTAATAGTTATTCACTTAATAAAGAAAGTTGATAAGGATCCACAAAACATTTTTTTTAAAAATTTAGCCTTTAAAATTTGCCTTTGGGGATTTACATTCCCTCCTTTCTCTGCTGTTCTGCTAGAGTTAACAGAATTCGTTCCCTACTCCACAGGAGTGTTTTTTTTTTAAAGAGGCGGAGGTGGGGTGGGGGAGGAGAAAGAAAAGACACGACACTATATGATAATACATAAAAACTCTTTTAAACGATAATTATCACACTCATAAAATGGTGATTATGTTAGTATGTTTGAGATCCCAGTTCCCTTGGGGAGGAGGGGCGGGGGTGTGGGGAACAGACCCCCGTATTTAGCACTATTTGACGTTGCCAAGCAGTCTCCCAAACACTATTTTATTTTACTGAACGGGGTCCCTGGAGGTAGGCAGGGAAAGGGAACGTGTTACCATTTCCATTTCACAGCCGATGCACTGAGAGGTCAAGAGACTTACCCGCTCTCGGAACTGCCACGTCCGCCTACCCGCCAGGGAGAGTGGGGAACCGCTTCGTCAGACAGAATTCAATAGATAACTTGGAGCTGTCCCTGACTTTGCTATTTCACATCCTCGGGGGCCTTTGCTCAACTTTTCACAGCAGAGTAAACAAAATGCTGTAACAGACGTATATTAAATAAGTTGTTTATTAGAAATGAAATACGTTATTTATTAGAAGCAGGAAAACGGGGCTCGTCCGGGATTTGAACCCGGGACCTCTCGCACCCTAAGCGAGAATCATACCCCTAGACCAACGAGCCATGCTTTCCTTGAGTTTTAATTCGGCCCCAAGGCTCACTCACGTCACTAGGCGTTTTTCAAAGAAATGTGAATCTGAGAGCCTTCTACTGGCAGGAATGCGTGTTTATTAAGCCAGCTTGCACAAGCCTCACGCCGCCGAGAGGCATTTATCAGCAGCTATGGTGGATCCAGACCGGGTGAGCAGCAAGGGAATTATTATGCGTCCATTTTGCCTGAACATCCTCTCAGGCGCTGCCGAGGAGAGGTGGTATCTGCCGAGCACCGCCGCATTGGCACCGTCTTTCGGCCCTTGCCGCTTTGAGGCCTCGGAGGGAAAAATGATCCCGAAGGCCCCAGCGAGATTTGAACTCGCGACCCCTGGTTTACAAGACCAGTGCTCTAACCCCTGAGCTATGGAGCCTTCGCCCGAGATGGCACTCTCTATCTTCCATATTATAGATGTATTCAGTACGCCTGGCATCTGTCAAATGAAATAGAATTTTGACCCAGGCAAAAATCCAAGACATTCTACAAAACTGAAAATTTTCCGTGTCCTGTCAACCTCTCGAAAAGGCTCCACTTGGAGCAGAGCCACTACTAGACTGTCTTCTAGTCCCTTATCTTGATACTCTGCTGAGACATCGACGTCTGCGCCTCTGGTGCCCAGAAAGGATGCATAATACAAGAACTCTAGATACCTGGGCACACGGGAAACCCACCTGAGAATTAAGAGGTGCATATAGAGGTTATCTGTTGGGCAGGGAGGTTATGGTGTGTTCTCTTCCCTTAATATAGTGGTAAAATCTGCGGAGAAGGTGAGAAGAGGTTTACCACGCGGGTTTGTCCTTTCTGAACAGAGCCCCAGACCCTTGTTTGTGTATTGGAATTAATACCTCTCTCTCAAACAAAGGTCCAGGGTTAGGAGCAAGCAGGGAAAAGAGGTGCTGGGGAGGAAGATTTTAATCCTTCCTTAAAGACATATGGATTTACATATATCTTTGGTTTGAAAATAATACAATTTTTTTTAAAGGATTGCGTTTTCACTTTTTAGAGACCCCGTTTTTGTAAGCTAGTAAACAGGAACTAAAATTTTATTTATTTAAATAGGTACGAAAAATCTTGTACCTATTTCTTACTGCAAATATAGTCATAGACTAGAACACTGGGGAAAAGGCACTGATTCACACAAGCCCAAGAAGTGAACCACTTCTGTTTAGTAAGGTTTAGATCCTCTGACCACAGGCCTGCTCGTGTACTCACTATTTTTTAATGTCATTTGTCAAAGATCATGAAGTCTGTAAGAAATCTGAAAGCTCATGGTTCATTGTCTCCTTTCATTTTCGTTGCATAAATGTAAAACATGGTGACACTGACCCTACAAATTTATAAGGAAGAGAAATTCCCTATTTAGACATATAAAGTAAGGCCTTTATGGCAGATAGTCTAGGTTCAGGGATGAGTCGTGGGGAAGCATCACCCTGTTGTCCTAAGGTGAGATGAAGATGTACAACTGCCCAGGGCCAAGAATGTAATAGATCTTCTGTGGCTTGACAAGAACTGCTCCTCCCAACACTCCCTTGGTGTTCAACCTTCAGTCTTTCTACACCAGGCAATATCCTCCACTCCCCCAACCCTCCACCCAATAGAACTACGAGGCTTTGTTTTAACTGACTGCTGTGCCTGTGAGAATCAAGGATCAGGTTGCTGTACCCCATTTGCCTACACAAGGCATTTTACTGGAGGAAACCTCCAAGGTGCTCAGCATGATAATCTCTTTGAACCTGAAGACAGACGTCATAATTCTTAAGGAAACAGCAGGAATATCAAATCAACACTCTGAATCATGGGCGATGTGTTATGTTGGTGAGTGTTACACTGAGTATGTAGTGTAGTGGTCAGAGAACACCTGGGGCAGTTTTTCAGCCTTGCAGAGTCACAGTGACCTAGTTTTGTAAACAAGGGTTCATTATTATCAATCATCTTTATTATCGTTACTATTTTTGAAGAGACAGGCCTTCTGCAAAATGGCTAGAGTCAAAACTCTGTCCACCGCAGCTCTCTCATCCCCTCCCCCATGCTGTTTCTCCTCCTCTCTTTACTTGTTATTCTCTGGTTGTAGTCTTGGCTCCTTGGACCTTTTCCTAGAATCTGTTTCCTCATCCTCACCTGTCACAATTCAGCAAGCTCACTTCTATTCCACCTGTCTCCTATCCCTGAAGGTTGTCCACGACCTTAGGTCAATCTCCCTCATTCTCCCAGCCACTGCCCACCGCTCACTTTGGTTGGCCTGTCTGATTCTAGAAGGTTCCAAGAGTCCTTCCCACTAGTTTATTAGACCCAGAGAGCAATATCAAATATGGGCATGTCCCAGTGTGCTCTGGACATCAGAAGCTCGTCTCTGAAACAACTTGACTCTAGTAGAGATCTCAGGAATATTTTTCATTACTTTTTTGTTTGTATTTCTTCCATTTCCCCTCAATTTTTTTTTTTTTTTTTTTGCAAAATTTTAACCCTAGAGTGGAAATAAATGAAGACCAACTAAATGAGAACAAGCAAAGGCTACTTATTCAGAGTTTGCTGTTGCGAGGGAGTCAGCCACCATCACTTGCGTTTTGGCAGACACTCAAAGGTAGACTCAGGAGTGGAAAAGCGTTATAGAGGAAAAAGGGAAGGCTCAGGTGCCGCGGACCAGCCGGACGAAGAAGACCAAACCGACCAGAGCCAGAAGGGAAGGGGTGAGGAACTGAAACAGCACCAACGAATGGGGTCAGAAGGACCAAGACAACTGATGGTTGCAAGGCAAATTTTATTGCGCTACAGTTGCAGATTATATAGGCTAGAAAAGGGAAGGTTGCTGGACGGTGGTTTACATTATCTGAAGACTGTCTTGGCTCAAGGTTAACTTCCCTGGGAGAAAACCCATAAACCCAGAATCATCAAAAATAACCTGCACGTGCAGGGAGCAGACAGCTTTGCTTGTTTCATTTTACATTCTCTCTGATCTCTGGGCCCTGGTGATTTATCTCCCATGGAATGGAACAAGGAGGGGAACAAGTAGGGACAGTCCCTTCGAGCAGCGGCGGCATGCCTGGCGTGTCCGCAGCCTGCTCTCAAGGCTGACTGCTTCCCACACTCAGGTGCCCTGATTGGAGGCTGCTGGCCTAGGGAAGCTGCAGGTGGGTTAACTAGAAGCCAGGTATCCTATGTGATTGGTTCGGGATGCATATTTGACTTTGTCTGGTTGATCCTAAGTTGGAAGCAGGGACTAGTATCAGGAAGGCTGTTACTAATCAATTCCTGGCCATTTGGAGCTGTTACAGGGGTTATTGTTTGGCTTCCCGGACTCTTACTAGACATAGTGGTCAGAGTTCCTACAAGTCTGACTTAAAGATGGTAGGCTGGCTTCCTGAGCTGGTAGATAATGGATTGGTTTCCTGAGCTGATTTCTGCAGGCTGTGGGCCAGAGTTCCATTGTTATATATGGTCTGAACTTTGTCCATTTGTATATTCAATCTGCCACTAGAGGAAAGTTGAAAAAAACAGTACAGTAATACCTGTATACCCCTAATTTAGAATCACTAATTATTAACATTTGCCACATTTACTACTTGTGTTGCCATAGTGTGTGTGTGTATGCATATTCATTCTTTTAAGTTTATATTGTATTATTACAAAAGGAGAAGATATTTTCTTTTATTCAAGTGCAAGCTCCCAAGAAACAGGGATAATAACCTTGTTTGTTTTGTACCTAATATCTGTGATCCTTCATACCTAAATACCTCAACAGGCATCTCCCAAAATAAGAATTAAGAATAGAAGCATAACTTCAGTACCATATCACACCTAACAACATTTATAATAACTCTATGTAATCTAATAGTCCCTATTTTCAAATTTCCCCAATTGGTTCCCTCTAATTTTTTTTTAAAAAAATCTATATTCAAACCATATTTCTCATTGTGTTTAGTTTTAAAGTCTCTTTAAGTCTAGAAAATTCCCCTTCTCTCAGCCTTTCTTTTTTCATGGCAGTTGTCTTACAGGAGGTCTCACATTCTAGATTTGTCTGATTATTTCCTTATATTAGATTCAATTTAACATTTGACTTTGATGATTTCTTCATGACTGGATTCAGTTTACATATTTTTGTCAGAAACACTACCTCACAGATTTTTAATACTCTGAGGAATCCAATAATTTTCCAGGACAGATGTCTAGGCTGTAGGAAAAATTAAAATTTTAATTACCCAAGCAGAAAGAATGAAGTCTAATAAGATTATTTTATCTATTTGCATGAAAATGCACTCAAGGAGCTTTTGTTCATGAAAGAGACCTCCTCTTTTTTGGTGGGGGGGAATTTTATTTTATTTATTTTTTTATACAGCAGGTTCTTATTAGTTATCCATTTTATACATACTAGTATATATATGTCAATCCCAATCTCCCAATTCATCCCACCACCACCCCCTCCCTGCCACTTTCCCCCCTTGATGTCCATACAGTTGTTCTCTACATCTGTGAAGAGACCTCCTTGATCTCGTTGGGTGACGACCCTGTAATTTTCAGCTTCATTGACCATAAAGTATCTTAAAAAGTCAAGGATTAATATAGAAAAGTAGGCACAATTACCAGAGCCCAGTCAATTATTCACCTTAGCAACATCCAAGTACATCTGTGGATAGGCAGACTGATTTCTAAGGTACATAGATTATTTATCTAAAATATCAAGGAACATGGCTTCGTAAAACTTTAGCCAAAAAAAAAAAAGTTGTACTTGCCTCAATTTGTGCTTTCTTAAATTTATTTTCTTCAGTTTCCGCAGACCTCTCACCCTTGGGAAACTGAGGCTGCGCTCACTCTGGCAATCCTCGGTCACTACTTGTGTTGCCACCTAACCACTGTGTGTGTGGTGTGTGTGTGTGTGTGTGTGTGTGTGTGTGTGTGCATGCATATTCATTCTTCTAGATTTATATTGTATGTATTACAGAAGGAGAAGGAGATATCTTCTTTTATTCAATGGCAAGCTCCCTACAAGCAGGGATGTAAACGTGTTTATTTTCTGCACCTCTCCAAACCTGACGAAATGGTGAGTGCAGATTTATCTGTGGGTGTGTGCTACCTTGAAGGGCCAAAGGAAGATCCTATTTCTCAGTTTCAAAATGCCTCTTGGTAGATGTTCCCCACTAGCCTAATCCTAAGTGCCTAAATCCATTATAATCACTCTTGTGTGCCCAAGCTGACCAAGATTTGAGCACTTGGTACTCTGCTGTATTGGAATCAGAAGCTAGGAAAGGTAGTAGAGACATCCAAGAAGAAAATCAAGTGTACATCAGACTTGATCTTAAACCCAAAGCAGCCGGACTATTATAATATTTTGCAGGGACAGAGTCAGGGCAGGGGAAGGAGGTTATTGCTACCAGCAGGATGAACAGAAACAAAGAATAAAGAATGTCTCATAAACGTCATCTTTCCATTCTGCTGACCATGCCCTAGTTCAGGGTTGCATTTCTTTTCACCTGAAGTTGCAGAGGCAATCAATCTGGTGAGATTGCTCCCTTTTGTCCCACCTCTTCCATAAACTCCAGTAAACACTGTAAGGACAACTAAAAATTTAAAGTAAGAGGCTTAATTTTCCCTGTTGAAAATAAGGGAAGGGACTTCCTTCCCCTTTTCTCCTTTTTCTTTGAACAGTTATTTTAGAAAATTCATAAGTATAAATACATCTCAGTACTTTGCATTAGTGTAATGGTCAATGTGATAAACGTATGAGACCACAAAAAAGCTAAATATTTAAGTAGGGGCTCAATAAATGCTGAAAAGACTATCTGATACATCCATCAAAAGGAACATATTATTTACCAGTATTTAATTTTTAGTAAGATTTTTATAGTACATGCAGAAAGGAGCCAGACCAATACCTGGGCGGCTCTCTACTGGAGCTAGTGAGAGAGATTTACAGAGAGACCTCCTATAAGACAACTGCCATGAAAAAAGAGAGGCTGAGAGGAGGGGAATTTTCTAGATTAAAAGAGACTAAAGAAACATTAAAACTAAATGCAATGAGAAACATTGAATCTAGATTAAAAAAAATTGGAGGGAGCCAATTGGGGAAATTTGATTACATAGAGTTATTATAAATGTTGTTAGGTGTAATATGATACTGAAGTTATGTTTCTATTCTTTTTTTTTTTTTTTTTTTTTGCGGTACGTGGGCCTCTCACTGTTGCAGCCTGTCCCGTTGCAGAGCACAGGCTCCGGACGCGCAAGCCCAGCGGCCTTGGCTCACGGGCCCAGCCGCTCCACGGCATGTGGGATTTTCCCGGACCGGGGCATGAACCCGTGTCTTCTATATCAGCAGGCAGACTCTCAACCACTGCGCCACCAGGGAAACCCTGTGCTTCTATTCTTAATTCTTATTTTTAGGAGATGCCTGTTGAGGTATTGCAACGTAGTGCAAGTCTGGTGGAAACTTTCAAATGCCCTATTTGAGCATAGAACAGTTGAAACATAGATGGAAACATAGAGTACTTGTAAAAATTCTCTAACCTTTGAGGAATTTGTTAAGATGCCAATTCATAGGCCTGAGAATATGCATTTCTAATCAATTACCAGGAGATGCTGGTGCTGCTGGTCCTTAGACTACACTTTGAGCATCAAGACTTTGAGGTAAATTTCCTGCTTTTATATACATTTTCATCACCTGGACTATTGCCAAGGTATAGATAGCAGGAAATCTAAGGTTAAATTCTCCAGTAATATTGCAGAATGCTAGAGCCTAAAATACTAGTATCCCCCACTGAAAACTGAAGGAATAGGCATGTGCCAGACAAACACAGCACATTTTATCTTTATCAGGCATCATTCCAAATGTCTTCAGATAATGGACAATTCAGTATTGGGCAAGGTTGGCACTCCTCTAGGAAAGCTGAGACTTCTGGCTTTCAGGTCTCTGTGTAACCCGATGGGTGGTCCACTTCTGTGGGGAATGGAGCAAGGATCCTCCCCCAATGAAGGATCCAGTAAGTTCAAGACAGGCAGTGAGTGCTCAAGCAACATCAGGTGATTGAATAGGGGAAGCCAGGCACACGGGTTAGTAAAGGAAACTCAGCCTGGGATATGAGAGTGTGGTACTTTGTCCTGATAAGAAAGTGCTTTGAAGTCTGTCAGTTTGTGGAGCCTGAACATGCAGCCCCCTGGGATCAAAAGGAGCTCTGCTATAATGACCAGGTTCTTTCTTGTTAGCTGGTTCCTTTTACTGCCTGACTTAGCACTAAAAAAAAAAAAAAAAAAAAAAAAAAAAATCAAGGGCTCAGGTCACTTCCACCTTATGAGAATCTCGTAGTTTTTTGAATCCGTATTTTTAAAAAGTCAAAACATTTACAGAAACTGTGGTTTACTTAAATGTGCATGTTTATCAAATTAGCACTAACAGAGACTTAAATATGACTATATAATCTCATTTCATCATCTCATCAGTATGAGGCTTCCCAAGACCCACCCGTAGACCCTGAGTCTCTTGCCTGGTTCAGTACTAGACAAATAGTTCAATAAATATTGATGTTTAAAATATTAATACTTATTCTCTCTCCTCCCATCCACTCCCTACCTCATTTCAAGGAATAAAGAGCCCCAGGCCTTTTCTGTCTTTCAAACTGATGCTTCCTCATGTTATGCACAAAACGTGCGTGGTTGCACAGGATTTCTGGGTTCTCTCCAATTTGAGATTAGCATCAGTCTTTCCATTGCTGTGGCGTGTTGCAAAGACTTGCGTGTACTGCTGGAGGCAATAAGCTCACATTCGCTTTTATCTGAGGATTCTCAAAAAGTGTGAAAACACAAAGTGAAGTTTCTCAGAAGTCGTACCCTTCAGCCAAAGGGGCTGGCGATGGCTACTTGAACCCCTCCATCTCCAGTGATGTGGAACATAGAAACCACACCTTTGCCCATTCCGCTAGACTAGCTGGCCTTCGCCGCTAACCATCTCCGAGCGTGCGCCTCGCTCCTGACTCCGGTAGCTTCTGGAGAGAAAGAGAACTTAGTTGGAGCCCAAGGGTAGACATCCAGCTCTGCCCCGGGAGCTCAGATTGCCTATCAACTGGGACCAGAGGGAGGGAACGAGAGGACGAAGCGGAGCGACCAGGGTGGGCATAACCCGGTGTGGGCGGGGGTGAGACGGGGGCGGGGTGGAGGGGACTTGGTTCAGAGGGCAGCCGGGACTGGAGGGGGTGGAGGGTTGATGGGGAGCCCGAGGAGAGCCCGCCTCCGGCCTCGGACCCTGGGAGCCCCTTCCTAAACCGGCCCCAGCCTTCTCCCACTCGCCACTCCCACTTCCCGGCCTCGGTCCTAAATTCATCCGGTGCTCCCTGAGCCCTATTTCCAAGCAGCTTTTCTAGTACTTCTTTTCTGTTCATCGGCCCCCACTCCCTTCCTGGAAGCAAAGACGGGAACTAGCAGGACCTTCGCCCCGTGAAGATCCAGTGAAGAACAATGTTGCCTCTCTCTAAGCACCCCTGACCCCGACCCCTCAAGCCACCACGGAAGGACTTCGGAGAGCCCTTGGGCAAGGGGAGGCAAGAGCAGGGTGTTTTTTATGAGTGATCGAGGAGGAGAGTAAGAGTTAGGAAGTTAGGAAACTTTAATTAGACTCCTAGGAGAATTTCTGCATCCGGAGACCCAGACATGGCCAATCAGAAACAGCAAAGAAGAATATATGTAACGTGTAACCCAGGGCTTTTAGCGCCTACTAGAGGTCATTGACAGGTACGAGATCCCACTTGGGTGCTGGAGATTCCCGGGATCACTTCTGCAACTTTACTTAGCCTTCCCTCTACTCCATTCGAAAGAAACGATATGGAGCCTAGTGGATCCAGGACCCCAGGGAAGCCCGGGACCCACTCCTTTCCGGTGTGGGAAGTTTCTTGGATGTAACCTCCCTCTGGCAGTCACCCTGGTCCCTACATAAGGGAAATGGTTCAGAGGCTACATGCGCATGGGTCTACCCCAGAGTGCTACTTTCCAAAAAATTAGACCCAATCTCTCCATTCTGACTGAACCTGCAGGGGATGCGATCAAGGATTTTCTTTTTTATCGGTGACAGGCTTACCAGATCTGTCAACGGAAGGGGGCCTCTTACTGGATCTCCGGCTCCATTCGCACTGTGAGTTTCACAGCCACAGACCAACGACCCAACAGCGAGGAGTTCCTTATTCAGTCTTCTGTAATCACTTGCAATAAGTCGCCAGTGAGATGGGTTTTTGTTTTTTGCTTTTCCCTTTCGGCGTGGAATTGCCTAGGTTAAAGAAAAGGCGGAAGTCTTCAAAGGATATTCACGCTAATATCATTGACCACTTTCTAGCTCACTTCCCAGGCCTGTGAGAATGCGATGGTTTCTACTCTCTCCAAGTTTGCTCAGAACCCTAGGGGTAAATGAAAACAGTGAAGGAGACCCAACTAACCATGAAGAAAATTCAGAATGTTGAGCCTGGGGTCGGTAGTAAACAGCTCAAGGATGAAAACTTGTAACTGCATGTGGTAGTGTGGCCGAGCGGTCTAAGGCGCTGGATTTAGGCTCCAGTCTCTTCGGGGGCGTGGGTTCGAATCCCATCACTGCCAACCGTGTTTTAGTCTAGCTGTAAATCCAAAGTAATACAGAAATTCCGATTAAATCCCAAGCGATCCTCTTTCTTCCAGCAAGAATTACCCCGGAACTTCGATCAGTACCCCCTCCCCGCCCCCCCGCTGCCCGAGAAATACCTATTACCAAATATCAAGTCGGGTTACCTCGGATTCCTCCCGACATCCCGTGCCGAAACTAGCGGTATGCACCCGACTAGACTTTTCATTGTGTCCGAGTTTTTGTGTTCCCGCAATGGGGAATTCTTTCGGTCCTCCTCTTCTAAAACCCATGCTCACATTGAATCATTCTCATGACCTGGCGTAGGCACCATCCAGTAGGGAAGGCTTCCTAGAAAGTGCCCCGCAGCCTCCATCAGCCCGACGCCCACACTGGTTTAGGAGCTGCAGATCTGTGATCGCGAAGTAACCTGCACAGACCCGATTTTGCGTTTAATCACACTACTTTTGTAATTGAATATGATGAATGAATGAAGGCAGAAAGCCACTTCCTACCAGGCTTCCAGATGTCACTCAGGCATGGCGGTGGAGTAGGGCAGGTAAACGGTTCTTTTGAATTTGACTTCGCAGGTGGGTTTGTGATTCCAAAACATTTCAAAGCGGATTCTTGGCTAACTCCGTGCGTCTGGCCCAGTGGGGTGTGCTGTGAATGTTGGCTTAGCCACTGCTCTGCCCCTTCCACAAGTGAATTCACTTATCTTGGAGACTGTCCAGGTCTCTGAGCAACCCAACTGCAATACCTGTGCAGAAACTAACTCAGTGTGGGAAAGAGGAGCGGGTAAACTCAGGGTCTATTTAGTGGTGCCCTATTAGAATGGTTGTCCCACCGCACTTCTCAGCCGAGTCAGCCCGTTACCCCACGGCAGTGCTCACAGATTTGGCTGTACAGCTCTCTCAAGGAGGTACGAATTTCCCTGCAGTGCCTTGAGGAATGAATGAAAGGAACAGAGCAGTAGACTAGGACTCTGTGCAGGAACCAAGGTCTAGGGATTTTTTAATGACACTTTTTAATTCTGCCTTCCTTTTTATGTCTTTCCCCCTCCTCAATCAAAAGCTTCTCCTGTGTCCTCCCAGACCCACTCCCATTTCACTTTGATGACTCCTCCAGACCAGTTCCTTTCATTTTTTACCCACCTTAGGCCCCTGAGGTCTTTACAAAAACAATAAACAAAACAAACCTCTAAAGTCCATAGTTTACATTAGGGTTTATTCTTGGTGTTGCACATTCTATGGGTTTTGACAAATGTATAATTATATATATATCCACCATTAAAGTATCATACAGAATAGTTTCACTGCTCTAAAAATCCTCAGTGCCTCACCAGTGCATCCCTCCGTCCCCTTTAACCTCTGGCAAACACTGATCTTTTATCATCTCCATGTTGCCTTTTCCAGAATGTCATATATTTGGAATCATACAATATGTAGCCTTTTCAGACTGGCATCTTTCACTTAGTAATACACATTTAAAGTTCCTCCATATCATTTCATGGCTTGATATCTCATTTCTTCCTGGTGCTGAATAATATTCCATTGTATGGATGTACCACAGTTTATTTATCTATTTGCCTATTGAAGGATATCTTTACTGTTTCCCAGTTTGGGAAGTTATACATACATAAAGCTGCTATAAACATTCATGGGCAGGTTTCTGTGTGGACATAAGTTTTCACCTCATTTGAGTAAGTACCTAGGAATGTGATTCCTGGATTTTATGGTGAGAATATATTTAGTTTTGTAAAAAACTGCCAGAATGTCTTCCATAGTGGCACAGTGTATTTTTAAACTTCATTTTGTAAGGTTAAAACACTGTTTTTTCAAAAATTTAATTTATATATGTGACATATTTTGAAAAAAATACCTTAAAGTAAAAAGAACACAATTTACCCACAGATAAACATCTTTTGCCATATTTCCTCTTCTCCAAAAATGAATGATAAATTTCTAGAAGCAGGAAGAGAATATCTGATCAAACACAAGGGCTTTTTTTTTTCCGGTATGCGGGCCTCTCATTGTTGTGGCCTCTCCCGCTGCGCTCGGGACGCGCAGGCTCAGCAGCTATGAGCTCATGGGCCCAGCTGCTCCGCGGCACGTGGGATCTTCGCGGACCGGGGAACGAACCCATGTCTCCTATATCAGCAGGCGGGCTCGCAACCGCTGCGCCACCAGGGAAGCCCCAGCACACAGCCTCTTTTTAAGGTTCCTGATTTATAATGCCCAACTATCCTCCAGAAAGTAGTGACATTCTACAAGAAAGTCCTCGTCACTGTATCCTGCCCAGTACTAAATAATAAACACTCTCTAATTTGGTGGTGCAGCAATATCCCCTAGTTTTAATTAGTATTTCTTCTTATTATTGAAGGAACATTTCCACATGCATATTTTGTCTTTTGCGTTGCTTATTCTCTACACTGTTTGTTTACATTGCTTTGAAGAACAGATATTTCTACAGTATTTCTCTTTAAACCCTGAATTGCCCAGTATAAAATATTCACAGTAAGGGAAACGTGTAGGGCTGGGGTGGGGTTGAGGGATGTTACCCAATATTCAGTCAAGGCTAGTTGGTCTTCAAGATTAGGAGATAACATTCAAATCTAAAAGGGGAACTATTAATTCATATCTCCTCTGTAAATCGAATCACGTATACTGCATGATCACAAAGAGGACACACAAAATTGTTTCATAGTCGGCAAAAAGCTGTTCTTTTGTTGCCTGAAAACAGAGCTAAAGTAAATGTTTTACAGTCGTCGGTATAGGAGGATAAAACCTGGCATGCAGCAAAATCTCACATCCTTCCTTCGAGCCGGAATCGAACCAGCGACCTAAGGATGACAGAAGGTGAATTACCTCTACAGTCCTCCGCTCTACCAACTGAGCTATCGAAGGACACAATTGTTGAAAGTTAGTGTCAATCATTGAGCATATAGTAACAGCCAGTGAGAGGTCTAGCTTCTTTGTATTTAAAGTTCGGGCTCAAGTTGGAGGTCAGGAAGTCTCCAGAGAGTTGAATCTCTGGTGAACCAAATCCAGGGAGCAGCCGGGGGCCGAAGGACGAGGAGTCTGAATCCGAGGAAGTAAGCAATAGGAACAGAACAGGAGCCATCCGGATTGGGTGTATCTGCGTAGCTTCTGGACTAGGCTGTCCCAGAGTAATCTGCAAACCAGTTCTCCCTCCAAGAGCACAGGAAAAACTGGGGCGCCAGGCATATTGCAAGTGGCGAAATGTGCAGGACGCCACGCTCCAGTGGCAGCAGCCGGGGGATCATGGCCATCAATAGGCCGAGGCTAATTAGCTCTTTTCCATAAACACAGGTGTGTGTGGACTCCGCCAAGCCCTGGAGTGTTCTCGCAGAGACCTGAGTAATCTAGTTTCTCCACTACTTACTGAATGGTATAAACACCTGGCTTTTCCCCAGAATCATAGTGCCCCCAATCCTATAATCTTTCGTCCCAAATACTCAGGATCTGATTTTCCCTGAAACATCACACAGTGCTAGCTTGCTTTCAACAGTCAGTGGACGCAAGAAAAGGAGAGAGCCACCCTCTTTGCAACGAAAGCACGCAGAGGCCCCAGCGAGAATCGAACTCACGGTCATTGGTTTACAGGATCAGTACACTAACCCGTAAGCTATGGAGCCTAGCCATAATCCTACGGCTTGTATTGAATTCCCTAAGTTTTAAAAGCTGCAGCCAAATGGCATATCTAAACAAAACTTAATAACTACTTAAAAATTAAAAGGAATTTCTTTTGAAGGAAGCGCTTCCTTATATACGAGGAAGAAACATGTTCTTGACTAGGCCCAAACGGGAATGTAATTCACTGGAAGATCCCTGGTAGCACCTACAGTGCATGCTCCTCAGTCTCAGGCCTGACAAGTCACTGAACTTGGGCAACACCAGGGCCACGAGCGGAGCCGTGGGATAAAGTGGGGTAGGTGAGGGTGCCTTACCAAAGAAAAGGATGCGAGACATGGCATCACGTCACTGTCTCCCATCTGCTTGGATTCTTAAAGTAACTGCTCCAGCTCTCGTAGACTGAGATTAGGGTTTGTTTGTTTGCTTTTAAAAGGAGGCGGCCTTGTCGAAGCCCAGAACTTACCCCTTGGGCCCTCAGAATGGAGGGGGCCGGGGGCGAGGCAGTGAGGATGTGAAGGCATCCAGGCGTCCAGGCCGCCCCCTCCCACGACCTTTCAGCGGAGTCAGGTTCGGTCATAGTCAGTCTGGGCCTGAGATTCCTCCAGGTTTCCTGAAGCAGAAACTGGCTTTAGAAAAGGAGTAACCTTTCCCTCGGTCCTTTAACACTCTTTGCTAACAGCTCGGAGTCTGAACGGTAGCTGCTTCTCTCTCGGCCTCCGGGCTCTTCTAAATGCCCAACCTGAAGTCCAGAATCAGCAGAAAGTGGCGATACATTAGAGGGCTGGGAAGGGAGCGCTCCCCTTCTTTTCTCTCCCGTCTTAGCCCGCGCAGCAGTCTGGTGCCGATGTTTAGCCATTCATTCAACTGTTATTTATCGAGTTTTCCCCCTACGCCAAGAATGTGCTCGGTGCACGGTGAACAGGTGTGACCAAGCGAAACAGGCTAGAACCCAAGAGCGTCGTTCCCCGAGCAGAAGGGACTGCGGCGTAAGGACAACGCTCTCCCTTCCCATTCCAACCACCACCTTCTAGGTGATAGAGAAGCGGGCGAGGGCAAGCTTCTCTAGAAGAGGATATTGGAAGTGGGCAACTCTCCCGGACGGTTGCCATGTTCTGTGCGCCCTTGAAGGGTGCCTTAAATCTAGACCTATAGTACAAAGTTCATTAAGTAAAGCCGAAAGGAAACAGCAAGAGCATGTTACAGGGTGTGAGATAGCAGGGCAGGCTAAGACAATGGTTCTAGGATTTGACCTCCGCAGGGGCGTGGTATCGAGTTCCTCCGCTGCCGCACCCTGGGGAGGAGGGTCTTTTGACGAAATCAACGTTTTGGGTTTTTCTTGTTGTTTTGGTTTGTTTCTTTTTTTTTTTTTTTGTCCTTACTTGTCCTCCATCCCCAGACCACCTGCAATGGTGTTGGTCCTAACCCTGTAAGTACTCGGGCCCTCGTCAGAGGGTCCACAGGTGGACTAGCAGCTCAGCCTGAGTCCCATACTGAACGTTCCTACCTCTGGAACGCTGTGGCTCAGGTTCCTCCGAATCTGCACGGTGACGCTCTTGGGGTCTGGAGAAAATCGCTGGACTTAGGAGAGGAATCAAAAACGGTCCTCAAATATTGTGATGCAACTAACAGAATGTATGAATATTCCTAAAGAGAAAGCAGTGGTTTCGCGGGTGGCTCGTTGGTCTAGTGGTATGATTCTCGCTTTGGGTGCGAGAGGTCCCGGGTTCAAATCCCGGACGAGCCCTACCTTTCCCCTTCTTTCTTCTCTCTTTTTCCCCCTCCCTCTTTAGAGCTAAATGAAGCCAACACCGCCCAGTCTAGATCCACCTAGGTGAAGTCCCTTTCAACCTCGACCTGATTCGAGATTAGCTTGTGAGCAAGTTGGCCACTTCTGTCGACCAATTCAGGGACAACGAAGATGCTACCGTGGGCCAAGGGCTTCGTTGTATAGATAGGGGCCCCTCGTCCCGCTATGACAGGCTTTTTTGTCAGGAATATCTTGCTCAGGCAGGTCTCACGCCGGCACTTCGAGCGGAAAAAAACTAGTGCACTTCTCACTAGGGCATTTCACATGGAAAAGAGTGGTACCTGGAGGTGTGTTGGGGTCGCAGCGCCATACAGAACCCTCTTCCTGAGGCCCTAGTCCGTCTACCCCAGAGTCGCAAGTGCTGTGTTAGTCTTCCTAATGCTAAATAGGGGCCCCGGGAACCCTCGGGCTCAAAGGGTGCAGATATTCATTCCGTCCAAAAGGAGTACGGTTGAATTATTTTCAGACGTTACTTTCCAAAACGCAATATAACATAGTGACAGTCGTCTTGCCATTTCTGGCAAGAATCACCCGGCTCCTTAGTGCCCTTTGATAGCTCACTTGGAAAACCAGCAGGCTATGGTGTGAGGTGTCTACCTGTAACCTCAGAGTGTGGTTGATCCTGGTTTGTCGAAGTTGCCCAAACATAGAAACGACTGGTACGATAGGCCTTCAAACTTGCTAGTCTTCCTAAACTGCTTGTACAAGGGAATCTTTGACAGGATTTCTGTCTGACCTGATCATATTTGCCCTTTGCAAGGTTCGTCTCTTGGAAAAGGTATGTACTCAGGCAAGAATAAAGGGGTTTGTGATCGGTAATTGGAGGGAGGGGAGAGAGTAGAATCTGCCAGGACATCCTGACTTCTAGGTTGGTTGTCTCCTGAGAAAGGTGTTATATCTAGCCTGGGCTTTGATGTATTTGCTGAATGATTACTGGTGGAGATGAACAGAAGGAAGTTGGATATAAAGTCCTGAGATTCAAGAGAAAGATCCAAACCAGAGAAAGGAATTTTAGGAATAAAAAACACAGGGCAGTGGTTAACCAGTGGTTAACACTGGTTTTGGAAAGAACCCACAGGGAAGAGCATTAATAGAGAGAGGAAGGATTTAAAGACAGGCCCTGGTGATCACTAGTGTTTAAAAATCTGATGGCTGATTTGCTAACTCAGGGGCTGTTGACAATCTTTACCAGCATTTAAAGCAGAAAGTTTAGGGAAGATGATAGCACTGGATGGGTTGAAGAATGAGGGGAAGGTGTGGAAACTAAGTAAATCATTCTTTTTAGGATCTTGACTGTGAAGGGGAGGACCTAGCCAGTTCACACGTCTGGCTCGGAGGTCTTAGGGTAGCCCCACAATTATTTTGTGGGGCCTTTCTTTCCCTGCCCTGAAACCTGAGCAAAAGTGTGTTGGGTTGCCAAGAGTGCACTCCTTGGCTTTGGTATGTTCTGACTCTTAAGGGATTTTATCACCAGCACAGATGAAAATGGCAGCATTACTCCTCCCATCACCATGGTAAGAGGCAGAAATACTGGCTACAATCAGGACAGAGGGAATTCTGCAGCACTTGAAAAAAAAACAAATTAAAAAAAAAAAAAACAAATTAAAGAATAGCTCATGGGCAACTTGTTGGAAGCTGAGAACTTGCTTGTTGGGGCTGAGAACTACCAGTTCATCCTCATTGACTGGGGAATGTCAGGGGTCACAGAGAAGGTCTGGATCTGGGAAAACCTGCCAAAGTCCTTACTGCCAAAATCCTTTCTGTATTGTCAGATCTTGAAATGTTTTCTATATCGGCAATGCATTTAAAAAAAAAAAAAGGGAGATATCCATATGCAAAGTTTTGCATAATCATGGTTTTCCTGGAACAAGGATCTTTAAGGAGGGACTTGACTGTGTATAGCCACTGAACTTATCTGCTCCAAGGCCCACTCAGCAGCTCAGCCAGTAGAGTCAGGGCCTGTACAATCTTAGCTGAGCTGCTAAACTGTCTTCCTCACCTCCTGAGCATAACTATGGTACTTCTCAGCCAATGTGGGCCTTTAGTATGCTATTGTCAACGTGACCCCCTTTGAATTACACAAAAGTGTCCCCAGGAAATCACTACAGAGCATGACTGTTTGACACTTTTTCATCCCTTATGTCGTTTGTCCCTTCAAGAAACAAAAACGTAATGAGTCTTTGCTATGTTCTAGATTTCCAGGTACTCTTCTAGATGGCAAGGAAACAAACTCAGGTATGACCCAGTCTCTGTCTTCAAGGGGTTTGCAAAATAATGGGAAACAGGAGAAATGCTGCAGCTTATTAGTATTGCAAAAGAAATTATATCATTTAGGATTCAATCAAAGAGGAACCACTCTAAGTGATGAAGAATAAGAGATTTATTATAATTCTGGGAATTGATGAAGAAGTTTATGTAAGGCCCTTGCCTCTATGTCTAGAGTTGGGCCTGAATCTCTGTGACTCAGCAGGATGAGCAGTTGAGAAGGACACGTGGGCATGAAGTGAGGAGAATCAGTGCAAACCGACACCATGAAATCCACGAAGACAAACTGAAATCAAAAGGGCAGACTGGAACCTACAGCTGTCTCTCACTGTCTCCAACCTTGTTGATGTGGGAGACCTGCAGGAGAAGCTTGCTCCCTTCATTATGGAGATACCCATGCACTTGGCCTAGGAGTTGGAGGAGCTGAAGGAGGAGATTCATTTGTGCCAGAGGGGTTGTGGGTCCAACTGAAGCCCCATGCCAACAAGTGAACAAGCAGACCAGCATCAAAAAGTGCAAGGTGCAACAGAGCCTGGCATCCTATGCCAACCTTCAGAACACTGCGGCTGCTATGTGTGACATTTTCACCTTCCAAATCTCACTACAAATTTCACCATATCCATATAGAAAATTTAGATCCATACAGAAAAGAAAATTCTCGATAATGTAGTTCTAGCTTAGATAAACTGACACAGTGCAAAGTCAACTTTCTTGGGCGCCTTCTAAGTACCAGGCTCTGTTCTATGTGTTTGGAACACATTCTTATTTTCAGTTTCCTCTTATTTTGTGATCTCTGGAAATAACCTTTTTTTCCTTGACAGCTTAGCTAATATTTAATGGCTTTATTAAAGAGGATACACCTGCAAAACAAAACAAAAATAAAACAAAGCACACACACAAAAAAAGAGCAATTGGAAACGTAGAGACAAAATCAGGCAAGTGTGGTCCCAGGAAAATCAAAGAATAAGACTGATTTAAATAAGAAGCCAAGATTATCTGTGCCAAGTACTGCTGAGATTAAAGTGAAGAGTAAAAAAAATATTTATGGCACAGAAATTTATAAAATAAGACTGAAAAAAATACATCCACAGATTGCTCCCTAGTACAATTTTTATTGTGATATTTCTATTCCTAATCACATTCACTTACCTAATATTTGCTCTTGTGCTTTATTAGTAAAATGCCATCTTGTTAGATCCACTTTAAAATTTTACAATAATCTTATTACATTTTTGACCCACAGTCAGAGAGAGAGAGAGAGAGAGAGAGAGAGAGTGAGAGACATCCCTATCTCCCCCACCCTCTCTGTCTCGCCCAAAAGAGTCTGTGAGTTCCTTGATGGCGGGGATCATGTATTTGTATCTCTGCATACCAACTTAGTTCCCAGAACATGGTACTCAGTAAATTTTTACTGAATTAAATTTAGTCCAAAGTAATTTCCCACAATAAAATAATTTTGAAAATAGATGGTTTAACATGTTTTATTACTAAAATTTGGCGATGATTCCTTCCAGAAACGCTATAAACTGTTATATGAATTCCTCTCTCTGGCCAGTGTCTGGGATTCACTTCAGGTTTTTATGCTCCATGAAATTAGGTAGCTTTTAAGGCAATACTTCATCTGCCCTCTGGGGAACACTTCTAGATCACTTGAGAAGAATTCATTTTCCCTCTCAAATGACTGATCCTTCCATTCCTTTAGTTCTCACTCAGAAATTTTTCAGGATAGAAATATTATGTGTTTGTGTGTATTACTAATGGAACCAGATAAAAGCATTACTATTTCCAGTGATCACTGAAGCTTTATGGCCATGTCGTTGCATGTTAATGCTCAGTTTTCCAATTTTGCACCATTTTTTTGAGGTGCTGTCCATACTTTCTTTTTTTTTTAATAGTGTCTCTATATATACAAACATACTTTAACATGGAATTAATTCCTGTTTAGTGAATGATAGCTTCCGAAAACTTCTCTAGCAAGAAAATACCAGACAGGGTAAATCAATTTGCACATGACCTCCAACATTATTTTGTAAACCCCCTTATCATCCCCTACTTTTGAATTATTATTTGTCTCTTAATCTTCCCCTCTAAGGTCAAAGTTGCTTGAGGTTAGGAATCATTGCTTGTTCATCTTAGCATATATTAGTGTATCACAGTATCCAACAAAGATGCTTAAAAGACCTTTGTTGAATGACTGAATAAATAAATAAATAAATATTTGTCCAAGATTCCAGGGTCACCACAAATGGAAACCCCCGTTCCCTTTAAAATATACAATGAGGTAGATAAAACATAACACAAAGTCTAGTTCTTGGTAGGTACAACAATAGTTGGTATTCATAATTTTTTGATATTAAAGGTCCTCATTCCAATCCCAATTTTGCTAAAAAGACGAATGAAGACAAGAGATATAAAAATGTAGAAAGATGGACAAATGAAAGAGACACAATCCAATGACAAAATGAGTGGTTATGTCTTTAATTCACTTTTATAATACAGTGCAGATTAGAAAGCCACATTAAATGCTATTATTCATGAACTTTCTTTTTGATCTGCTTGGAGATGCCCCAAAATGATGGTTTACTGAACCAGACATTAGGAGCCCAGCTAGCCACAGTGCCTGCTGGAGAAAAGAGACCCAAACGGTGAGGAGATAAAACCATAAGAAAGAGAGAAAATAATTCCTCAAAGACCCAAGGGAGATTTGCAATTCAACAGAAATTTCCCAGATTCCATGCCAGATAAATCGGAAAAGGAAGCTGACCCTCTATTCAACAAGGGATGAGTGGGAATCCTTCTGCCTTCATCTGTCACCCACCCCAGACCAGCAGCTGCAAAAGTACTGGGCAATACAGTGGCAATGAGAGAAAGGATGGAGTTAGACCAGCTGTGGAAGACCATAGCCATGATCCATCTTCCTCCTGTATGTCACTCAAGGGAAACATTTATATCCCAAGTAATATAGATATTGTTTCTTCTCCCTGAAGACTTACACTGATATTGGGAATCCCTCCCCTGACTTCTGGTTTGGGAAGCGATAGTAGCCCCAAGGGTGGGATAAGATAGGAGAAGTTTCCCTGCTCTAGCTTCTACAGCTTCTCCCAGCCTTGGACCTTATCTTCTAGTAATAGTGTATGTGGTACACCCAAAACACTGTTCAGAATTCTGTACCATTGTTCACATTTTCCCACTTGTGTCTACACTATGCCCCTGACTAAAGACTTGACTAACTCCTATTCATATTCTAAAACTCAGTTTACTCTGACACATATCAACTTCTTTTCTGAGAGGCTTCCCCTACCCACTCCCCTCATCCCCACCCGCTGCCCACTCCCAACTTGAACAATGGCGGGTTCTGCTGACCTCAGTCTCAATACCTAATTGGAACTCTGCTTTCTCATGTGTGTCTCATGCCAGACTCGGAACTCTTAGGGCAGGAACTATATTTTGGTATAATATCAAACACCAGTCACAGTTCCTGGCACACATTAGGTGCTCAATAAATGGCATGTGAACTAAACTGCTCTGATCTCCCAGACTTGAGGAGCAGCTGGTCTTGTGAGATGAACACCAGTTAAGTCTTGAGCTGAGAGGAAGAAGAGTAGTATTGTCTCTTGGTATCTGAATCAGATGGTTCCAGGACCCCTCAGGGATACCCCAAAAAGTCTATGGAGGCTGAAGTCCCTTGTATAGGATGGCAAAGTGTTTGAATATAACCTACACACATCTCCCATATAGAGTTGACTCTTGAACAATGTGAGAGGGAGAGTTAGGGGTGCCAACCTCTGTGCAGTTGAAAACCCACTGCTATTTCTGCCTCAAAAACAAAGGAATTGATAAATCACTTACCCAAGGGCAGAAAGCTGAAACAGTTTGTTTAGAATCAGGACTCAAATCTTTCTGATTTCTTTTGATTCCACATATTGTGATCTCTAAGAGAAAAGAAACTTTTCCCCATACCTTCTTAATTTAAAGATATGTAAAATGAAAATACAAGTACTATATTTATTGAAAAAAATCCACATGTAAGTGGACCCGTGCAGTTCAGACCTGTGTTGTTCAAGGGTCAATTGTACTTTAAGTCATTTCTAGATTACTTATGATAACTAATACAATGCAAATGCTATGTAAATAGTTGTTGATGCAGCAAATTCAAGTTCTGCTTTTTGGAACTTTCTGGAATTTTTTTCCTGACTATTTTAAATCCACGTTTGGTTGAATCCCTAGATGCAGAACCCATGAATATGGAGGGTCGATTGTACAGAGGTCCCCCAAGACTCAGTTTGACTGAATTCCATTCTTCTGGACATACTCCTTTTTAGAGAAAAGAAAATACCTAACTGGAAGAATGAATGAGGCATGAGAAGTTTCATCACTTTAGATTCTGAGGAAGGAGTGGGAGCACAGACAGGTACACCTGGCTGAGCTAAGCCGAACAAAAATAAACTAGAAAATGAGGCTCTTGTTTGTTGAGCTACAGGGAGGAGAGTTCTAAGTGAAGAGAGACCCATGAAGTCTGAGCGCTAGTAAAGCACACTTTAAGATATACACGTTTTTAAAATTTAATTGAACCATAAAGCTTAAGGCTTTAACTATAAAGTATTTTTTAAAAAATTTTTAAATTTTTTAAAAAATTGCATAGCCATCTGTCCAATTGACAATGGTTTTTGTATTCAGCTTATACTACTTTCAAACTGACTTGATCATAGGAATATCTTAGTTTTTGCATGAAATAGTTCATTTTAGAAGGCATTAAATTTACTTTAAAAATATAAAACATACTAAAATGACTCAAAAAAATACAACAATATATAGATTTTTAGAGTCCTAGTCCTCCTCCTCCTCTTCCACCCCACATCCCTTCCCTAATTAACCATTTTCGTTATTTTATTGCACATCCTTCCAGTGTCATTTTGTGTGTATGTAAGCAAATGTCAAAATGCTTAGTTATTTACCTGTGACTTTCTTACACTGTTCTGCACCTTATTTCTTGCTTTTAAGATACCCTGGAAAAATTTCCCTGCCATTACCTGGAGAACAGAGGAAAATATTTTAACTAAGGAGACTGTTAGCTTGATAACTCTGTTGAATTATGGGATTGCAACATTCTTGAATTATACTTCTACATTAATCATTGTTTGATATCACTTTGACTTTAGTGTTCCTCATCAGTAAAATTCCTATTGTGGTAGACATTGTATGAGAAATTTAATTATCATTTTGTAAGTAAAAATAATTTATAGCAAAATGATACAATACCTGGGATTTGCTTTAAAATAAAATGAGTGGATGTATAGATAAAATTAGCCTGGCCATGATTTGGAAATTCATGGAACTATGAGTTGGTTACACCATTATTCATTATACCATTCTATTTTTAGTGTATTTGAAATTTTTCGTAATGAAAAAGCTTCAGAAATATGTAGTGACAATCAGGTATCTAGTTTTAAAAAACTCAAAGTTTTTAGAAATACAAGATGTCTGCAGTTAGAAATTAATGAATGTCAGAAATATTTCCCTAATGATGGCAACTTCATTTCCACAAAATTAGCCAGCCAAACCCTGGGGAATGTCAAATACCATGTGGGCTACTCAGAGCCAGGAAATGTAAAACTATAATGAACTTCAGCTCCAAGTGGAATTCAAACCTCTCAGTAACAACTTGCTTTTTGATCCAAAAGTAGTGGAGGCAATATAGAAACACATCTATTCACACAGAATCACAGTTCAGAATGGAGAGATAGGATTAAAATAATATATTGAATACAGAAGCCTATCTTTTTCATTATTACAAAATTCCTTAAAATAAAGATTACTTTTTCTGTCCCTTGTTTTCTTCCCTTTTCATTTTTTAAAAGGGTAATTAACTAACAACATAGGAAAACAAGACAGAGTGCCATTACCAAATTTTATATAAAAGGAACTTCCAGGAGAAAAAAAATAGCACATAAAATTGAATTAAAACGAACAGAGAACTGCAATGCAAATCTAAAATATGAACAGGAAATATTTATTCCATAGTCCTTAATTCATACATGTTAACTCACACCCATATATCACCTGGCCTTGAGTATAACCAGAATGTGAAAGAGAAGGATAAAATAGGACAAGTGACCTTAGAGGAAACAGTCACTTCAGGATTGGCTGAAGCTTATATTCTAGAACGTAGAACTGAGAGATAAAATATATGAGAGAAATGTTAAGTGAAAAGGTAGACAAATATCTACGAAACAGAATAGAGTGTGCAGAAAGTGACCCACATATTTATGGCAACTTGATTTTCAATAAGGGGAAAAGAAAATTCAGTGGAAAAAGTATAGTCTTTTCAACAAATATTACAAGAACATTTGGATATTCGTATGATAAAATGGACTTTAAACCTTAGACCATATATAAAAATTGTCAAGATGAATCATAAACTTAAGTGTAAAACTAAAAATTTTAAACTTCTAAAAGCACAAAATAAGGTATAATCTCTGTGACTTTGATTTAGGCAGATTTCATGGAAACTAAATCAAAAGCACAGTCCATAAAATAAAAATTGATAAATTGAACTTTATCAAAATTACAAGTTTTCTTTCTCAAATACTGTTAAGACAATGCAAAAACAAGTCATCACCTGGGAAAAATATATTAAAATCACATATTTAATAAAGGACTTTAGACTATATTAAGAACTTTTAAAACTTGTTCATAAGAAAACCAACAACTAATTTTTTTAATTAAAAAAAGATTTGAGGGCTTCCCTGGTGGTGCAGTGGTTGAGAGTCTGCCTGCCGATGCAGGGGACACGGGTTCGTGCCCCGGTCCGGGAAGATCCCACATGTCGCGGAGCGGCTGGGCCCGTGAGCCGTGGCCGCTGAGCATGCTGCGTCCGCAGCCTGTGCTCCGCAACGGGAGAAGCCACAACAGTGAGAGGCCCGCGTACCGCAAAAACAAAAAAACAAACAAACAAACAAAAAAATTGTTGAAGTAGCAGGAATGACATTGCTTTAAAAACTGATGAAAGAAAAAGCATTTGAGATGGTTGTCAGTTGATTTTCTTATTAATTTGTAGGCATTCTTTATATATTTGGGATGTAAATCTTTTGCTGGATATACAAGTACATTCTCCCACTCTGTGGCAGGCCTCTTTACTCCTTTAATGGGATTTTTTAAATGAGAAGATCTTAATTTTAATGTAGCCCAATTTATCAATTTTATCCCTCTACATTTGTTTGTGTCTTGTTTAAGAAATGTTTGCCTAACTCAAGGTCATCAGGGTATTCTCTTATGTTTTTTTAAAGATGTTTTACTGTTTTACATTTCACAATTAGATTTACAACATACAATTAGATTTATAATTCATCAGTGTTGTATGCGATATGTGATTTGAATCAAGATTCCTTTCCCTCCATTGTAGTAGCTAAATGATCCATTATTATTTATTGAAAAGACAATTATCTCCCTTGCAGTGTAATCTTTGTCACAAATCAGTGGCCAAGTTTGGGTCTATTTCTAGACTGCACTGTTCGGTTGGTATATTTGCCTGTCCTATATCATTACCATCCTAACTAAACTGTTGTGTCTTTATAAAGTTTCTTGGTACCTGGTATATTTAAGTCCTCTCTATTTGTCCTTTCCAAGAGTATATGAGCTGTTTTGACACTTTGCATGCCCTTATATGCTTTAGAATTGTCTTATCAAGTTTCCCTGCCCAATTACGGAATTTTGATTATATTTTTAAGATCATAGATTATTTTGAGGAGATTTGATATTTTTACAATATTGAGTTGTTTAGTCTATAAATGGACTGTCTTTCCATTTATGTAACTTTTCTTTAATTCTCCAATAATATTTTGTATTTTGTGCCTTGAGATTGTGCATGTTTTTAAAGATATGTTTCTAGGTATTTCATTGTTTGATGCTATTATAAAGGTAATCTTTTGAAAATTTAATATTCTAACTATTCTAGTTGATGATGGCATATAGAAATATAAGTAATCTTTGAATATTGACCTTTGATACTGCAAGTGTATTAAAATAACCTATTATCTCTAGTAATACAGCTGTAGATTTCTTTTTTCTTTTTTGGGGGTGGGGGGGCTTTACACAGTGAATGTTTATTTCTCACTCATGTTATAGTCTCGTGGGCTGCAGCAATGGCTTAGAGATCCAGGGTCTTCAACATGAGGCTTGCACGTTCACCGAGGGCATTCTAGTCTTGTTTCAGTCTCAGACAGAAATCTAGCACCATTTCACCATTAAACACATTGTTAGATGCAACATACAATGAGACTTTTGTTTGTAAATGCACTTTATCAAACAAATTGCCTTCTGGTTTATTAATAACATTATCATGAGAGATACTGAATTTTATTAAATGAATTTTCTTCATCTATTAAAATAGTCTTCTTATTTTTTCCTTTGTTCTGTTAGTACGGTGAAGTATACAGATTCTTCTAATGTTAAATCAATGCTACTTTCATGCAATAGCTCCAATTTTGTCAGATATGTAATAAGTTTTATATATGGTTTATTTGATTTGCTAATGTTTTGTTTAGAATTTTTACAGCCATGTTCATGAATGAGATTGACCTGTAATAAATCTTTCTCTTAATATTCTTGTCTGCTTTTGTTATAAAATTCATACTGATTTTTTCATAAAATGAGTCATTTTCATATATGTGTGGATTTTCTAGTTATTATCACTCTGGACTTTACCTCTCTTATATTTTGACTGAGTAAGTCTTGTCATCTTTTTTCTCTCTCCAGTATCACGAAGCAGATGTTTTCATATATTGTTTCAACTTTCCTCAGTGATAAGGGTTAGTTTGAATATCTTACTATGTGATTCCCAGAATCTTCTTCATTTGCTTTTCATCACAGAAAACCCTGGACTCTTTACATGGAATCTGTCGCCTCTGGTTCTTACCTTAGAAGGAATTATGGACCTTTTTTTATCTTCCAATAAATCTTCCAATAAATCAGGTCTTTAGTCATTACTCCAGGATGTCCTTATTTATCAGAGCCTTCATCTTTCTGGAGCTGATGGTGAAATGCCTCAGGCTAGTAAATAATTTAACATGCGCTAGATGTCTGTCCTGTGCAAGGTACTGTGAAAAGCAAGGTGCTGTTGGTACCAAAATAAATATGAGATTTCCCCAGATTTCAAGGAGCTCACTCCGAAAGAGGATATTAAATTATAATATCAGCATAGCATGATAGGCAGAAAGGTGAAAGTAATTAAGGAGTACCAAAGAGACAAAGAGGAAGAGGACAAAACTGAGACTTGAGGAGCTAGGAAAAGATTATGATAAAAAATGATCCTGAAATGAGTAAGAGAGAATGAGAAGGAATTTGATAAAAGGGGAGGCAGAGGGATCAAAGCAGAATGAGCATCTTGTTACCGTCCAGTGTTCGTAAACCCAGGAAACGTGGCATATTTTGACTGAATCAAAGCGTTTGGGTGGAGGTGGGAATGGGGGGCATTGAACTGATTAAGCTGGTTACTTCAAATGTGATCCTTTCTGAGGCTCCAATATTTTTAGTAAAATACTAAGATGATAGGAAGAAAAAGCCACCAGTAAAAAGAGCAGCACTTCCCATCTTCTAGGGCAGTGTTGACCCCCGGTTGAGAATGGGTTGTGCTGCAGGGGCCTAGAGGCAGGAACTCATTTGCCCTCTTTGTGACTTGGATTCCTGCCCTATTACCTGGCATACAGTGAGAGACAGTGAAGTTGCAACAATGGGAAAACAAGGAGCTTGCCTAGTAAGATACTGCTTGTTTTTTAGGCTTTCATCCCAGGTGTGGCTTCTCAGACGCTGTTCTTCTGCCTTGTAAAAATAAAGGGGGTGCCTTCTGATCCTGAGGAAGAGGAGTAACCTTGTTGTATCTTGTGGCTACCAACCTCAAGGACCCCACCCTCCCCTCTTTCAGAGAGTTTTATTTATCTACAATGTACTTAATGATTTTGGCTTGAGCATACTCTGATATTTAAATAAAGGGACTTTGCCACAAAATGCCCCAACACATTTCAGTCTGTGTACAATATGGGACTGGCAGGCAAAATCCTTGAAAGGATTACACTTCTCATCCTCCATCTTGAAAAGACTGTGATATTTATCCACATTCCCTTACCCACTACTGATTGAAAAACTGTTCCATTTGAAGCCAGGTTTTATGTTTCTTGCTTATGGATTTTACATGCAAATGTCATTTTACCCGTCTTGGACCACATACTTCTTGATTACTTGTATTAGCATGAGTGTAGAGATGGAGGAGAGTGAAAATACTTTGGTTTCTAATTAATCTCACTATTGAAAGGTAAACATTTTCATGTATAGCCTATGTATAACTATTTAATTATTACTGAGTACGGCCTGCATAGAGGGTTTTATTGATCCAGGCATCATAGAGGCAAGACTTTCTGAGAAAGGCTACCTTGGTGGTAAACAGAAGTGATGTGAGGTCTGAGAAAGAGAGTAGAAAATTTCAAGAGCTCCTGAATGGAAATTTCCCAATTCCCCATTCCTGACAAATCTGGAAAGGAGGTAAACCCTTATACAACATAAGATTTTTCTCTCCTGGCATCAGCGATGTCTCTGCCTTCTCTGTCAGCTGATCTAAGCCAGGTAGTTGCAAAATGTATGTGTAGAGAAAATGACAGTAGGTGTGGGAATGGATGCAATGGAGGTGATTGTGGAAGTACAAGGACATTATGAAGCTTCTTCTGCTGGTCATTCTGGAAAAATAATAAACATATCATGTTAAAAAGCCACGGTGTCTTCTCCAAAAAGACTCACAAGGGATATTGAGAAATCGTTCCCTTGCTTCTGGGGTGAGCAGCAACTGGAAATCAGGGATATGATGAGATAAGTTAAAATTCCATGCACAATTATTTGTATCTTCATTTCCTGCTAGTCCTGGATTTCTCTGTATGCTCTAGTGATACCATATATAGTTACACAAAAAAATCAACACTCTTCAGGTTTCTGTTTCTTTTCTAATTGTTTTGGATCCGCTCCACTCACCTGATCACAGATCTACTACTCCTCTTCTAAAACTGAGCTGACTACAGTGCATTGCCTCTCCCATGAGATGTTCCATATTTTCTATTTTGCCCTCCACCCCAGCCTGAATTAAAACTTCCTAAGATTGATTTTAGTTTTAGATTTACATGGAATATTCTATCTACCTCATTTGTAGTTTTCAGCACATTGTATTATAACTGTCTGCTTCCATCTCTGGGTAACCTACAGTCAGAAATATTTTAGGGCAAGACCTATATTTTAACTTCTACATCCCTGGCACAAGCACAATACATGGTACGTATTACGTGCTTATTAAATGGTTTGTGAACAAAACATACCTGAATACCAATCCTAAAGAGTGGCAATTCTATTGAGTCAACACGACCCGGGTTGATGAGCTGAGAGGATGCAGGACTTACTAGTCCCCTTATTGATGCATACATGCCTTCATTCATAATTCTAAGAACACATTCTTAGTAAATACATAATGGTGTAAGAGGTAGAATTACAAGATGTCCAAGAAAGGCCCAGTGCCATCACTGGTCTCACTATGTTAATTTCTGCATATGGTGACATTCAAGGCTGGGGTCTCTTTGTGGATACAGAGCAATAGAGTCTTCGTATAGATCACCTGTCTGAGCTAAATAATATAAGCAAACTAGGAGATATCATTGCTCATAAAATAGCGAAAAATCTACATGAGCGCCGGGAAATATTAACAAGACAAATAAACCTGAGGATTCTTAGCAGAAAAAAAATCCAGAGATCAGATGGACAGACCACCTAAATAAGACACTGGGAGTAATAATTACCCATTAAACTACAGGGACCAAACAGCTGCATATTTCGGCTTAAATGTCATTTAAAAAGCAGTGAAGATTAGCAAATACATTCTCAAAAGGTAAATCCCTACAAATACCATGCTAAGAAGGCAACCATGGTAGTTTACTACATAGCTGGGTTTCTAAAAATTATAGTTCTCAGATAAAATTAAAAATACCAACAGAAAAAGAAAAAAACATTGAGGAAAACAGACATATACATAAAACGACATGAAAAGTTTCACAGATGCATGCCAGAGTTATCCGTGGCCCGCCTAGTGGCCGGTATGGTTGCAGACATACAGGGCTCACAGTAAACAGCTCCTCTGGGGCAACCTGTTTGACAGGGATCTGTCCATGATTAGAGAAGCTGTGGTATCAGATAGAGACAGTGCTGTCCTGGGCAGAAGGAGCAAAAGCAAGAGCTGTGGGTAAATAAAAGTATAAAGGGCTTTGCAGGTGGGGGGTCGGGGCTGGCTAATTGCGGCTACCCACTAAAGCAGGAGCAATGGGGGCTGGGCCGTCTTGCGTTGAAGGGCATGGGTCAATAGATTTCAAGAAGTAGGTGTGTTCCTTGGCGACAGCCCACAGGTGGCTGTGAGGGTGACTCCGGAAGGGTTTTCCTGGCTGAGTTCAGCTGCTGACTTGCTGCAAGGGCCAATTTGCAGGCCTGGGCGCCAGGGGGTGGTGGCGGCCTTCATGACGGGGCAAAAGCAACAGAGCACTTCCTTCGAGCCGGAATCGAACCAGCGACCTAAGGATGTCTAGGTGCGTCAGGCCTACAGTCCTCCGCTCTACCAGCTGAGCTATCGAAGGGTGCACAGTGGCAAGTGCTGGGTCCTTCGTTTTTCCTGGAAACGACAGAGGCCAAGGCTCTGGAAGGCCCCGGGTGCAATATGCCCTAGGTTAGTTGGAAGCCCCTTGGCAGGGAGCCGTGCACACGCCGGGGATCCGTGGTGGCCAGGCATCCCGGGGAGGCGATTTTCAGAACGCCTGGGCCCGGGCCGCCACCTGTTGACTCATTTTCTCTCCCCTGGGCTCTTTCTACAGGGAGACACCAGGACGACAGCCCTCGGTGGCCAGAAAGCCAGTAAGAGGGTGAAGGGAGGGGGGGCGTTGGTGAAACCCAAACGGATGAGTGGGTCGGGTGGGGGCGGGCTTGCGGAGGGAAGCAGGAGAGAAGAATGCACCACCAGGCAGGCAGGGTCGCTGAAGGGCCCTCGAGGAGTTTCTGAGCTCGCCCCCCCCCGCCCCACCCAATCACATACACGCCCCCTGGTGCTGGGGCGTCATCATCCGCGCATTTAACCTCGACCCGACCCTGTTGCCCGCCGTGAGCTGGGCTCGTTTTTCTGCGCAGTGAGACTTCCTGGAAGTGAGGGAGAAAGGATGTCCCCATAGGTACCCAGCCGTCTGGCCCGCTGCGACCCGTCTAGGGACGTGGCTCGTGTTCTCTGCCCACAGACCCGGATTCCTCTGGCAGAGGCGGGTGCTCCCTGAAGCAGCTCAAGATTCTGTGGGCTTCCTGGACAGGCAGAGCACACCGTTGTCCAGGTCGGACCTCGCGCCCTCGCTCCTCGTCTTTGACAAACGTTTCAGATCCCATCTGGTGCGTGCCCACCACCTGACACCACTCGCTCACCCACCCAGCTCAGGTCGCACAGAAGTACGGCAAGCCACACCCAAGTCACCTGCCCTCCGATGCCTGTGTCGCCACCCCTGATCGGGAGACCAGCAGGTCTGCACCTGCGAGGATGAGGGCCATGTCTGCGGAGGTCCCCTACTGCCCGCTGTGAGGCCCCAGACAGGAGGAGGTGGCCGTGCCGGGGCTCACCGGGGTGTGTCCAAGTCACCAGAGTCCACCTCCCAGCCACAGGCACATCCTCCACCCCTGTTACATCCCCCAAACACCAAACCTAGTTCCTCCAAACCTGGGGAACTTCTGTCCCTCTCTCAAGGATGAGGGCGAGAGAGAGAGAGAGAGAGAGAGAGAGAGAGAGAGAGAGAGAGAGAGAGACGAAGTTGGAGAGAGAGATGGATGGAGATACACAGAGACTGCAGTTGTTGGGCTAGACAGAAGAGAGAGGCCATGGACCATCGTAGGACTAGGCAAAGTAGGAAAGGGAAATTGAGTGGGAGGGTTTTCAAGAAGAATGCCTTGGTTGTCCGTGACCCATGTGATGGCCCGTGTGCTTGTTGGGCTCCAGGGCTCGCGGTGGGCAGCTCCTGTATGGCCACATGTTTGTCGGATCTGTCCACGTTGAGCAAAGTGGTGGTGGCAGAGGGAGCGCTGCTCTCCCTGAGGAGAGGTGCGAGAATAAAAGTGTTAAGGGCTTGGGAGGCTGACGGGCTGGCTGGTGGGGGCAGTCTGCTAAGGCAGGAGCAAGGGGATGTTGTGGACTGAGGGGCATACGTCTGTGGACTTCAGGAAGAAGGGGTAAGTGGTTCTGGAAGGGCTTTGTTGGCTTTGTCCGGTGAGAATGAGGATGCTCTTGTAGTGCAAGGGGAAGGGCCAATTTGCAGGGCAGAAGCAGAGGGCGTGGCCCTCATGATGGGGTAGAAAACGATTAAAGCACTTCCTTCGAGCCGGAATCGAACCAGCGACCTAAGGATGTCCACATGTCATCAAGTCTACAGTCCTCCGCTCTACCAGCTGAGCTATCGAAGGGTGCACACCCATGTTTCCACTGACAAGCACTGGGTCCTTTCTTTTTGCAGGAATGGTGGAGACCAAGGAACTGGAGCCTCACCGTTCCTCAAAGAGGAGCACCGCCTCTAAGTGCCTCCCCCCATGCCCTCCATCCACCCCAAATCCCGCTCCCAGTTCTGTACCTCCCTCAGCTCGCCACTCACTCCAGACAGGGGCCGTGGTGCCCACCTAAACTTAGTTTTACTTTTCCGCGCAGTGAGGGCACCTGGGAAGTGATGGAGAAAGGACGTCGGGCCAGGCCTGTCTGGGGACTTGGCTCGCATTCTCTGCCCACAGACCCGGATTCCTCCAGCAGAGGCGGGTGCTCCCTGAAGCAGCTCAAGATTCTGTGGGCTTCCTGGACAGGCAGAGCACACCGTTGTCCAGGTCGGACCTCTCGCCCTCACTCCGCGTCTTTGACAAACGTTTCAGATCCCATCTGGTGCGTGCCCACCACCTGACACCACTCGCTCACCCACCCAGCTCAGGTCGCACAGAAGTACGGCAAGCCACACCCAAGTCACCTGCCCTCCGATGCCTGTGTCGCCACCCCTGATCGGGAGACCAGCAGGTCTGCACCTGCGAGGATGAGAGCCATGTCTGCGGAGGTCCCCTACTGCCCGCTGTGAGGCCCCAGACAGGAGGAGGTGGCCGTGCCGGGGCTCACCGGGGTGTGTCCAAGTCACCAGAGTCCACCTCCCAGCCACAGGCACATCCTCCACCCCTGTTATATCCCCCAAACACCAAAGCTAGTTCCCCCAAACCTGGGAACCTCCAATTTCCATGGTGGGTGGAGGGCATGGGCACATCCAATGGAAGCCTTAGAATCTCTCTTTGGTCCCTGTCCACTGGTCTCTGCAGATGGTGACATTCGAGGCTGGGGAATCTTAGTGGCCACAGAGCAGTAGGTTCCTCCTGAAGGGCTCCTGTGGGAAA
Organism: Lagenorhynchus albirostris; assembly: GCF_949774975.1. NCBI lineage: Eukaryota > Metazoa > Chordata > Mammalia > Artiodactyla > Delphinidae > Lagenorhynchus > Lagenorhynchus albirostris. The sequence goes on along the minus strand of NC_083095.1, from coordinate 76,522,852 downwards.
GCAGTGGCACTGCCCCCTGGACCCTGGAAACTCCACAGCCCCAGGCTCAGCTCCTCTTGGTCAGCAGTGGGGCAGCAGGGAAGATTGCTGCTGCAGAGGAGACCTGGAGATGAAGATATGCGGGAAACGCAGTCTGGATGCAGAGGCAGAACCCGAACCAAAAAAGGAGCTCGTGGCCGCAAGGGTCAGGGGAGGGCAGTGGCTGGGCCCCAGGGCCTGCAGAGAGCCACGCTCCCATCACCGTTCCTCTGACAGTGCTTTCCAACTGTATCTCCAGCCTTCGGGAGTTTCCCTCCCACAGGAGAGAAAAGGGCAAGGGCCACTCCTTGGCTTTCCTCTCTGCACCCACATGCCCTGACAACCCTCCCCCAACCAGCACCATCCCTGAAACCCGGCTCAGTGGCGGTGGAGGGAGGAGGGTGTGGAAGGCTGTAGCCTCAGCGGCCCAGCACTTAATTCAGCCAGCTGGTCACAAGGCACAGGCCAGTGGCCTGTGTCAGGAAGACAGTTGTTGTGCCCCTCCAGGATCACACATCCGGCCACCAAGCCCCAGTCCCAGGCCCTTTCTGTTCCCTGCCTTCAGCCACCATTATCTGCCCCCCACCCCCGGCCTTTTCCTACTCTCAGGTCTCTTTCTCAGGTCTCAGCCTTTCCTTTTGCTCACAAACTCCCTTCCTCTCCCCATCTCCCCCTCTCCCTTGCAGTCGCTCTCCCTCAGTCTCTCTCTGTCTCTATCTTTATCTCAGTCTCTATTTCTCTGTCTCTCCATCAGAAGTAGCAGGGGAATTGGTACAGGGGTTTTTCCCACAATTGTACAGAGTGTGAGCAATCCTTGCTCTTGCAGAAGGAACTCAAACCTTCCTACGGCAGCAAGAACAGGTGTGAAATTTCGAGGAATTGGAAGTTTTCCCGTGGCCTCAGCCTTGTTCTCTGACTGACAGGAGACCTGAATGGGGCCTCTGAAGTTTTCATCATGGCGTCAAGCCTCCTCCCCTGTCCTGAGAGCCCTGGTGTCTTTTGCTCCTGCCAATGCCAGAGGCTCTTGACGCAGGCGCACAATTGGCAATGGCTTGGCAAATCTCAGGGTGGCAGTCCTGTCCCACAGTATATAAAGCAAATGGTGAAGCTTTCTGTCTCCCTAAGTTTATATATTTATGATTATTCAAGAGAGACACAGAAAGAGAGAACGAGTTCGAGAATGAGGGAGAGAGAGAGAGACAGTTGGAGAGAGGGATGGACAGAGATACACAGAGACCGCGGTTGGGCTAGACAGAAGAGAGAGGCCATGGACTAACGTAGGACTAGGCAGAGTAGGAAAGGGAAATTGAGTTGGGAGGGTTTTCAAGAAGAATGCCTTGGTTGTCCGTGACCCATGTGATGGCCCGTGTGCTGGTCGGCCTCCAGGGCTCGCGGTGGGCAGCTCCTGTGTGGCCACATGTTTGTCGGATCTGTCCACGTTGAGCAAAGTGGTGGTGGCAGAGGGAGCGCTGCTCTCCCCGAGGAGAGGTGCGTGAATAAGAGTTTAAAGGACTTCGGAGGTTGAAGGGGCTGGTTGGTGGTGGCAGTCTGCTAAGGCTGCTAAGGGTGTCTTTGGCTGAGAAGCATGTGTCTCTGGATTTTGGGAAAGGGACAAGTGGCTCCAGGAGGGCTTTGTCGGCTTTCTCCTGTGAGAATGAGGATGCTCTTGTAGTGCAAGGGGAAGGCCCAATTTGCAGGGTAGAGGCAAGGCTGCACTAGGCAGTGGTGGGCTTCATGATGGGGCAAAAGCATCATGGGCACATCCTTCGAGCCGGAATCAAACCAGCGACCCAAGGATATCCACATGTATCAGGTCTACAGTCCTCCGCTCTACCAGCTGAGCTATCGAAGGGTCCACGCTGGTAAGTGCTGAGTCCTTCCTTTTTGCAGAAATGACAAGAGGCCAACACGTTGAATGGCCCCAGGTACAACATGCTTTTGGTTGGCTGGAAGGCCCCTAGGCAAGGAGCGGTGCATATGCTGGCTCCGTGGTTGTCAGGCATCCTGGGGCGGCAATTTTCAGAATGCCTGGGACTGGACAGTCACCTGTTGACTCATTTCCTCTACCCCCCCCCCCACCCCGCCCTGTCCCTTTCTACACGGAGTGGGGGGATGACGCCCATCCCAGGCCAGAAAGCCAGCAAGAGAGTGAGGGGGAAGGGGACGTCGGGCAAACGGATGCGTGGGTTGGTTGGGGGCATGGAGAGCAGAAGATGCGTGGGTTGGTTGCGGAGGATGGAGAGCAGAAGAACGCAGCCCACAGGGTCACAGAAGATCCCTTGAGGAGGAGCACAGCCTCTAAGCGCCTCCCCCCACCCCACCCATCCCACCCCAGCCCTCGGCCCCGGTTCTATACCCCCGTCACCTCGCCACTTACTCAAGACCGGGGCCGAGGTGCCCATGTAGACCTAGTCTTACTTTTATGCGCAGTGAGGCTTCCTGGGATGTGATGGAGAAGGGATGTCGGGATGTTGGGCCAGGCAGGCCAGGGGTGGAGGGAAGGCGGTGGGGGTCGACGATGACACCACGCCCATAGGTACCCATCGGCCTGGCCCTCTGCGGCCATCCTACGAACTTGGATCCCCTTTTCTGCCCACAGAGCAGAATTTTTTTAAGTAGCTGTTTCTCCAGCATCCATCTTCCACTCCCTGCACCCTTCAGTTCCCTTCCTTCAGCCTGCTTTGTTTTCCCCACCTCCTTCCTGCTACCAGGTGTATTTCTGATCCCTAAGCCTGTGTTTTTCTCTCAAACTTTTCCCCTTCTTGTACATCTGTGTCTGTTTCTCACTTTCTATCTCTCAGGGTGTCTGGCTCTCTTTTTTGACTTTTTGGTCTGATTTTTCTCTGAAACTTTTTTTCACTGTTTCCTTCTTTGTTTCTCTCTGTCTCTTTCTCTTGCTTTTTGTCTCTCTTTTTTTTTTTTCTGTCTCTCTATATTTCTACTTCTATATCTCTATGTCAGAATTTGCAGTGCATTTGTTCCTGATTCACCTAGTTTCGGCAGTCATTGCTCTTTCAGGTGGAACTAACACTTTCTGGGTGCAATGAGAGCAGTGTATAGGGCAATAGATATTATCTGAAGTGCAGGCTGAGAGAAGCCAGTGGGAAAATAAAGGGAGAGGTCCAGAGGTTTAAGAATAGTTATCCTGGATGTGTTTTTAATTATGTATGCTCAGATTCTCTTGGGCTTTTGCTGCAAGTTTCTTTTACTCTCCAGTTTTGAAGAAATCTTTAATGGCAATCAAAGAAATTTTGCTAGGATGAAACTTATGTATCCCTGGATTTAATTATTAATAAAGTACTACAATTGGCTCACCGATTGTAATGAAATGTATTATACCAATACAATTTGTCATTGGAAGGGAAAATAGTGGAAGAGGGGCAGTGAGAACATATATATGAGAACATTCTTGACACTGTGCTCAATTTTCTTTTACAGAAAACTGCCTCTAAACAGAAACAGTATTAACTGAAAAATTAATAAATTGATTTTGTCCATGTATATTCATTCATGTGTATACAACTACTGGAAAGAATGCTCTTGGGTAAGCAATAAAGGACGGCATCTCGTGCACAGTTAGAGGGGATGGTCTTAGCTAGGATCTTGGATAGGTCATCCACAGTAACAGGAGGAAGAAAAGTACTCAGATGCCTGTACATGGGTACCTTGTAGATGTTCTCCTGTGAATGCTTCTGTTTTCTTAGTGAAATAGAAAGCTGAGAGTGAGAATGTATGCTGAGGTATTGCTATTTTGAAGACACAAGAGAAGGGATGAAAGAGTAGAAGTGAAGGGATTGAGAAAAATAGTAAGATTGTTATGCATATGCACTTGAGATTATTGTCATGAATTTAAATTGAGACCATTTCAGCATCACTGGGTTTCTCTTCATTCTAGTTCAGCTAGGTGAGGGCACGTATTGAATGCTTACATTAAATAAAGATTGCTGTTTTGTTAAGTGAGTTTTTCTAAGCAAAAGAGGGACGATCATATTCAGACCCCTAGATCAAGAATTTAGCCAGGAACTTGAAACTTCTCTTGGTGATTCGTTTGAAGGACATGGGCCATCTTCTCTCCTTCACCACCTCCTGAAGGTGCTCTCTCCTTTGCCTAAAGGTGCTCTCTCCTACTAAAGGTGACCTCTCCAAAGGCACACTAAGAAAGGGGCAACACTTTGATTCAACCTGGGTTGCAATGGACATCAAATTCCACCCATCTACTCTCTGGGACCCCCAAGATATGGGCAAAGATCCGAAGTACACTGTACTTACAGTTCAAGCCGTGAAAATATCTCATAGGAGTTCATATTATGGGTTAAAACATTCTCGGGATCTTTGAGAGCAAACTGTAGGGGCAGTGAGCTAATTTTCCAAGTTAGTTGTCAAAGATGCTCGATTCAAGTCTGCAAGAATTGAAACATCTCCATCATCCCCGGGGCATCGCCTTTTTGCTGAGTCACATCTCGGGACAGTCTCACTCAGACCCCCTCTGTCCTGACTTCCTGGCAGAGAAAGATGCAGAGGGAAGCTCCATCGGGAGATCAGAAATAGGGGTTGGGGGCTTCCCTGGTGGCGCAGTGGTTGAGAGTCCGCCTGCCGATGCAGGGGACATGGGTTTGTGCCCCGGTCCGGGAAGGTCCCACATGCCACGGAGCGGCTGGGCCCGTGAGCCATGGCCGCTAAGCCTGCACGTCCGGAGCCTGTGCTCCTCAGCGGGAGAGGCCACAACAGTGAGAGGCCCGCGTACCGCAAAAAAAAAAAAAAAGAAAGAAAAAAAGAACTAGGGCTTGGGCGTGAGGAAGCAGAAACGTCCCAGAGCAAACATACCACTGGGGAGCTGAGGACCCGAGGGGCTGATTCTAAGGTCACTGATGTACTCCAGCAACAGTACAGACCCAAGGGTCTGCACCGGTCCTCTTGCCAAAGGAGTAACTCTTGAAGTTCGCTTATAGACTGCGCACGAAGCTTCTGTGAGTCTCCATTATGAGGAAAAAAATGTAAATAAAATAAATAAAAACAGACACCACTCCCTGTTTTCTCCAGCCTTTTATCCGTCTCCTGTTGCATGTGACAGCTTCCTCTTCTGGGGCTACACCTGTACTTAAAACTTCTCTTTCTTACGGAACCCTATCCTGCGGATGAACTTCAACCTTTAAGACTTATCAAAACTTACTACCTGGCAAAACTTTCTCAAGCCCTATCTGGCCAGAAAACAGGAACCCACTTGCCTTAAATAGTCTGACCTGAACCTCACTCTGGTACACTCAGTCACTCATCTCAGCCCCAAACCGATGACTAGATTACTATTCCCATTTTAGACCTCGGTTGTGCAACTGGCAAAGCTGTGGCTTAGCGGTGGTGGGATTCAAACGCCCCACCCAAAGAGACTGAGGCCTCATTCCAGTGCCTTAGACCGCTGGGCCACACTACTTGGTATTATGTGATATTGCCTATTCTTTCCCATACTACCTACTTTCTTTTACATTTCAGCTGTGCTCTATACAATGTGTTCTCGAAGTCCTAACTTGATACCTCAAGAGCAAGTGGAGGAAGGGTTCAGGGAACAGCGGAGGCTTATCACAAAAACTTACTTTCCTCATCGGCTCTGAAGTTTTCATCTTCCACCCAAGTGTTTAAATGGGAAGAACTTAGTGGATGAACAATGAGTGAATTGAGTCTGTGCCACACAACTAGGCCGTGGGCCTTCTGTAGGTGTTACTATGTTTTATTCTTTTAGGCTTCTTCTCAGTCTCGCCACAAATTTCTTAGGAAAACAAACGAAGGCTGACGCTAATTAAAGCCACAAAAATCCTATCTTCGAAGGAGCATGACTTATCAAATGGCGTTTTAAAGCATTTGCAAATCCTTGAGCACGTACTTAAAGCTGGAACCTAACCAACAACCTAAAGATGCCAACGGAGCTCTACAGCGCCGCCCCCCTCCCCCATTTTACCAGCTGAGGCATCAAAGAATGCACACATGTGGCTCTGCTGAATTATTTCTTCAGAGAAGGAGCAGCCTCTCACATGGTTTTATACTCTATTCCCAAGACACCTGGAGATGTCTTCTGCTCTCATAGCAGTTGCTCACGTCTTTGGAATTTGACGGTTTTAGGACCTTAAGCGTCGCCCAGGTCGCCATGTTGACATCTCTGCGTTACAGATCCACCCTCTTGTTGCTCCGGAACTTGTGCCGGGGGTGGGGTGGTGGGAAATGTCGTCGTGAGCAGAAAGCAGCGCTCAAGTTCCCTGTTGACAAACCCTGCTCCCCTGGTGGAACCGTCAACGCACCGCGGAGAGCTCTGCCCAGGGCTCCCGAAGGATCTCCGTCTCTAGGTCTCCCTCCTAGCCCAAGGACACAACGTGCTCATTTCTCCGAGAAAAACGTTTTGTTTTGTTTTGTATTTTCACAACACACACACACACACCCCCCACACACACTGTATTTTATTTTTACAAGAGATAAATAAACTGACACCAAGCATTGTAAATGGATGACCACAACAAAAGCAACAATGATTGCAATTACCAAACACGAAACACACTCATACTATGTCATAATATTGACATTCAGTCCAGTAATCCTCCACTGTAACAACTCCTTTACTTTGCAGTGAAAACTGATTTGTATACTTTTTGCCTCTGAGTCCTTGTGGGATTTTTTTTTTTTATTCAAACGGAAAGTCACAAAAATTATAATCATCCTCATCAGCTCACTCAGTCCCATGTAATTGATTGTTTTTTATCTTGATCTTTTGTTAGCACTTTTATGAATTCATCAGTTTTCCATTAGAGTTCTGAAAATGCTTATTCATTCAGTTCAGCAGTATAGTCAGTTACCAGAAACCTGAACTTGTCAGAGTCTTTTCCATGAATTCCTTGAAGATGAAACCCTTTTATAGAAAAACGTTTTGGTGATAGAAGTCCTGCAGCTCCACAGAGGCCTGACTGGGGCTTCCGATCCTGACAGCTGTCCCCTCCCACCAGGCAGTTTTTACTATCACAGAATATTCTGTCCACATGCACAGATCACCTTCATTTAATGGCTGACGCCATTTTTCAGAAGATCATTCAGGGCCCTTCAGGTTTTTAACCTGGCACATCACATCCAAAATAATTAAATTCCTAAAGCAGTAGTCCTCAACCCTGGCTGTACAGGAACTTAAAAACATTCTGATGTGGAGGCCACACCCTAGACCAATTACATCAGGATCTCTGTGGGTGGTATCCAAGCATCAGCGTTTTGTAAAGTTTCCCAAGTGCAGCCAACATTTAAAAAAAAAAAAAGTGCAGTGCAGGAGGATATTCCAACAAGCCTGTTCTATTCCTTTTAAGGAAATCTCACTTGTCCTGCCCGTCAAGTCAAAACCTGCTTGGCCCGCAGCTCTTTCTCTGGACACCTCCTGGGACACAGCCAAGAAATGTCATTGCTGGGTTCAATGCTTGGATGGCAGCCGCCAAATGCCCCCTGGCTACTGTTGTCAGATTATGGAAAAGATAGTGTCCTCTACATCTTACCAGTTACTAGACTCTCAATAAAAACAAGGTAAGGTTGTTATAGATTACAACGAGGAACCACATATAAGAAGGGCTCTTCCCCAGTCCCTCTAAATTCCTGTCTTTCGGTCCCGTTCTTTGACACGTCTCAGGATGATCTAGGGCTTCTAACTCCCTTATTCCCACTCACACACTTGAAGTGAGCTCTGGACTTAAAGCCTTAGTACCAGGAACAAATATATCCCCAAAATGACACCTGAGAATAGGTTTTCCGGTTCATGGTTGCGCGGATCCTAAATCGTTCATTTAATCGTCAGAGGCTGTCCTAATCAACATAGTCTAAAAGTACTGGCTTCTCTTTGACCTTTGACACGGCGTATAGAAGAGATGAGACAGAGATGTTGCTCCCGGAGCCATTGCGCTCTTCCCAAAGCTGCTGCCCAGGAACTGGGGAGAATGTTCGGGGGCGGGGAACCTTGGAGGAGGGGCTGGCACCAGTCTCAGAGCCATCTGCACCAACACTGGAGATTTTCTAGGTTAGGAGAGACATAGAGGTTGAAGTGGGTACTGTGCCTCAGCGGTCCCCAACCTTTCTGGCACCAGGGACCGGCTTCGGGAAAGACAATTTTTCCACGGCGGGGGTTTGGGGGACGCTTCAGGCGATAATGGGGATGCACAGATGAAGCTTTCCTCGCCCGCGGTTCACCTCCTGCTGTGCGGCCCGGGTCCTAACAGGCCGCGGACCCGTCTACAGCTGGGGGCTGGGGACCCCTGTTGTACAGGACAAATCACGTGTGAGGGGGTGGCGGCGCGGTGTATCGGGGGCTTTGTCCAGACTTAGCTGCGCAGGCGGCATTCACACAGACTGTGTTCCTGCTTCGTCTGGGGACTTGTCTTCTGGTGTGATAGCCCCCGGAGAGCGAGTTGCAATTACCTGAACCTAGGGACAAGTATCTCCTACTTCTTCCTTCTGCCAGTTTTGTTGGCTGTCGATCAACAAAATGTGTCTCTCTTAGAAGAATACAATAAGGAGACGCTGTAACTCAAAGGTTGGTGCACCAGGCAGGAGCTAAGATGTGAAGTCCCCATGGGGCCCTAGCTGTTGCCCTTTTTATACTCTCCGATGTATTTACCAGACCAAGAAAACTTCACTGGTGAATTTTAACAAACATTTCAGGGAGAAATAATGCCATTTATACACAACTTCTTCCAGAAAAATTAAAGGGGAGGTAATAATTCCCAACTCTTTCTATGAGGCCAGCATGTTTTTGGCATCAAAACCAAAGACACTACATAAAAAAGAAAACTACAGACCAATATGTCTCAAGAACATAGAAGCAAAGGAACTTAGCAATACTTTAGCAAGTTGAATCAATGGTATATAAAATAATAATACATCAAGATTAAAGTAAAGTGGGGGCTTCCCTAGTGGCGCAGTGGTTGAGAGTCTGCCTGCCGATGCAGGGCACAGAGGTTCGTGCCCCGGTCCGGGAAGATCCCACATGTCGCGGAGCAGCTAGGCCTGTGAGCCATGGCCGCTGACCCTGCGCATCCGGAGCCTGTGCTCCGCAATGGGAGAGGCAAAAAAAAAAAAAAAAAAAAAGTAAAGTGAGCTTTATCCCTGAAAAGCAAAGTTGGTTTAATATTCAAAGTCAGTTAATGTAAGTCATCATAGTAACAGATTAAAAAAAGAAAAATCATAGGATCTTACCAAAAGACGCAGACAAAGCATTTGACAAAGTATACATTCATTCTTCACACAAACCCTCAGCAAATAAGGAAAAGAAGGGAACTTCTTCAATATGATAAAGGACATCTATGAAAAACTTCCAACCAACATCAACTTAATGATAAAAGACTGAATGTTTCCCCTGTAAGATAAGAAGCAAACAAGGACATCTGTTTTCATCACTTGTATTCAACATTGTACTAGAGATTTTGCCCAATAAATAAATTAAAAAAAAAATTGAAATAGAAGGCATCCAGCATCTGTATTTAAACAAAGAAGTAAAGCTGAAATTCTTTTCCAAGAAAACATGAAAGCCTGGGGCATGTGGGAGCTGCCTGGCTGCCTGGACAGCACGTAGGAGCGTGAGGGGATTCGCGGAGTTTCAGGGTGCTGCCCCGATGGTAGATTACCTCCCAGGCCTCCCTTTCCCTCAATGGTGAGCTGATTGGGATGGTATGCCGGGAATCTCCTGAGTCTGCCCAGTGTCTGTGCCCTTCCCTGGCCAGCCCGAATGGCAAGATTGTGCTTTGGCGGAAACACAAGAGGAAGAGCAGACAGCACCAGCAGTTCATGGCCCAGAAGGCCTTGCTGCAGGAGCAGGGGCTGCTGAGCACATCCCCAGAGCCGGGGTCCTCCCCGCCACCCACGCTGTTGGAGGCACCACCAGGCAAGGAAGCCACCAGCAGTATGAGGGAGTGTGTCCAAGGGCTGAATCTGGAGGTGCCCCATGCAACAGAAAGCCCACACCCAGGGAATCTGCTGGGCCCTTGCCCAGCAAGTATGTGGCTATCGACTGTGAGATGGTGGGCACAGAACCCCGAACGTGGGTGAGTGAGCTGGCCCGCTGCTCTGTGGAGAGTTAGCACGGCGAGGTCCTCTTCAGCAAGTACGTCTGGACTGAGATGCCCATCATGGACTACTGCAGTCTCTGGAGCGCCATCACTGGGCAGCACGTGTGCAAGGCTATCTCTTTCCAGGTGGCCCAGAAAGAGATCCTGAAGCTCCTGAAGGGCAAGGTGCTGGGAGGCACGTGCTGCACAATGGCTTCCAGGTCTTTCCTCAAGTACGTCTACCCTCGGGGCCAAACTCCAGATACCACTTATGTCTCCAACCTCCTCAGCTAGTCCAGCCTCAACACCCAGACCCAGGTCTCTCTTAAGGACCTGACCCTGCAACTACTGCACAAGAAAATCCAGGTGGGCCAGCAGGGGCACTCCTCAGTGGAAGATGCCAGGACAGCCATGGAGCTCTGTGACTGAGCAGGACCCTATGGGGCCTTCCCGGGACAGGCCCTTCCCCTCATCCTCTGCTTTAGCTCCTCTCTGAAGTACCTAGATAACAGTATTTGATGCACATTTCCAGAGTTGGTTTACAGAAGTGAAAACCCCCACCAAATGGAAGATGTTAACTACTTGATGACCATGAGCACACAGCCCCTGGCCTCCTGGAGCCTAAGGACTGATAGTGTTAACCCCTGTGACACCACCCTGTTACCTCACCATCAGCCAATCAGAGAACTGTGCATGAGCTGATCACATACCCTGCGGACCCCCCCTCCCTCACCTGGCCTTTAAAAATGCTTTGCCGAAACCCTTCGGGGAGCTCAGGGTTTGGGGGCCTGAACCACCTGTCTCCTTGCGTGGCCCTGCAATAAACCCACGCACATATGGTCACCTATCTTTGATAAAGGAGGCAGGAATATACAGTGGAGAAAGGACAGCCTCTTCAATAAGTGGTGCTGGGAAAACTGGACAGGTACATGTAAAAGTATGAGATTAGATCACTCCCTAACACCATACACAAAAATAAGCTCAAAATGGATTAAAGACCTAAATGTAAGGCCAGAAACTATCAAACTCTTCGAGGAAAACATAGGCAGAACACTCTATGACATAAATCACAGCAAGATCCTTTTTGACCCACCTCCTAGGGAAATGGAAATAAAAACAAAAATAAACAAATGGGACCTAATGAAACTGCAAAGATTTTGCACAGCAAAGGAAACCATAAACAAGACCAAAAGACAACCCTCAGAATGGGAGAAAATATTTGCAAATGAAGCAACTGACAAAGGATTAATCTCCAAAATTTACAACCAGCTCATGCAGCTCAATAACAAAAAAACAAACAACCCAATCCAAAAATGGGCAGAAGACCTAAATAGACATTTCTCCAAAGAAGATATACTGACTGCCAACAAACACATGAAAGGATGCTCAACGTCACTAATCATTAGAGAAATGCAAATCAAAACTACAATGAGATATCATCTCACACCAGTCAGAATGGCCATCATCAAAAAATCTAGAAACAATAAATGCTGGAGAGGGTGTGGAGAAAAGGGAACACTCTTGCACTGCTGGTGGGAATGTGAATTGGTTCAGCCACTATGGAGAACAGTATGGAGGTTCCTTAAAAAACTACAAATAGAACTACCATATGATCCAGCAATCCCACTACTGGGCATATACCCTGAGAAAACCATAATTCAAAAAGAGTCATATACTAAAATGTTCATTGCAGCTCTATTTACAATAGCCCGGAGATGGAAACAACCTAAGTGTCCATCATTGGATGAATGGATAAAGAAGATGTGGCACATATATACAATGGAATGTTACTCAGCCATAAAAAGAAACAAAATTGAGCTATTTGTAATGAGGTGGATGGACCTAGAGTCTATCATACAGAGTGAAGTAAGTCAGAAAGAGAAAGACAAATACGTTATGGTAACACATATATATGGAATTTAAGAAAAGAAAAGATGTCATGAAGAACCTAGGAGTAAGACGTACTAGAGAATGGACTTGAGGATATGCGGAGGGGGAAGGGTAAGCTGTGACAAAGTGAGAGAGTGGCATGGACATATATACACTACCAAACGTAAAATAGATAGCTAGTGGGAAGCAACCGCATAGCACAGGGAGATCAGCTCGGTGCTTTGTGACCACCTAGAGGGGTGGGATAGGGAGGGAGGGAGGGAGATGCAAGAGGGAAGAGATATGGGAACATATGTATATGTGTAACTGATTCACTTTGTTATAAAGCAGAAACTAACACACCATTGTAAAGCAATTATACTCCAATAAAGATGTAAAAAAAAATTTTTTTTTTAATTAAGATAAAAAAACCTTTCTCTGCTCCAAACTGTGACGTTTTGGTTTGTTTGGTCTCACTGTTCATCGTTGGGCACAGGAACTTGGGCTAACAGCTCTACCAGCTGGTGGAGGTGCAGTGGGAACAGCAGGAGGCCAGCAGCTTCCGGACCCACCCTGAGGACAAAGAGCCTGAGAGCAGCACGGACATGGAACAGTGTATGGAGGACCAGTACTGGCCTGAGGACCTGGCCCAGGGCACCAGCAGAGGAACGGAGGAGGCGCAAGGCAGAAGGGAGTGAGGAAGGAGAGGCTCCCTTGGGGAGAGGAGACCAGGAGAGTGGCTGGGGCAGGATGCTGCCAGCTGCCCCCAGGGTCTAAAGAGTTGGGACCATCTATCTGTACTCAGCTCCCTCTGCCCACAGCACAGCCCTCTGCGCTCCAGGGCTGTTGACAGCCCTTTCTCCCCAAATCCTGTGGCTTTGCTAACGGCACTTTACAGATATGATGAAAATGTCCCGTGGGCTAGCTGCTAGAGCCAGCAGGAGTAGGGAATGTACCAACAGATGGTCCCAGGCTGTCACTCTAAATGTCTCCCTCCCTGGGGAGGTGGGTAGGGGTGGCAATATCTAAGAGTCTTCTTATCTCCACTCAGTGACCTGGGGTAAAGTTCTCATCCTGTTGTCGCCGTCTGCCTCTTCCTTCAGAGTCATTTTCCAGAGAATAAATATGCTCTGAAGCTATAGAGTTAAGGCCACTCAAGGGTCATTTTATCCCTTTCTCTCAGAACTGGAACTCTGACTGTAGCCATTGTAGGAACTGCTAGGCTACAATGGAATAGCAGAGCCTACAGGCTCATGGGAAGCTGGATCCTCCCATGATGCCACCAGAAGTCACCAGGCCCTATTCTGGGAGGATTGAGAGCAGATAAGCTTTGGGTGGAGACTGGCATATTTATTTTGACCTGAATCAGGCATTCCTCCTGCGCACCCAGCACTAGGCTCTCTTAAGCAAACGCCTGAGAAACAAGACAGCAATTTGAATTCTGGGACCCCTGTGCAGAATTGCCCACGATGACCTTTGCTTATTGAAAGCAAGGCCACAGGTCTGTAGGGGAGCAGAGTGCCCGTCTACTGGGGCTGGGCCAGGCATTAACAGCTGTGCAGTTTTGCCTGCACTCAGGTGGGTGCCCCCAATCACTGCAGTGGCTGGGTTTTCTCCAAATTTCTAAAAGTGTTCTCTGTCAGAATTCATCCCCTACCCCTCTTTCCTAAGGGGCAGTTTTGGGGTATGAGGTAACGAAGAGCTCAGGTCACACAGAACCTGAGCCCCATCTTAAGAGCTCTGAGACTTAGGCAAGTATGTGACTTCATTCTTGAGTCTCTTCCCTCATCTGTAAAGTGGGGATAATGACACAACGACCTCACGAGGCTGTTTCGAAGATGAAGTACTAAGTGCTTGGCACAGTGCCTGGTACATAGTGAGCCGAGGGTGAAACCGAGTGAGGCCCTGTGGGGCTCCCGGGCACGGAGGCCTTTTTCATCCCCTGTTTCTTGTAGGCAAGACTCCAGCCTCCAGGACCTTCCCTGAGTTCCAAAGGGCAGATTCAAACAGTTGCTAATTAACTGTTGCCAGGAAACCACCTGAAGCCAGATTAAAGGACCAGAGGAGCTCATCGAGATTAGGGGACCGACCACCTGAGACAAGATGAAGGGAGCGCAGGCCCTGCTCACCCCTGACCTTGTCAGAGACCCCACCCTTGAACAGTTGCTGTAAAACTTCTCCTCCAATCCTCCCGGGTTAGGACACATAGTTTTCAAGGACAGGAGCCCACTGTGTCCCCCTTTGCCTGGCAAAGTGATAAAGCTATCCTTCTCTACTTCACCCAATACTCTGTCTCCAAGATTTGATTCGGCACCGGTGTACAGAGGCCGAGTTTTCGGTAGCAAGGTCAGTGAGAGCAGCTGTTTTTTCTTTAAGGATTAGTGTTGGACTCTTCTGGATAACACCTGAACTTGCCCTCGGGTTGTGTGGCTTTGGCCTAGACAGAACTCTTCTAGCATGTGGGGCACGGACCTCTGAGGACAACGTGCGGGGTTCCGGGCTCTCACTGTTCCTGTGCTGCATGGATTTCCAGTCAGTCTGAGCAAAGCGGCAGGGCCAGGAAGGGAGAGACACTACTGAAGGCGCACACCTGCGAACTCAGGACCACAGTTCTGGGAGCTGGCTGAGTCACTGACCGCTGCTGGCCTGGCTCCAGGACTTTGTTCTATATTCCTTGAAAATCTGTAGCTGACAGCACACTCACAGCTGAGCAGTAGCTTCAGTTCTTTCCTCTACGGGTTGATGGAGGATGGAGCTGTTAGCAGTGGGGAAATGTACTGGGTTTAAAATGTTCTGGAATAAAATTCAATTGGAAAAGTGAAAAAAAGACATGAAAGCCTATGTAAAAATCCTATGGGATCTACAGAAAGCTATAACTACTAATTGAATCTAGAAAAGCTGTAGAATACAAGATTAATATTGAAATTAATTGTATATATTACTGTTTATACTATATATACATATATAGAGAGTGTATACCATATATATGTGTGTGTGTATATATATATATATACACACACACATATATATATAGTATCTAGCAATGAACAATCAGAAATCAATTTTGGGGCTTCCCTGGTGGCACAATGGTTACATAATCCACCTGCCAAGGCAGGGGACATGGGTCCAAATCCTGATCCATGAAGATCCCACATGCTGTGGAAAACTAAGCCCGTGTGCCACAACTACTGAGCCTGCGGTCTAGAGCCCGCAAGCCACTACTACTGAGCCTGCGTGCCACAACTACTGAAATCCGTGTGTCTAGAGCTCATGCTCCACAACAAGAGAAGCCACCACAATGAGAAGTCCGCACACTGCAAAGAAGAGTAGCCCCTACTCGCCACAACTAGAGAAAACCCACACGCAGCAACAAAGACCCAACACAGCCAAAAATAAGTAAATAAAATAAATAAATTTATTTTTTTAAAAAAGAAATCGATTTTGGATTCTTTTAAAAAGCAATCCAGGGGCTTCCCCGGTGGCGCAGTGGTTGAGAGTCCGCCTGCCGATGCAGGGGACACGGGTTCGTGCCCCGGTCCGGGAAGGTCCCACATGCCATGGAGCGGCTGCGCCTGTGAGCCATGGGCGCTGAGCCTGCGCGTCCGGAGCCTGTGGTCTGCAACGGGAGAGGCCACAGCAGTAAGAGGCCCGCGTACCACAAAAAAAAAAAAAAAAAAGCAATCCAATTTACTATAGTATCATTAAATATGAAATACTTAGCATTAAAACGTGTACACTTGTACACTGAAAAAAAAATGCTGAGAGAAATGAAAGAAAACCTAAATACAAGGAGAAACATTTTGTGTTTGTGAATGAGAAGACAATACTGTTAAGATATCAATTATCCCTAAATTGATTTATGGTTTCAATGTAATCCAAATCAAAATAACAACAGGTTTTTTTCCCAGAAAATGACCAGCTGATTCCAAAATTCATATGAAAATCCAAAGACGTAGCATGCTCCAGACAACAAAAGAAAAACAAAGTTGGAGGACTCACTGCGCCTGGCCTCAAGACTTAGAAATCTGCTACAATCAAGACTGTAGTATTGGCATTAAGATACAAAAATAGATCTATGGAACAGGAGTGCAGAGGTAGAACCACACATGTATTATCAACTAATTTTTGACAAAATTTCAAAGGCAAGTCAGTAGAGAAAAGTAGTCTTTTCAACAAATGATGCTTTAAAAGAACCCACAATTTTGATCCCTACTTCACACTGAATGAAAACTTAACTCAAAATGGATGAAAAATCAAAACTATACAATATTTAGAATAAAATCTTTGTCAACGTGTGTTGGGGGAAGATTTCTTAGATGCAACATTAAAGCATGACCCATCAAAGAAAAATTAAGTACAGTGATTAATTGTACTTCCTAAAATTAAGAACCCCTGCCCTTCAAAAGACACTGTGAAGAGATTGAGAAGACAAACCAAACACTGGGAGATAATACTGTAGTTGCACCCTCAGGTCTTTAGGGAGGATTTTGCCTCGTAGGGGACATTTGACAATGTCTGGAGACATTTTCGTTTGTCAAAACTGGGACAGTACTACTGGTGTCTAGTGGGTAAAGGCCAGGGATGCTGCTAGACATTCTATAATACATATGACAGGCCCCCACTACAAAGAATTATCCAAAATGTCACTATGGTAGAGGCTGACTAATAAGTCACAAGGACAAATTTATCTCTTGCCTCCTTTAGGGCGTGGGCCAGTCAGGACTATCACCACCTACTGAAATGAACCGATGACTCCTTCTCAAAGGCTTGAGGAAGGGACAATGCCTGGATTCACACCTGGGGGCAATGACTGCCAAACCGTGCCCAGTGCACCCTTTGGGTACCAAAGGCAGTGCACATGGGGCAGGAAAGTCATTGTCCAAAGGTCAGAAAGTGAGAATTTTCTCTAAAGAGCTCAAATTCTGACTTTGAACCCATCCTAGGATACCTTGCGGGCTGGGGGTGGGGCGGGCGGTCAGGGTACTCTTCCTTGGCTGGCTCAAGCCTGGGAATTGAATCACTTCCCTGAGCTGGTGAGCAGTTGCCTCCCTCGATGATTCGCTTTATGCTTAACCCATCGTCCTTTACTGGCTTGACTTTACCACCTTTACCTGGAGGGAGAGACGGAAAGAGAAAGGGTGGGTGGGTGAGTGGGGGGTGCTGTTGTAGCGGGGAGACCAGTGGAAAAATAGAGAACATCCCGTAGGAAACTATAGGGGTTCCAGAGGCAGTCAGCAGCAGAAACTGCACAGGGACACTTTGCATCTGCCCGAATTTTGCCGTGTTAACACTTAAGAGAAAATGATGAGACAAAGTCTTACTTCGCTCCCCGCTCCCCTCCGTGCCCCACCCCGGAGTCTGCAGAGTCTTACTCTCCAATTCAGCCTGCAGGGAGGGCGGCTGTCGTTTAGATTGGATCGGTTCCTGCTCCCGGGAGCCTAACCCCACTCCACCCCGCCGGTTTCAAGGCTCTCCACCTCTCCTCAACTTGAACGCCCCAGCTTAAATGCAACACCTTTGGCAAGTCCTTATCCGCTCCTGTAGTGAGGACACGGGCAGTGATCGCTTGTGATTAAGAAAGAAAACCTTGGCAGCGGTGGGATTCGAACCCACGCCTCCAGAGAGACTGGAGCCTAAATCCAGCGCCTTAGACCGCTCGGCCACGCTACCAAGCGTATACCGTATAATTCTGTACACTTACTAGTTATACATTTCTGCCCTTTTTTTTTCCCGCGTTGTTCTCAACTCCCTGACCCGAAACCATGATTCTAGGTATCACCAAGGGACACTAAGAAAGTTCTTCTCAGCTCTACTAGGACTCGAACCTGCATTCACCCAACCCAAACAGCTCTTCTCACTCCAGGAGCTAAAAGAGAAAGACCTTCAAAACCAAGTATCCCCTCCCAAAGCACAGCACTTGGGATCTAGAATGTAACATCTTTGCGAAGGCGGGTCACGTCAGCTTCCGCCTGGCGTCCAGTAAGCGCTCAAAAACTGTTGAAGGACGAATGAACTCCTTGATTTAGACTCCAGATCACTTGGGGATCGCGGTGGTGGAATAACAAAGAGCAAACTGTCTTTCCCTGTCACCACCCCGCGCGCCGCGACTTCAATTCTTTGCTAAATTTTGACTTTGATACTTTTCGGTTCTGAAGCCGGGAGAGAAGTCTCCAGAAGTCATGCACAGTGCGTGCGTTAAACGACTGGGGAAAAAAAAAAAGCTTGTTTCCTAGTTCCCTTTTTCTTCTCTTGGCCGAAAGCGCAAATAGCCGACGCCGATCAATGCCCGCTCCCTAGTGCCAGCCCAAGCAGAGTCTGCAGTCTTCCTCCCCAGTTCAGCCTGCGGGAAGGGAGGCTGTTTTTTAGGTCGGATCGGTTCCTGCTTCCCGGGAGCCTCTAGTCCCTTTTGTATCTCTGTGTCTCCCATTTCTGCGTCTCCCAGAGAGGTCCTGTTTCCCCTGCGCAGTTGTAGCCCTGTGGAGGCTATTACTACTGGCGACTGCGGAAGGAGACGGACTGAGACGTCCTTCCATAGGGACTGAGGCCGGATTCTGAGCCCAGACTGGTACTCAAGGTGCCCAGGATTCCTGACAACTCTCACGCTCCCGCTCCTCATCCTACCTAGAAGCCCAAGGCTGCCGGCCTCCGGAGGGGAGCCTGGGAACGGGGCCAGAATAGGCGAGAGAATTACACTGTCACGCCTCATGACACGGAGAAGAGGAGCCACACATCAGTTCTCCAAATGTTTGAGCATCTGTCTAGGATCCACCAAACTTGAGTTTCCATGTTCCCTATGTGAAAAGGAATTCTTGCTGCTTTTAATTACAACGAAGTGGAAGTTACAGAAGACCACGATGCTATGTCTCTTTTGCTACTTTGTGTCAGTAGCTGAGAATTATTTCACAACTACTGCCTAGACTTGGGGGTGGGGGGGCGGGCAATAAAAACCATTGCAGCAGAGATCGGTTTTGTATTTTGGAATTCTAACAGGTGACTGAGCAAAAGGCTGGGCAATGGGATTGGGGGATGCTTGGGCCAATTTTCTGCCTTCTAAGGGTAGAAATTGTGGTTCCCTGGTGATATCTGATCACATCCTTCATTTGATAAAATTAAAGCTATTTGGGGGGCAAATTCCACCAAGAGCCTTAAACGGGGAGGTTGTATATGCTCTGTGCTTCCCTCTCTCTTGCAAATATGCAGTCTATGTCAGAGAAGAAGCACCCAGACCTGGCTTACTTCCTTAAGAATAGACAATTGTCATTGTTTCTTAATTCCCCCAAGAGAAGGGAAAATTAATCCCTTCCCTTGGTGGTGTTGAAGGTTCCCAGGACACATAAAGGGGATTTTCCCAGAGCCTCCAGTAAAATTCTATGGTCTTTGTTTTGGGTGGAATTGTGTCCCTCCAGAAGGATATATAGAAGTCCTAATTCCCAGTGCCCCAATATGTGACCTTATTTGGAAATAAGGTATTTACAGAAGTAATCAAATTAAAATGAGGTCATTAGTGTGGGCTCTAATCCAATACGACTGGTGTCTTTATAAAAAGGGGGAAATTTGGGCATAGAGATAGAGATCTCTTCCTGAAATCCCATAAATTTCAACATAAAAGTGAAGGGAACAGGGATTGCAGGAAGACTGCTAACTCAGATTCTCTGTGGGATCTCTGTAAAAGAACCTCAACGTAGTTTCAAGGGTAACAGAGGTAGACATATTGGGGCTGGAGCTCCCTGCTGGTGTGGAAAGAGATCACTGGAGAGGGGCATCTCACCAGTGGTAGAGCAGTGGCCCTCAAATGTTAGCATGCATCACAATCACCTGGAGGGCTTATTAAAAAGACAGATTGCTAGACTCAACTCTTGGAATTTCTGATTTAGAAGACCAAGGGCCTAAGAATTTATATTTCTAACAGGTTGTGAGGTGCTGCTGTTGCTACTGATCCAGGGACCATGCTTCGAAAACCACTGCAGCAGAGATCAGTTTTTTATTTTGGAATTGTAACAGAAATGAGGAAGGCAAGCTGAAGGAGTCAAAGATGTGCAGACTTCTTGAAAGCAGTGTGCAGGGAAGAGATGTATGCTCAATATGGTGGCAGTGGGGGAAAAATGAGAGGCCTTGGATATAAATGAGAGGGAAAAGCCTGGCAAAATAGTAAAGACTACTGTTAAGGACAAGGATAAGGTCCTTCCAATACTGGTGAACAGTACCGGTCACTTTATGACCCTTAAGACATGAATAGGGCTTCCCTGGTGGCGCAGTGGTTGAGAGTACGCCTGCCGATGCAGGGGACACGGGTTCGTTCCCCTGTCTGGAAAGATCCCACGTGCCGCGGAGCGGCTGGGCCCGTGAGCCATGGCCGCTGAGCCTGTGCGTCCGGAGCCTGTGCTCCGCAACGGGAGAGGCCACAACAGTGAGAGGCCCGTGTACCGCAAAAAAAAAAGGCATGAATAGAATGTGGACCCAAGGATGCCCAGGACAAGAAATGCTAAAGGTCTCAGATGAACTACGCAAAAGTGGAATCAAACGGTGCTATCTTCTGAAGTCTCTGGCCACGTGTATTTGTCTTACTGGGCATGGCATAAAGACAGATGAGCGTGCAGGAGAAACTAGGAGAAATGTTTGCACCCTTACCCTCTCCTAGGCCACATGGAAAACTTTGCACATATCCAAATTAATCAACTGAGGTCACCCTGGAAACTTGATACCACAGGTCTTTCTCATCTGTGAAAGAACTTTAGAGACTTGAAGCCTAGGAAGTCTGAGGTCCATGAACAATGCACCTGCAAGATCTCGGCCTAAGAAAATGGAATCTCATCTACCCTTGATCTTCTATGTCCAAGTGTATTTTTTATCATGTCCATTTTACGGACTTAGACAAGGTAGAGTTCACATCCTTGTCAGTAGTGTGCAAAATACTTGCATTCTCCTTTGAACCTTAGAGACCTAAGGATGTCTACCAGGATATGCATCCTACAGTCCTTCATTCTATCAACTGAGTGATTGAAGTATGTGTCGACTGAAAAAACATGTATAATGTGAGAGTTGTGAGTGAGTTTTATTGGGGGCAAAATGAGGACTATAGCCTGGGAGACAGCATCTCAGACAGCTCTGAGGAACAGCTCTGAAGAGGTAGGAAGGAACTCAGTATTGTATGTGATTTTAGTGAAGGGGGTACATGCAGTCAAGCACACATTTTGGCAAGGAGCAGATGTCTCTGTTAATGATTTTAGTGCTTTTCTAGATGTAAGAAGATGCAAGAATTTGGGCTCATAAAATCTTCTCCTGAAAGTATCTAACTATCTGAAAGGTCTGTTTTGCCAGTTTTTCCCAGAGCACACATTGCCTCATTCCTGATCTCCACCCTGAACCCCTTTCAGGGTGTGTTGAAGGTCAGGGACTGCAGTGGCTAGTGACTTAATCCTTGCAGAGGCAGATGGCAAATGCCAGTTTGTAGTTGGCATATGCATAGTAAACGTTAGTCAAAGTTCCTTTTTGTTAGGAATCTATCCAGTTACCTCCCAGTACCAGATATTGGTTACTGTGTTCATAAAACCTTCGAAGTCCTCACTGAATATTTTGTCTACTTGTTTAATACTTACTGAGAGAGGATTGTTCAAATATCCAATGATGATTGTGTATTTTTCTATTTCTTCTCTCAGTTATGTCAACTTTTGTTTCTTACCTTTGAAGACATGTTATTAGATACATAAAAATTCAAGGATATTATGGAGAGTTTAAATAGAATTTCTTTTCAGGGCAGTTTTAAGTTCACAGAAAAATTGAGTAGAAAGTGCATAGAGTTCCCATATACCTCCTGCCCTCACACATGCACAGACTCCTCCATCTTCAGCATCCCACACTGGAGTGGTACAGAATGGTACATATGTTACAATCAATGAATCACACTGATACATCATTATCACCCCCAAACCACAGTTTACAATAGGCATCACCCTTGGTGTTACAAATTCTATGGATTCTAACAAATGTATGACATGTATCTACTGTATCAAATAGAATAGTTTCACTGCCCTAAAAATCCTCTGTGCTCTGCCTATTCACCCCTCCCTCACCCCAACCCCTGGCAACCAGTGATCTTTTTGTTTCGTTCATAGTTTTGCCTTTTTCAGAGCATCAAATAGTTGGAATCATACAATATGTAACATTTCAGAAGGGCTTCTTTCATTTAGTAATATGCATTTCAGTTTTTTGTCTTAGTCAGCTCAGGCTACCATACAAAATACCATAGACTGGGTGACTTGAACAACAGAAATATATTTACTTACAGTTCTGGAGGCTGGAAGTCCAGGATCAGGGTGCTAGGATTGTCGAATTCTGATGTAAGCTATCGTCTGGCTTGCAGGCAAGCACTCTGTCCTCACATGGCAGAGAAGGAGAGAGAAAGAGAAAGCAAGCCCTCTGATATCTCTTCTTATAAGGACACTGCTCCCAGCTTGAGGGCCCCATCCTGATGGCCCCATCTAACCCTACTTACCCCCAAAAGACCATCTCCAAATACCATCACATTGGGGGTTAGGGCTTCAACATATGAATCTGGCGGAAACGTAGTTATTCAGTCCATAACAGTTCTTACATTTCTTTTCATGGCTTGTTAGCTCATGCTATAGGTCTCAGTGCTGAATAATAGTCCATTGTATGGATGTACCACAAGGAATATTGTATATAATTGACACTTTTATAATAAAATATTCCTCAATATCTCATATAGTACTTCTCACCTTAAAGAATCTGTTGTCTGATATTGATATAACTACATCATTCTTTTTCCTTTAAAGAGTTTTCAATGGTATGTCTTTTCCATTTTTTTCCTTCCAGCCTATCTGTATGATGGAAGAAAGTTTCATATATTTGAATTCATAAACTCAAACTTTTCATAAATTTCCATATATAAATGTTTAAAACATTTGCATCATCACAAGTCATTCTGGCTTATACACAATTTGGCTTGAACTTTACACTAACTAGAACAGCTTGTCTTATGACCTGTCAAACATGCATTGTACATCTGCTTTAGCCATTAAAGAAAATAATGTATTGTAAAATCAAAATGGAATGACTGTGGTTTAGGTTTCCTCTTGTAACTATGCAAATATTTTGGACCCCAGCCAATCCTTGCTTAACAAACACCCTTACTTCTTGCCAGCTCCATACCTAAATCTTGACAAGCAACTTACATAACTTTGCACTTTTTGCCTATGTAAGCCTCCATTTTATAGGTTGGTGGAACACAGTTCAATTGCTTCTTGAATCTGTGTCTCCTAGGGTACAGTCCTTGGTTTGGAACAAATAAAACTCTTTTCTCTTTCTATTGTTCATTGTTTATTGATTATTTCTGTCAACACTTGTCTTTACATTTAAAATGTGTTTTCTATAAACAGCATAGAGTTAGGTCTCATTTCTACTCAATCTAACAATTTTTGCTTTTAACTACAATATTTGTAACATTTACATTAATTGTAATTTCTGATACAGAAGAGATTGAGTCTACCAATTGCTATTTGCTTTCTATTATTCCCATCAACACTTAAAAAAATAACTCTATTGAGGTATGATTTACATACCTTAAATTCATCTTTGTAAGTGTATAATTCAATGATTATTTTGGTAAATTTATCAAGTTGTACCACCATCACAATAATCAAGGTTTAAAACATTTGTGTCATCACAGTAAGATCCCTCTTATCTGTTCTTTGTTTCTTTATTCCTTGTTAACCGAGAAATCCAGGAACAGAGACCTGGTTGAGACAGAAAATAAATGCTTTTATTTGGGGTTTGTTAGGACTGCAGCCCAGGAAGCATAAATTCAAGGAAGCACTTGAATTGTGTTCCATTGCATTACAAAATGAGGGAAGCTTACAACAGCAAAAAACTGTGCGGTTACATAAATTATTTGTCAAGAATTAGAAGTAAGCATGCTTATTAAGCAAGGATTGATTGGGATTTGAAATGATAACATAGTTGTGACATGGGTGGGGGACATTTTGAAACTACAAGGTTGTAGCTAGCAGCGGCTAGCAGATATATATATATATTTTTTATTGGAGTATAATTGCTTTACAATGTTGTGTTAGTTTCTGCTGTACAATTAAGTGAATCAGCTATATGTATACATATAACCCCTGCCGCTTGGACCTCCCCCCTCTTCCCACCCATCTAGGTCATCACAGAGCACCGAGCTGAACTCCTTGTGCTATACAGCAGGTTCCCACTAGCTATCTACTTTACACATGGTAGTGTATTTATGTCAAACCTAATCTCCCAATTCATCCCACTCTCCCCTTCCCCCTCGTGTTCACACATCCATTCTCTAGGTCTGCATCTCTATTCTTGCCCTGCAAATAGGTTCATCTGTACCATTTTTCTAGATTCCACATATATGAGTTAAATCGACAGATGAATGGATAAAGAAGATGTGGTATATATAAATATATACATATACATATAATGGAATATTACTCAGCCATAACAAGGAACAAAACTGGGTCATTTGTAGAGATGTGGATGCACCTAGAGTCTGTCATACAGAGTGAAGTAAGTCAGAAAGAGAAAAACAAATACCGTGCCAGATGTTGTTTTGAAAATGACTGGTAATGTCCTTGAAGTTCAGAAAATTCAAGTTCTCAGTGATTTGGGAACGTTTCTGAAACCACATCCACAATGGGTACCTGGCTCCATTTTGGATGTCTGAAACATAGTTACTCCATTTTGATTTTTTAAATAATCTTAAATAAATCATCATCGTCCTTTTCTGACTTTCTTTGTATTAAACAAGCACTTTTATCATTCCATTTATCTCCTCCATTTTGTTTTACTTTTAGTTATCATTCTTTAAGTTCTTAACCTTAAATTTACTAAATGCATCATTTTTATTAGTCTACCTGAAATTAACATTTTAATCATATCCCAGACAATGCAGAAAACTTACAATGCAAGAAACGTATTGCAGATGGCAGAATTTCCTTCTTTTTAAAGGTTGAATATTACTTTATTGTATATATGTATACCATATTTTCTCTATCCATTCATCCATCAACATTTAGATTGTTTCCATATCTTGGCTACTGTGAATAATTCTGCAATAAACATAGGAGTTCAGATGTCTGTTTGAGATACTGATCTCATTTCCTTGGGATATAAACCCAGAAGTGGAATTACAGGATCATAAGGTAGTTATATTTTTAATGTTTTTTAGTATCCTCCATACTCTTTCCATAATAGCTCTACCAATTAACATTCCAACCAAAGTGCACAATGGTTTTCTTTTGTCCACATCCTCACCAACAGTTGCTATCTTTTGTCTTTTTGATAAAATCCATTATAGCAGGTGTGAGGTGATATCTCATTGTGGTTTTGATTTGCATTACCTTGATGATTAGTAATGTTAGTACCTTTTCCTATATCTGTTGGACATTTGTATGCCTTGTTTTAAGAACTGTCTACTCAGGTCCTTTACCCATTTCTTAATTGGTCATTTGTTTTTTTGCTATTGAGTTATATGATTTTTTAAAAAATATATTTTAGGTATTAATCCCTTATCAGATATATGGTTTGCTAATGTTTTCCCCTATTTGGTAGAAAATATTCACTCTATTGATTGTTTCATTTGATGAACAGAAACTTTTTAGTCTGACATAATCCCACTTGTCTATTTTTGCTTTTGTTGCCTGTGGTTTTGGTGTCATTATCAGAAAATCATTGCTTAAACCAATGTTGAGAAGTTTTTCCCCTATGTTTTCTTCTAGTAGTTTTATAGTTTTAGGTCTAACACTTAAGTCTCTAATTCATTTTGAGTTGATTTCTATATAAGATATGAGATAATGGTCCAATTTTATTCTTTTGCATGTGGATATCCAATTTTCCCAACACCATTTCTTAAAGAGGCTATCCTTTCCCTATTGTGTGTTCTTGGCACCCTTGCCAAAGATCAGTTGAATATATATATGAAAACTTATTTCTGGGCTCTATATTATGTTCCTTTGATCTATGTCTATTTTATGGTAGTATGTTACTATTTTAATTACTGTAGCTTTGTAATACATTTTGAAATCAGAAAGTATGATGTCTCCAACTTTGTTTTTCTTGCTTAAGATTGCTTTGGCTAGTCAAGTGTTCAAAGAAGACAAAGAGATCAAAGAGAATAAATCCAGTCCTTGTAAGAACTGTAAATAAACACTGATATTTACTAAAAAAAAAAAAATTGCTTTGGCTCATCAGTGACTTTTGTGGTCCCATATGAATTTTAGGATTGTTTTCTATTTTTGTAGAGAATGCAATTGGGATTTTGATAAAGATTGCACTGAATCTGTAGATCACTTTGTGTAGTTTGGATATTTTAACGCTATTAATTCTTCCAATCCATGAACACAAAACACTTTCCACTGAACAGATGTTTAGAAAACAAAGGTTGTCCTGTTGCATAAGATAAGTTTCTTAAGTGGGGCTTCTCTCACTAGAAAGTGTGTCTGCTTGAGGGTCTGAAATCATGAATTGGCCTGAAAAAGGAGGTCAGAGATTTTTCAGAGGAAATCTGCCCCAGCAGGGCTAAACGCACATGCCATGTTAAACTGTTTCTACCCAGTGTTTTTTTATGAACATTATCTTAGAGATTCTCAGTCTCAGTAGGTAACCATATGTTTATTCTTAGGTAACTTCTCCTTTTTCTGTAAGGATACTCTGTGTGTGTTGGGTGGGTGAGACATTCATCTCTGTGCTGGTGTCAGGTACACCATTCAGTGACCACATAAATATGAGAACTGGCACCTGAATTCAGACTAGTTTCCTGGAATTTATGCTTAAATTGGGTGACAGCTAGAAGTCCCTTAGAGATTTTCAGTGCTTGTTTTACCAAGAATTTCAGGAAGAGGAAACTATAAGAGTCTGTTGTATTCTAGATTTCTGAGGGTAATAATTTCCTTCACTCTCTGCACATATCTGTGTATTTGTTTGCTCTCCATTTCTAGTATTTATTAATGCCCTGGTATGTGCTGGTGGTCACTTTGCTAGGTATTTTGGAGACCCAGAAGTATAATCCATACAACCTTCCCCTAAAGGAGCTGTATAATGTATAAACTGCAGATGATGTACTAATACACACAATTCTAAAAGCAAAACAAAGCCATCTAAAGCCAAAGTGCAGTACAGTCTCCTTCCCTTTTTCTTTTCCATCTCATTCAGTTCTTTCTTTGTATCTTTTGTAGCATTTTCCAAAAGATGGACATAGAAATAGACAGAAAACCACAACTCAGAAGTAATTCTGGAAGATTAAAAAAATTAAAATGTGCATCCTTTTGACAATATTTCATATAAGATGAAGAAATATGGGACGGAAGACAATAATTTCATGATTGACTGAGTGTAGTTGAATGGGTAATGTCAGTCTGGATGCTTACTTCTGAGTGCTGGGGGACACTTCCATTACATGTGTCCTATTCAAAATCTTGAGAGAGGGAGTGTAGAGGAAGGAATAGCAAGGACAAAAAATGGTTCATGGGTTTCAGAGGGGAAAAGAGATGAAATCTATTTGGTAAAAAGCAAAGGCATTGTGAATTAGAACATTGAGATGGTTTTTCCAGGATAAGTAGTGTTTGCTAAGTATGGAGAAATGGGAAATCATTCTAGTTGAAGAAATAATAAGCAAATGATCACAACTGGAAAAGGTGTGAGTTATATCTGGGGAATTATAAGTGGGCCAAGTTGACTGGAGCAAAGATCTGTACAGGGCAACCTGTTGCCAATATATAACGGCCATTTGATAAATGTTGATCCAAATATTGGAAGATAAAAGCAGTGAGGTAGAGAGACACATACTAACACCTTCAGTGTTAGTTAGGAGTCTTTTAAGTTGAAGATAATTTTTGCTAAAACAAAAAGGGAGGATTTCTTTAAGAATTCAGGGAAGTCTCATAGATTCCAAGTGGGAATACAGTGAGGCCTCTGAAGTGGGCCATAGCTAGGGACTTAGAAGGTATCCAGGCTTCCTTTCTCACTGTCACCACTCTCTTTTTTGTTCTTTGGCATTCTCTCCCTTATGCTCTTTCTATAGTAACGCTTTCTCTGCTTCTCAGCCCATGTGGTAGAATATGATTGATTTTATAACTCCTACCACTCTAATTTCCTTTCTAGTAATTGTGGGCTAATTAATTTGTACCAACCTCCTTGAGGAAAAATGATAAAAATATTGGATAAGATTTTACCAAATCTTCGTAAAAGCATCAAAGTACTGATATGATAACAAGCAACTAATAGGTCAGAATCTAAAGGAAAGATGGAATCTGAGAGCATTAACCTTTGTAGCTCTTAAGACATTTGCTAATTACTGCAAAATTGGGCTATAGTTTTGGCAGCATCTTTGGGTGGGAGAAAAAAGAGGGACAGATGTCAAGATCCAGCTCCCACCAAAAGTGGAAATTCTAGGAAGGCAATCTGCCAAATATTAAGTTGGAACCCCAAAGAGATATTCTCACAAGATAAGGATGAACAAGAAGTTAACCTTCCACTTAATTGTTGTGGAGCTCAGCAGAAATCATCTAAGCTTAGCAAGAGAAAACAGAAAGGATGAGCTGTCAGCTTTTCCTCGTCTTTTCCTGGTGATCACAGGTCTGATTTGCAGCTTGGGCTTACATCATCTTGGAGGCCCAGGGAATGCCTGGCCATGAACTTTTTTCAGGGTCCTCTTGGGCTGATAATGGTCCAGGTACATGTGAGAAACAAAAGCCATATATATATATATTTTCCAGGAAGACAGCTTCAACTTGACCTCAAAAATTCACTGTGTATAATTTTGCAAAGATATTGAGCAGTACACATTCAAAGATGACCAGTTACACATGGAAACAATGTGACATGAGTACGAATCAACTAAAGCAACAGATAGCATAATATAGGATTATCAGTTATAGATATTAAAAATTATAATTACTATGTTTAAAGAGATTTTTTTTAAGTGGCAGGTATCTGTGAGGAATGGGAAATCACAAAATTTGGCTTAGTAGTTTTGAAAAAGAAGCAAATAGAACTTCTAGAATTGAAAATTACAATTTATAATTACAGTTTACTCAGTGGGTAGCTTTAACAGCTGATTAAACACAGCTGTAGAGAAAATTAGTGGATTATGAGTAAGAACATGTAATCCACAATGCAACTTGGAGAGAAAGAAAGACAGAAAATACAGAAGAGAGGTTAAAAGAAATGGAGGACAGGGTGTGAAGGTCTAATATATGTTTAATTCCAGTTTCATGAATGGAGAAGAAAAAACAGAGAAAAACAACATTTAAAAAGATAATGGCATGAAGCAACCGACAAAGGATTAATCTCCAAAATTTACAAGCAGCTCATGCAGCTCAATAACAAAAAAACAAACAACCCAATCCAAAAATGGGCAGAAGACCTAAATAGACATTTCTCCAAAGAAGATATACAGACTGCCAACAAACACATGAAAGGATGCTCAACATCATTAATCATTAGAGAAATGCAAATCAAAACTACAATGAGATATCATCTCACACCAGTCAGAATGGCCATCATCAAAAAATCTAGAAACAATAAATGCTGGAGAGGGTGTGGAGAAAAGGGAACACTCTTGCACTGCTGGTGGGAATGTGAATTGGTTCAGCCACTATGGAGAACAGTATGGAGGTTCCTTAAAAAACTACAAATAGAACTACCATATGACCCAGCAATCCCACTACTGGGCATATACCCTGAGAAAACCAAAATTCAAAAAGAGTCATGTACCAAAATGTTCATTGCAGCTCTATTTACAATAGCCCGGAGATGGAAACAACCTAAGTGCCCATCATCGGATGAATGGATAAAGAAGATGTGGCACATATATACAATGGAATATTACTCGGCCATAAAAAGAAACGAAATTGAGCTATTTGTAATGAGGTGGATAGACCTAGAGTCTGTCATACAGAGTGAAGTAAGTCAGAAAGAAAAAGACAAATACCGTATGCTAACACATATATATGGAATTTAAGAAAAAAAAATGTCATGAAGAACCTAGGGGTAAGGCAGGAATAAAGACGCAGACCTCCTAGAGAACGGACTTGAGGTTATGGGGAGGGGGAAGGGTGAGCTGTGACAGGGCGAGAGAGAGTCATGGGCATATACACACTAACAAACGTAGTAAGGTAGATAGCTAGTGGGAAGTAGCCGCATGGCACAGGGATATTGGCTCGGTGCTTTGTGACAGCCTGGAGGGGTGGGATAGGGAGGGTGGGAGGGAGGGAGACGCAAGAGGGAAGACATATGGGAACATATGTTTATGTATGACTGATTCACTTTGTTATAAAGCAGAAACTAACACACCATTGTAAAGCAATTATACCCCAATAAAGATGTTAAAAAAAATGAATGATACAAATAAAAGTAATCAGAAAGTTAAAAAAAAAAAAGATAATGGCTAAGAATTTTCCAGAACAGAAGAAAGACAGCAATCTATAGATTTAAGAAATCTATAGTGTTAGTATGTGGCTGTCTACCCAAGAATCTGACACCTTCACCATTCGAAAAGTATGCGATTTCCCTGTGGGATTATTTACTCCTGGTTTACACTTCTAAACTGAAATCTTCCCTGGATGCATCTGATTGGTAGACCTAGGTAACATGCTCACTCTCAGCTGCCAGATGGGAAAGCAACTTTTCTAGGACAGACTTACTTATAATATGTCCAATTACAAAAAGTAAGGAAAATGTTTTAAAAGTGTTGGACACTCACTAGTATGACAAACGCCTGCAACAGGGCTATTCAGAAAGCTCAGGTTCAGGTGTCTGCTGTTTTCTCTTTGTACTCTCTTCTTTCAAGAGCACATAACTCTTAGAGGCTCTGACTCAATAAATGACTTAGGTAATTTGATCTAACCTTGACCTATCAATCTACAGAACTCTAGATAGAAGAGTATTCTGGCTATCATAAACTCCTATATCCTCCAACCACACCTCAGATTCAGCCTACCTGAATCTGAGCACTTCTCCCCCCTCTGCCTTCTCGAGATACACATCTCTCCCTTAGATTTTTTTTCAGTATCATCTTGTTTCTTCAAGGTATGATTTTTGAGAATCCTCCCTGACTCTTTCCTCTTTGTTGTCTCATTTCTTCTTCATTCATATCTAACTTCAGCAGAATCTCCCTTGCCTGTGTCTCTCTCATTCATTCCTTCCTTTCCAGTCCTGTAACTATTACTCTCCTGCATTTTATGTTTGAGGATCTGCACCATGGCCAATCTCTGGTGTCCCCTTGACTCTGGTTTCTCTTCCCTTCAATTCATTCTGCATCTCCAAGCCTTGTGAGTTTCCATGTTCAATTTGTAAAATGGTGTAACTTCATTCCAGAAATTTCACAGTCTCCTGCTAACTTGTCTTACATTCCCTCACTTCCACCAGGGCCGGCATCTGCCCCAGTGTCTGCCTTGGCCCTTTAAATGCCTAGGTCTTTCTCTCCAACTTTGCTCATAAATTTTTCTCTACCAGGGATCACACCGCCCCCAAACTTGTATGTCTTAACCTTTCTTCAAAGCGCAGCTCGAGTCCCATCCCCTCCTGCAGGCCTGCCTCTGTGATGGCTCACTCTGTAGTTTTGTGAACCTTGACACTGTCCACCGCCCCTCACACCGGGCACAGCTACTTTTTGTTGTTCTCTTTCATGAAAACTAACTTTCTTTTATACCACAAGACTATGCCAGTGACTTCAAAGTAAAGACCATATCTGGATGCCTCGTTCCTAAGTGCAGAGCCTAACACAGAATTGGAGCTCAGTGTTTATTGAATGAAGGGAAGAATTAAACAGAGAATTAATGAATGCCTGCTCTGGCGCTGCTACTCGAGCTGTAAAGAGGTCCCTAGTCTAATGAACTTGAGGCAGGCCGATCGGTGGATGTCCAAATCAAGGAGAAAACCAAGTGCGGATGTCTGGGTTTCATGTGAGATATCTTAATTTTCACAATCTGCAGAGGGCAGAGAGGGGGAAAGCTTTCATTGCATCAGACTGTGTTGGGTTGGGCAGATTTCTGCAATTTAAAATAGTGGTAGGTCCTGTCACCGCCCCCCATATTGCTCTGTCCCCAGTAAGAGTCTACAAACTGAGTTCCAGTAGTTGGGAAATAGATCGAAACGACGTTCAGGTTTTGGTCGCCCGCTACCTACAGACACTCTAATAAAGGCCCAGCTGGGAAAGAGAAATAAGCGTTATACGAGAGGGCCCTATAGCTCAGGGGTTAGAGCACTGGTCTTGTAAACCAGGGGTCGCGAGTTCAAATCTCGCTGGGGCCTCGTGTGTATTTATTATTTTCAAATCTTCCTCACCAGCCACTCGCCTCTCTCTCGTTACTTTAACCCCTGCGAAAATTCAGCTCATATCTTCTCGCCAGTGTTCAGATGTGCCAAATAAACACCCGAGCGGAACCGCTTCCTCTCAGTTTCCAGTGCTAATGCGCAAGTGCTGCTTCGCTGCCTAGATTGTGGCGGAGTCCATTACTAACTGCGGGGAGCGCTGCCAGCCTCCGCGGACGACCTGGCTGTGCGGACCTGCAGCAAGAGCCCTGAGGGCGGCCGGAGCCGGAGCGGGGCCTAAGGGCTGTGGGGAAAGAGTTGGGATCGAGCCCTCAGCACCCGCTCTGGGCAGATTTAGAGCCCAGAGCAAGGTCCCCTCCCCACAGGGGAAGAGCCGGCGTCAGCTGTCCTGATTTGGGGGTCCGACAAGTTTTCATGTTTCAGTGGATTTTCGAACATTTAAGTATCTCAGCGGGAAAATTAGCGTCGGGACTTGGGTCACTAAATTTGTTATTGACTCAAAGAAACTGTGGCTTCCTCTTTGAAAAACCTTAAAATAGTTTCTCCAAGTCAATTCTCATAGCAGCATTGGGTTTAGCCATATATATTATATACCCCTCCCTCCCCTACTCTGTGGACGTGTAAGCGGAAGAGAGAAGCAGCTCGCATGTGCAAACGCTCCTGGATTTGGAGGCGAGCGCAGGAAGTGTGGAAAAGAAAGGCCCAGGCCAGAGCTCCGAGGCCCGCCCTTCTCTCTGGCTCGCAGTTGCGCGATCAGAATTGTATGTTCCACCACCTCAGCCCTTAGTTCTCCGATGCCCGGGTGTCCTCTCCCACTTTAGACACACATCATGCCAGGGAGGCCCCGGGCAGCGCACTACGTGAAGAGAACAGCCCGGGGGCGAGCAGATCGCCACGGTCCGGGGCGGCCTCGGGATGCACAGGCTCTAGGTGTGCCGGTGAAGAGCCCACTCTCTGGTCCTGCTTGGAAGCCCGTACATGAAGCAAGAGAATCCAGTTCTAGAGGGGTTGTCTGCAGAATCGCGGATGTAGGACTTTCTCCTAAGCTGGCTGCTAAGTGCTGTCCATGCACCGGCAACTAGTGGGCCATTATGCACGAACCTCTGCTTATCAATATCCTCAATATAGAATAGTAGGAACACAATTTTTATATTTCCTTCGATAGCGCAGCTGGTAGAGCGGAGGACTGTAGTGTAAAACAATATGGTTATCCTTAGGTCGCTGGTTCAACTCCGGCTCGAAGGAAGAGTTGATGTTTTGGGGGTTGCAACCACCCATCGAGCGAGACGTTGCTCTCCTGTTTCTTACGTCGTTTTCCCTCTTCTGGGGTCATTTTCTCCAGACCTTACCCCGTTCCAAAGATAAACTCAGCATGGTTGTATGAACTTCGAGAATCACCTCTTGAAAAGTTGGACTTGTTGGGCACGGTTCTCAGTTAAAAAGGGAGTGTGCACTAACTCTTCAAACCAACTAAGGAAGTTCTGGGTTGGATGTTCTAGCTGAACTTAGGTTGCTGCCTGAGGTCCAAAGTTTGGAGATCCAAGACCACTCGCTGGTACAGAATATATATCCGGCGGCCCTTGGGACTCTTAATTTTGGGACTCTTAATTTGTGGGACAAACCCCTGAGACCTTTATTCACTCTATACACATACGTTCATTCAGGGGGAGGCCCTTTTAATTTATTCAGCTGTTTATAGATTTTTATAGTTCCACAAAAATCATTTTGAGCTGGAGCCGGAAGGAGGAACAGGATTTGACGTGAATTGGGATGAGACTGGGAGAGAGAATTCCAGACTGAGGAAACAATTTAAGCAGAGGTAGAGAGATGGAACATTTGATTCTCATTCTGGGAAACTGCAGGGGTCTGGACTTTACGAACACGCCCCAGACTGGTCCACCTCCAACAGATCAAAATACTGGCTCCCCGTATGTTGATGCCCATCAGTCCTGCCCCTAGGATTTTATACTCGCGCGAAGCAGTAGCAGCCCGGCAGATACACATCCTGTGCGTCTGTCCTGGGGCTCAGGACCCTACAATGTTGCAATCGACCCCAGCTCGGGCCCTTAGGCTCCAACTCGGTTCTCTCCAGGCTCCCTCCAGGCTCCCCCCACGCTGGAGCTCAAGGCTAGACTCCTCCCGGCGGGGCTTGCGGGAGCACCGACAGGTGGCCTGACGTCTGAAAAGCTGCCTCTTCTCACCCCATCCGGCGTCTGGAGGCGTCCAGGACAAGGATCGAGGAGAATTAGCGAGGCTGGAGTCAGACGTGAGACTTCTTCAAGACGGAAGAGCTAAGCAAAGCGAAAGGTAAATGTCACAACATAAGGTAAAACTCCAGAGCAGCCTGGCAGCCAATTGCTGACGGAGAAGTAAGGTTCAGAGGAAAAGTACACAAACCCTCGTCAGCGTGGCTCGTTGGTCTAGGGGTATGATTCTCGCTTTGGGTGCGAGAGGTCCCGGGTTCAAATCCCGGACGAGCCCCAGTGGTTGAAACTTTTCCTTCCCCCTTCCAACCGCTGAAAAAAGCTCAGTTCTATACAAACTTTCCAGCGTTCTGAACTGTTCTACAAAAGAGAACTGTTCTACAAAAAGATTATCTGTGCGGGGCCAAACTGCCTGGCTTCCTGGACTCTCGCCAGCGGACGCCTAGGAGGGGTAACCTCGCTCCCGGGAGCAGGGAGCCAGGGGCCAGGGTCCCGCCGTCTGCAGACCCCACAGGCCGTGTCCTCACGGCCCCTGAGCGTCGGCCTCGGATCTCCAGGCTCGCTCCCAGCCCAGGTGGGGACCCACCCCCTCCGCCTGGGGCGGGGGCTGCTCTGATGCCTGCGTCGGAGGCGGGTCCTGGAGGAAGGCGCCTTCTCGGAGAAACCGGGCGGGGCCTCAACTACAAAAAGGCTCGCACCCCGACGCTCCTCTCCTCTTTGCGTTTCTACCGGCTCCCCATCGTCCTCACAGGGAGGAAGAAGCGGGTGAGAAGCAAACACGTCTCTTTCCACCGTTTTGCCTGTTTCTGCAGACTTGTTCTGAGGCCGAGGTGGGTTCACACTTCTCCTCCAGCTCCTTTTCCTCCATCTCCCCCGCCCCGCCTCCTTTTTAGTAGTTTCATCAGGGGCGTTTGAGTCGGGGGAGTCGCCTCTTAGCAGAGGCAGTGTGGGGCTCGGTGGGGAGGCGTTTGCGGCACCGGACTGGAGGAGCTGAGGAATAGGAAGGAAGGTAAAAGTCCAGTTCTTGTAGAGTCAGAGATTCCCCATTCCGACTCCGATGCTTATTTTCCGCAGCTGAGTGGAGATGCCAGCGTGAAATGCCTGTTGCCTCGAACGTAGGCTCTAAGTGGGACCCCAGAATTGGTGAACCGAAGGAAATCCGGGGAGGCCTACACTTCCTCAAAACTAAGGATTCTTTTTCTTGGTACCCAGAATGATCGCCAGATTTATGAAGCAGGTCTTGTCCCGCTTTTGCGACCGCAACTGACACGTGGGAGCTCGTGTTTTCGTTTTCTGTTTACTCCTCTGTCTCCTCACCCTTAACCCACCTTCAGCCAGTGTTGAGACGTTCTTTGAGACATTGCCACCAGCCTCTTCTCTAAGCTTTCTTAGTGGAACCTTGGGATCCTCAGCTTTCTTACTCTGTGACAGCACATCAAATGGTAACAGCACAGGGCTTATTTAGGCAGGATGGTAAAAACAGTTTCAGCAGCATTCTGGGGCCTGGGGAAATCTCAAGTGAGCTGTAGGGGAGCAGAATTTGCCACCCCAAACTATCTCTGTAGCATATTATTTTAACCTGGTTATTTCCTAAGAAACAGCAGACAAGGGGAAAATCCAGAAAGCCTAGTAGGAGTTAACTTTTTGTAGTAAGAAACATTTACATTTATAAGGGAAATCTCCATTTGTAAGAGTGTCTCCCTCGCTGTACCTGGAAGAGGATGACCAAATATCTACAAACTCTTGCCTGCTGGAGAAGGCAAAGACTTCAGTTTGCATCACAACCCTACTTTTTACTGCGCTTTTCCTGGTACCCTAACATAACTGACTCTCCCCACCCTCAACATCCTTTTTTGCCTTCAGGGGAGGATGGTGTTTAAGGAGAGGCTTCTGCCATTTTGGCGAGTTACTCAGTTTTCCTGGGTCTCTCTAATGTGTCCATGATTTTAAACATCTGTTTGATTTTCTCCTGTCAATCTGTCTCATGTCAATTTGATTCTTAAACCAGCCAGAAGAACCTGGAGGGGTGGAAGAAAATGTCCTCTTCCCCAACAGAGCCAAGACCTTTCCTGTGTCATTGGGAACCTCACAATCAAGTCATAAATGTAATCACTAGAAACCCAAGTGACATAATTATCTGAATAGCACATGGCTAACTTCCCAGAAGCAGCCAGAGGTATTCAAAGAGCCACTGAACTACACAGCTACTAACTAGTTAGTGCAGAAGGATAAGACATTTTATATTTCAAGCAACTTTTTAATAGATAATGGGGGTGTTAAAATATTTTGGGAATATATGGAAATATCCAAAGTAGTTTTCTCTTAAACAGCAACTTTTCATTGGCACCTTTAAAATGATCTTTGATTTCCTAGAAATTACTAGTGTGGACTGTGAATGCTGTGTGGTGCAGTGGGAAGCTTCTAGTCCCTGGAACTGCAAATATTCACTAGGCGATACATGTTCTTTTTTCGTTCCTGGTTCCTCATCTGTAAAATGAGGGGTTGATAGATAGTCTCTGAGGTCCCTCTTCTAATTCTGACTGTAGGATGTTGGTAACATGACTCTTATAGGAAAGAAGGTACTCCAGTAATATGGAGAAAAACTATAGTTTGGCAGAGAGGCTGGGGAAAATCATTCTAGGAAAAGAGGAATGGCTCTGGCTTTGTTGAAAGAGCAGATGTGAGCTTATAAGCAGTCAAAACTAAGGGGTTTGCCGAGTTACTGTTGTAAGCATTTGCCAGTGTGATTCATAAATTAAAGTAGTTGGCCAAGAAAGTGGACCACAGCAGGCCAGTGAAATCTCTCTTTAGTTTTTATTTAATCTTTATTTGAGCAAAGAACAATCTCTGTAAACAGCTATTCTCCAAACACATTGAAATACCTGGGAAAGAGCGAATGGGCACAGAACAAGGGTTTGTTGAAAATGGAATGTTTAATGTTTGTCTTTATTTGGAAATAGAGGTGGGTCAGCTGGACTTTGTCTCCATCCTCCCTCAATCAATAGTGTCCCCTAATTCCCGGAGGTAGAGGTGTGACCCTTATTTCCATGTGGACTTCATCCTCTTTTAACCATTACTTCTGTTACTAAATAAGTTTCATGCTTTAGATTACTTATAATACCTAATACAATGTAAGTGCTATGTAACTAGTTGCTGGGGCACAGCAACTTAAAAATTTTGCTTTTTGGAAGTTTCTAGAATTTATTTTCAAATATTTTCGATCCATAGTTGGTTGAATCCGAGGATGGGGAACCTGTGGATGTGGAGCGTTGACTGTAGTTCCTCATTATAAGTATTTTGAGTAAACACTTAGATGCATTTTAATGAAATAGTAAAACTTACTTTTTTAATTTTTTCCAAAATCTTATATTCTGTTTCATCATAACCTCATTGGGCCAAGGTGAAAAGAAAAACAATTAGAATGAAAGCAATCATTCACCATTCACCAGCTGGCTTTTGGCATTGTCAGCTCTATGGACAGGTTGTGAAAAGGTTGTCAAACCCCAGAGGAAGAGAAAGGACTCGGCTGTGTTCAGAGGCTGAAGGCTGCCCCCCAGCACTACTGCATAACTCTAAAATCAGAGGCTGATCTGTTTGTGTGAGTTGGTGCTTGCACTGGTGTTTCAGGCCATTGGACTGTATGTGCTTGATTTTGGAGTGGAGTATCTAATCTCTGCTTTCAGGCGATTTATCAGACTAGGGCGGGGTTGTGTTGATCAAGTCATCTTGATCCCCACAGACTGTGGGAGTTGGCTGCTGCTTCCTGGTCCAGGACTGCTGAGGCAATCAGGGTGTCAGCAATGGGTCTGGCAGCCTTCTCCGCAACAAGTGACTGGTTTGATAAGTCTTTTTTTTTTTTTTTGGCCGCATGAAGCATCACGTAAGATCTTATTTCCCAACCAGGGATGGAACCCTTGCCCCCTGCATTAGAAAGAGGAGTCTTAACCACTGGACTGCCAGGGAAGTCCTGATAACTTTTTTTTTAATCATGTTACTTGTATTAATAAATCTGAACTCACTACTAAAAGAAAAAGATCATCAGATTGAATCACAAAGCAAAACCCAGCTGTGTGGTTTGTAATGGCTGATAACTTTTTAAAACTCAGTTCTTCAGTTTGTGTTTAAAAAGTGATGTGTGATTAATTTACGGTAGGTGCCCCTCTCAAACGGTGTGTTTGCCCATAAAAGGAAAGTGAGTGTTTGGGCACGTCGTTAGAGGCAGGAGAGCCCCACATCCCGCTACTGCTCTTTGCTCTGTTAAAAACCAAAATTCAACGGAGTAAATTTGAAGACCTCATTGACTTTGTTGAACGATTCACGAATGGGGCAGCATCTCATCTAGTAGATAAGAGGTGCTCCGAGGAGCTCTTCAATGGAAGGCTTTTATAGTCAGAAGCTGGATGAGGCAAGAAAGTTATTAGCAAAAGAAAAAGAAAGGGTTGTTTCAGTCAAGGGCCCCTGCTGTTTGATTTCAGAGTTTCCTCATGAGAAAAACTGGCTTACATAATACCCACCTCACGCAGTCTCGGTGATGGTTAAATGTAGTCATGTATATGAGCGCTTCATAGAGTGAAAGGTAACACTGATTATTATAATTATTATGATTTCAAGTGCATTTGTTTTACTGGTAGGCAGCCTGTCTTCAGTTGACACCTAAAATACAG
Source organism: Lagenorhynchus albirostris (assembly GCF_949774975.1). NCBI lineage: Eukaryota > Metazoa > Chordata > Mammalia > Artiodactyla > Delphinidae > Lagenorhynchus > Lagenorhynchus albirostris. The sequence continues at coordinate 76,483,732 of NC_083095.1, read as the reverse complement.
GGAGACTGAAAACTTGGAGGTGGGTGGATGACAATAGAAGGCTGAGGATTTTTAAGAAGATAACAGTGTCCTAGATCCAACATCAGTGAAGGTGGGTGCTGAGGGTTTGTGAAATAGTTGGCCTCCTGCTGCTACCTGATACTTGAAACCATAGGATCTAGAAGTGATCCTGGTGACCTTCAGTCCACTTTCTATGCAGGCAACGAATCCACTTTGTGAGTGGATGCAATGTCAGTGTTGCACTGATGGTGGAGATAATCAAGTTTACAACTGTGTTACAAGGAACAGAAGATTGAGTGCACAGTTAGTCATTTGTGGACAGGTAAAGAAGAAAGGAAAGAGAAGCCCAGGACATACGGTAAGGATATTTCCGAGGGTTAGTAAGGGTTAGTAGCTGGGAGGTTGAGGTCAAAGGCAGGGTGCTAATAGCTGTCACATAACCTTCTCTGGAAGTGCTTTCCTGGTTCTGTGAAACCTACTTAGCACCCTTTCATGAAACCAAATTATGTGGGTAAACAGAAAGCACAGCAGAGCAGCATCCTGCTGAGAGACCCCATCTCACTCTGCAGGCTTCTTCTGAGGCAGTTCTTAGAGCTGGCCCAAGAAACGACATCTTCTGGATCCAGATCATTGCATGGCAGCAATGAAACCTCGGTCCTGTCCTGGGCAAAAGTAAGAACCACGATGTCAGGAAAAGCAACTTTGGGACAAGAGGCCATGTTTATCAAACTTTGCCTCTGGAACAAATCTCTAATCGATTCAGGTGGATTGATAGTTGGCCGGGTCATGCCCAGGGAAGAGGTGAATGACTCTCATTGTTTGTCCAAGAGCAGTGTCCTTGGTTTGCCTGTCTCTGCAGAATTGGGGATTTTTAGATCTAGTCTCCCCACCCTGTTCATCTGATCACTATATAATGAGAACCAAGAGAGGCCTCCAGGTTCACACAGCTGGAACCCATCTCCAGGAACAAACAGCTGGAACCTCTCTTCAGTTGGAGGGAAACTTCCAGGTTTTTGTAAGATTCTTCCACCTGGGTAATCCGTTGTTTTATTTATTTACTTGTTTGTTTATATACTATTTTTAGCTGTCCATCCATTTCAGTGAAACTATTTCCCCCCTTTTAAAGCCTCTGGGCCCAAGCTCATGAATTAAGAAGAAAATGAATTAGATTCCAAAGTTTAAAATGAAAACAGATTTCTTTGGGGAATATTCTATATCAGGGGTCCGCAACCCCTGGGCTGTGGACGGGTAGCAGTCCGCGGCCTGTTAGGAACTGGGCCGCAGAGCAGCAGGTGAGCGGCGGGGCGCGCAAAGCTCCATCCGCCACTCCCCACCGCTCCCCTTACCGCCTGAACCATCGCCCCATCCACGTCCGTGGAAAAATTGTCTTCCTCAAAACCGGTCCCTGGTGCCAAAAAGGTTGGAGACCACTGTCCTATATGTAGATAAAGGGAAATTAGTGCGATTAGGAGCAAGTGGAGGTTTAGGAGAGACTCCTAAATTGTGATAAAATCCCCAAAGATTTGGGAAAGCTGTTTGCTGAAGGGCATCCGGAACCCCCCCCACCCCCGCCATATAGGCATTGTATGTGGCTTAACAAGAAAAGAAAACAGAAAATATATTTTTAGCTCTGTTTTCTTTCCTTTTTCGATATTTATTTATTTGGCTGCGCCGGGTCTTAGCTACAGCACATGAGATCTGAGATCTTCGTTGCAGCATGTAGGATCTTTCAGTTGCGGCCTTCGAACTTAGTTGGCAAGTGGGATCTAATCTAGTTCCCTGACCAGGGATGGAACCTAGGTCCCCTGCTCTGGGAGCGCAGAGTCAGCCACTGGACCACCAGTGAAGTCCCAGCTCTGTTTTCTTATAACCTTCGCTGATAATTTCTTTCCTTAAGAAAGTTTTGGGGGAATTCCCTAGTGGTCCAGTGGTTAGGACTCTGCGCTTTCACTGCAGAGGGCGTGGGTTCAATCCCTAGTCAGGGAGCTAAGATCCCACAGGCCGTGCAGTGCGGCCAAAAAAAAGAAAGTTTTGGGTGCTCTTTGAAAGCAAAGTGGGACACATCCCAAGATCAAAAGAAGGTACACTGACCATAGTTACTCATCATTAAAGGTCAAGGTAATTCCCTGGTGCATAAAGTTTGGTGGATCCCTTGAATACAAAATATTGCCTGGGGGGAGAGGAAGAGAATGTTAATTTTTATAAAGACCAAGGGATTGGTTTGAGACAGAGGATAAAGTTAGTCTAAAGAACATTTGGAACAAATTCCACTGACACTTATGTGCTTGGGTCTAGAAGGATATGTGTAAATGGGTCTGACCACCCTTGACCAAGTGTGAGGCTCTGTGCCCTTGGCCTAGGCAGATTCACTTCTGGACCACAAATAATCTCTTATTTGTTTTCTTCCAATTCCCTTTTACCTCTCTTTTTGGGAAATTGAGAATTGCATATATGCTTGTGGAAGGTATGAGTGGGGGGAGCAGATGTTAGATAGTGGTGACCACTCTCACCAGTGGTGTGTATTTGCTGGGATTTGGTTTCTGGATGTCTCAGGGAGTCAAGATTACAATAAGCCTGAGCAAACTTTAGCTGAGTTGTTATAGAACGAATGTGCAAATTTTGTAAGTCAGAAACAAAGATATTCCTTTACCTCCGCAGATTGGCACATGAGGACCTTCAACCTCCCAACAAACAAGTGGCTTTTTAGGGTGACAAGCCCTGAGGTAGGGTCAGTCCAGTGCCTTAACTAGAAGTGGTATGGGCTGGACTTACACACCGAGCCTTCAGGGATGTTGCATACCAGTGAGATTGGGCTGCAGACCACCCTATCATCTCTTTCTTCCAGCTGGTGCCTTGTGCTACCAACTAAACTTATACAAACTTATCTTTACAATTCCATGGTCACTGGACTTTTGCTAGTGAAACTAGAAAGGCTCTCTATGCTTTATGAGAACCAGGGAATTTCAAACTTTTAGAGCTAGCAACTCTCATTTTATAGATGAACAAATTTAGGCCTGGAGAAGAAAATGAAGTCAGTCATTAAAAAAATTATTATTGAGGGTCTACTGTGAGGCAGGTAGTATAATACAAGGTGAATGATATGAGCCCTGCCCTCCTGTAGATTATGCACCGGTAGGAAACACTGAGAAGTAAACAGGTAATTGTTCGCTCAGATCCCATGAATAATGGTTTTGGAATGGCACCCATGAAACCTGACAAGAGGTAAATCTTTATTTTGTGATATCCTTGTGGGCATATACTGAGCGTTGTGACTTTTGCTTTGACACTGGTGAGCTGTCCTTGGGCTTAATATCTAAAGCATAGAGTGTTTGGACAGAAACTGTAGACAGGCCTGCCAGCTCACACCCCCTTCGGTGAACAGCAATATCCCCTGTACAATACTGGCACCTCCTACAAGGACCCACTGTTTCCTCTACAGCGTGGGAGACAGCATTCCTATCCACCACTGCCACCTAATGACTCTTTTGGGTACTACCAGCTCAGGTTCTACTTCCAGATTTTTGGACTCTGGGATTCTGGCTTCTGCTCCCTGTGGGACCTTTAAGGACCCTTCCAACCTTGACAGCCTGCCATTCTACGATTGCCTGTGACATTAGAAGGCAATATTTGTCCATAGCAGAGCAAGAGACTCAACTGATGACAATTCAAGAAAGCTTTGTCTTCCAAAAAACTAGAAAGAGAAAACACACCCAGGAGACTGAAAAGCACAATGTAAATGTAAAGAGCTTGCCGCGTGGGGAGCGTGGCAGCCCAGCAGCTGTGGTGGAGCAGCCGCCATGTAGGACTACTTGTTATTCTTTTAGGTGGGACTCTTCCAATCACGTACCACTTTCTTGCTAACCTCCCAAGAACACACTTTTGCTGCTGCTATTACAGATCATACTCTTACATGCTTCATGGAAACCTTTTCAGTGACTATTTCTTTATTTCATAATTGAGGAATGACTTAGTGTATAATTTGGTCATTTCTTAGTGTATAATTTGGTAATTCTTTGGCAGTATACCCAATTTGTCTACAGTTATGATAAAACAGGCAAGGTAGTGAAATGCCCCATCAAAGTGATTGAAACTACCACGAGGGCATGACTGTCTCTCTCTCTGAGCCCTTCTGTGTGTCTATCCACATGTACTGTACTCTTTTTCCTCCTAATAAACACTTTACTTGCTTCACTAAAAAAAAAAAAAAGGAAGAAAGAGAGGTCATTTCGCTCACCCTGTCACATGCCTTCACATGTAACCAGCAGAACCCCGAATCCTCTTGTCTTTCTAGAGCCACAGCTGTACTCCCAGGGCTGCTTAGCATCACTACAGGCTCAGTGCTACAGCCTGTGGCCTCTTTAAGGGCTACAAAAATATGTTTATTGACTTACACACAAGAAAAGCACAATATAAAAATTAATTTAATATCCATGACACTATACCATTTATTCTTTTTTAAATAAATAAATTTATTTATTTATTTTTGGCTGTGTTGGGTCTTTGTTGCTGCGCACAGGCTTTTCTCTAGTTGAGGTGAGTGGAGGCTACTCTTCGTTGTGGTACACGGGCTTCTCATGGCGGTGGCTTCTCTTGTTGTGGAGCACGGGCTGTGGGCACGTGGGCTTCAGTAGTTGTGGCGCACGGGCTTAGTTGCTCCGTGGCATGTGGGATCTAACCCATGTTCCCTGTGTTGGCAGGTGGATTCTTAACCACTGTGCCACCTGGGGAGTCCAAGACTTGGTGTGTCTTAATGGTCTTTGTGTTCCAGGACCTAGCATGGTGACTGGTACCCAGTAGGGGCTTATGTAGTGTTTGTTATTAAATTAGTTAATATGAATGAAAGAGTGTGAATGGATTTTGTAATGCTACAACTGGTAGAAATGTAAATTTTCAGGGATAGGAAAGAGGGGTTGGGGCTGGAAGGTGTGTTCAGGAAACTTTTAAATAGACTTTCCAAAGGAATCGATAGACAAGACATATGAGACTAATGAGGAAAGGAAAAGAAAAAGATATGCTTAGGTGATGGACGATACCTGATTTATGACGCCCGGTCAGAGGGAAAGGTCCCTGTCCTTTTAGCCTAATTTGGCAATGCTATTCTACTAGTAGTAGAATCTACTAGTAGATGCCCCTACTGCATCTCCTTTTTCTCTTGGTAGGAGCTTTTGTTGAAAGAGATGGTGATGTTCCTGAGCCCCCTGTTTTTCGTCTTCATGCTGGGTCTGGGTCTGACCCCACTGACCCTGGCTCAGGAAGACTACAGATACAGACACTTCCTGTCCCAGCACTATGATCCCCAACCAAAGGGCCGGGATGACAGATACTGTGAAAGCATGATGAGGAGGCGAGACCTGACCAATCCCTGCAAAGAGGTCAACACCTTTATTCATGGCAGCAAGAATGACATCAAGGGCATCTGTGATGATACGAATGGAAAACCTGGCAAAGGCAATCTCAGAATAAGCAAGTCTTCCTTCCAGATCACCACTTGCAAGCATAAAGGAGGGTCCCCCCGGCCTCCATGCAGGTACAGAGCCACAAAAGGGTACAGAGTCATTGCTATTGGCTGTGAAAATGACTGGCCCACCCACTTGCAGGAGTCCTTTATCACTCCAGCACAGTAGCCTAGAGCTGGCTCTGCTCTTTTTTCCTTGCATTTCCCCCTCTTACTGTAGCAACATTCATTGCTAGGAATCCAGAAAATGAGCTGCTGATCTTTTTGTTTTCTGTTTTACAATATGCTTAATAAATAAAAACGTCTCTGAAATCAGTAAAAATCAAAGTCTTCTCACTGATTCTTGGTCTATTGATCTTTCCCCATTTTCTCTATTCAGCTGTCCCCTGAGAGGGTTGGATGGGATAGAAATGCCTTTTTCCTTATCAGTCAGTTCCTTATCAGGCATGAAGGAGGTGGACTTTACCTTTCCGTGAAGGTAAGGATGTTAAATTCATCTTACCAAGATTGCTGGGAAAATTCCAGGGCTCAAGGCCACTAAGCAGAATTTTTAGGAGAAGCAGATTGTTTTGCTGTCACCGTTAATAAGCCAGTATTACTTTTACAAATGTTAAGCCCTAGGAAGAAGAGTTTAGGACTAAATACCAACAGATTAATTACACTCTCTCTCTCTTTCACACACACACACACACACACACACACACACACATTTGTAATCCTGCATGAATACCAAAATCCATTCAGGGTAGCCACTCTTACCTTAAGCAGGAAGTAATTTGATATTGCTTTGAATGGAACACTGCCAGGATATTCTCATGGTTATTTTATATAAAGATCAAAAAATTGATTACTATAATTATTTTCTCTTTAATCTTTTACTTTCTCAACTGACGTCTGGCAACTCTGAGGTCTTGGGGAGGTCATAGAAAGATTCCAAGCTTACCCTTTATTCTTCTTCAACTTGATGTTTTTAAGTAAATACAAACTTAGGTTAACAATCTCTGTAAAATATGCTAATTAATCCATGGGTTCAGTGGTTAACTTCCTGTTACCTAATCTCATCAACAGATACCTGGATATTTTATTTAGAAAGTAGTTAATAAATTACAGTTATGCATCACTAGTCTTACCATCTTATGAATGACTATAGTGGTCACAGTATTCCCCATGGTGGCCTCCCCTGCTGCCTACATGCCCTCAAATGGACCAAAAGCCCTGGCTCCTCAATACCTGGGTTATAGGCCAGTGTCCTGGTGCCACAGAGAGCCCACCCTCACTGAAAGTACTCAATTTATGGAGAAAAGGATGAAAAAGTACTCAATTTATGGAGGAAAGGATGAAAAAGTACTCAATTTATGGAGGAAAGGATGAAAGGTTATGGATACATACTCAACGCATGAATATATCTGCCTTGAATTCATCTATTTCAAAATTGAAAACATTGTCATTTCTTTCTGAAGTAGGGAGAAGGGTTTTCCAAACCTCCTTTATTAGAAAATTTGTCTTGGGACTTCCCTGGTGGCGCAGTGGTTAAGACTGCGTCTGCCAATTCAGGGAACACGGATTCAATCCCTGGTCTGGGAAGATCCTGCATTCCTCGGAACAACGAAGCCCGTGTGCCACAACTACTGAGCCTGAGCTCTAGAGCCCACGAGGTGCAACTACTGAGCCTGCGTGCTGCAACTACTGAAGCCGGTGCACCACCTAGAGCCCGTGCTCTGTAACAAGAGAAGCCACCGCAATGAGAAGCCCACACACCACAACGAAGAGTAGCCCCCCACTCCCCACAACTAGAGAAAGCCCGCGTGCAGCAACAAAGACTCAACACAGAAAAAAAAAAAAAGTTCTGGAAATGTATAGTGTTAAAAAAAAAAGAAAGAAAGAAACTTTATCTTACTATAAAATCAAAAAACTCTTAGGAAGCGAGAAATTTCCAGAGTTTGGTAGACTATTTGGATTTTTTATTTCTGGTTCTCCAACCAGGACTGTCTCCCTAATATTAGGCAAAGGGGCTTCCAAACAGACTCTTGCCAACTCAAGGGTTGATGGGGAAAGTCAAAGGCATGGACCATTATTACATAGATCACATCACAGTTGTGAAAACTCACATCTCCAAACATCTACTTAGAGCATTATTATTGCATACCCTGCCCTGGTGTTAGGACAAATGACACTTTCCCAGGAAATCATGTGGCATTGGGATAGGGTTCTTCCTGACCTGCTGATGGAGCTAGCAGCTGAGTAGCCAACCCTAGTAGTTTTTGCTCTTGATCTCTTGTTCTCTCACAATCAAAGTTTGTTTAGAATGAAATGTTGAGTCACAGGCAAGTCATTTTATCCCAGGTCAATCATTTGAAGAACTGAAATCCTAATCCACTATGTTTTGTTGACTTTGCAAGGAAAAGAGAAGAAGCACCCCCAAATGTCAAGTCCTTTGAAGAATGGTGACATGAAAGAAAGAAAATTCCATGCACTTTGGAGAGGAAACATTTGTCCAGGGACATAGCATAAATTCTAGTAGCTGAGATATTTTGGCTTAAAAAGAGCCTTCATCTCTTGGGAATACAGATTCTCTACAAAATAAGAGGGAGGGTGTCAATAATATGTGCAATTCAGTTTAGTTGTTAGTATATCAGATTGAGGGAACAAAGGAAACCAAGAAAAATGGAAATTGTAAAAATGGCCACTGCTGACATATACTGAACACTTAACCGTAGGCTAGGCATTGTGATAAGCACTTTACATTGATTTTATCATTTATGCTTCACAACATTCCTAAGAAGTAGGTATTATTATTATGCTTATTCTACTTGTGAGGAAATATACTGAGAGAGGTTAAGTCATTTCCCCAAGGTCACACAGTTAGTGTGGCAGAACTAGGTCTTTGGGATCACAGTATCAAAAGAAGTTCTTACTGAGATTTGACGTGTGCAGTGGAGAAAGCCTTTGGGGCAAGCTCTAAACAAAAGTACGTGTTGGGAGGATTTAGGGACCATTTCATTTTCTGTTGTAGGTAGAATCTTGAGATGCACCCATTGATGTCTACATGGGACTTCTGTTCATAATGTTTTTCCATGTCTTGTTAACTCAGTTGGTTACTGTGGCTGAGGTCATGGGTTTGCTCTTGGATGAATAGTTTAATCTACTCTGTAGCTAGTCATCTTGCTAAACCATGTTGTTGGTCACAAAGAAGCAGGATGAGAGAAAGTAGACAGAACTGCGCAAAATTGGATTTGGGAAAAGCAACCCAAAGTACATTGTTGTGATGAAGCTCTTACCCAAGTGCCAAGTGTATCTTCAGAAGTTGTAACCAGTGGTCCTGGGGTTGAGGGTAATCAAACATCATTTCTTCCCGCCATCCTTCTTCCCACAACTCCTTCACTTCCCTCACTTCCCAACTCCATATCGCATATCTGCGGCATCAGACACAGGAATATGACATAGAGCTTCGTATCTTTCTGTGCACAGGCAAAAGGTGGTTGTGAACTTAGAAGCTGGCATTTAAAAGAATGATAGTTATGTTTGATCCTAATCATTATCGTTAAGGATAGGCTGTAGGTGGAATAAAGTGCAGGTCCCTCGTCAGCCGTTTAATCACTCACATGGGGTGGGTGATCCACCATCATGAAGCAGCCTCTTTGAAACAAAGGACAGTAGTAACCATATATATCAAACTAGGAGTTCAGCTGGGGCTAACCCTTGGACTGCATGTGTAGAAAATGATCTGTCTGACGCTCCAAAAATTGTCCTTTCTGCTTTGGGTTGCTCACTTCCTGTTGAATCAGGGATGATTTTGCCTGCCCCTTGGTTTCTCTCTAGGCATCTCCAAGGTAGTGATGGCTCTCCAGACGACCCATGCATTACTCCTGCTCTTGCTGCTGACCCTGCTGGGGCTGGGGCTGGTACAGCCCTCCTATGGCCAGGATCGCATGTACCAACGATTCCTGTGGCAACACGTGGACCCTGATGTGACAGGAGGCGATGTTGGCTACTGCAACTTGATGATGCAAAGACGGAAGATGACTTCACATCAGTGCAAGCGCTTCAACACTTTCATTCATGAAGACCTTGGGAACATTCATAGTATCTGCAGAACCGCCAATATTCAGTGCAAGAATGGCCGGATGAACTGCCATGAGGGTGTAGTGAGGGTCACAGATTGCAGGGAGACAGGAAGTTCCAGGGCTCCCAACTGCAGATACCGGGCCAAGGCCAGCACCAGACGTGTTGTCATTGCCTGTGAAGGTAACCCAGAGGTGCCTGTGCACTTTGATAAATAGATGCCACCCAGCAGGGGTTATGGCCCAGCTGCTGGCCTTTAATTTACTCCTTAAATAACAATGAGTAATGCATTTGAGCTGTCCCAGGCTCCGTCTCCACTGATTCTTTCTTTCCTTTTTTTTTTTTTTGGTTCATTATATAACCAGTTCTGTTAAATACATTGCATGAAAGATGAGACATAAACTTATAATGAATCTGAGCTTTTCTGTAATAAGTTTCCTTCTATAATACTGGTCAGCTTTGCTCTCTCTAATCTCATCCTCTGGAATTTAGTCATTACTTAGCACTTCAAGAATTTCAAAGTGCTTTCATCTAAGTTATCTCATTCTAATACCATAGCACCCTTGGGATGCTGCTGCTAGTGTTGCAATATACAAAAGTGCAAAGTTAAGAGATTTGCTAAGACCAAAAGGTTAGTAGAAAAGCTGAGACAAAAGTCTAGTTTACACGGTTACTAATCCAGGGCTTTTTCCACTTCATCACAAGGAATGTTTTGAAAATATTTGGTTTCTGTTCTTCCCAAATGTCAGCTGTTGGGGGAAGCATTAAAAATTTGGAAATAGACACTGGCAACATGAGAGCTCTATCTGTATAATGCGGCAACCTTACTGTGTTTGGATCTAATAAGATCAAGAAATTATACAAGGGATTTTCTTTTCCTCTTCCCAAACTTTTGAGTCGCCCTAGTAAGTCAGAGTATTAAAATGTACTAGATCATTAAGACTCTTCCTGACTGAAAGATTTTTCAAGCCTTCCTTATAATAAAGGAAATAAGGTACCTTCAATTCCAAGTATTTGAGAAGACTATGGTCTTGTGTGTGAGATTTTTTTCCCCTCCTATCCTCTTTTAATTCTCCTCTAGTTTAGAAACATGCACACACTTTAATATCCTCATAGACTCTGGCTCAAGACTAAAGCTCATCAGATCAATGACCACGACACAAAAAACTTTGTCTCATTTGCTCCAGAGAGAATGACTCCTCTCAAGACAATTCTCATACCCCTTCCTTCTCCCTTTAAATATTTAGGAGCAAATTGGGGGACAGAGATGTATAAAGACATTAACTGCTAAAGAAGGAAAGTGTGTGTGTGTGTGTGTGTGTGTGTGTGCGCGTGTGTGTGTATGTGAGAAAGGACTGAGCTGAAAGCATTTGAATTGTAGCAGACATATATTATTTATATTTAAGATGTACAACTTCATTTGGTATACATATACATTTTGAGATAATCACTATAATCAAGCTACCAAACATATCTATCATTTCACATGGTGACCCTTACGTGTGTGTGTATGATGAGAATCCGTAGGATTTACCCTGTTAGCACATTTTAAGTATGCAGTACTGTATTGCCACCTGTTAAAAAACTTAGGGGCTCAAAAGAGGCCTCCCCAAGATGTGTTACTTTGGCATGTGGATTATTTTGAGCTAATGGCAGTGGAGACCCTGTTAACTCAAGAGAAACTACTGCCCCTCACTTAAGTTCCTAGAAGAATTTAAACTGGGGATTTTTCCCAGAAAAAGAGTTATTAGCAGACATAAAATGGATCGCTTTCTTAGCTTGCCACTTCACACATGAGTCCTAGGAGTGTCTCCCTCCTGCCTCTGTATTCCTTGAGTCACTACTTGATTTAGGTCTTCAGTAGATAACACTAAGTTGCTGGGAAGGGCTCAAGATGTATGGGCACATGATGGCCATCTTATCTTTTCTTAGAGTCACCTCTCAAATCCTCCATACCCAGGTGCCCAGAATTCTTGCCTTTTTACCCCCGCTCTTCACCCAAAGAACTAGAGTAGTTGGATTTACAGCGTCCTCTGAGACGATCCCCGTCTAGACTATCAGCACATGATTCCCCGTTATTCAAGGAATACTTGACATGAGCTAGGGTTTACAGTGCACCAGAGTTTCTGTAAATACCAACACGTCCGCATCTAATCCTGATGACATATTTCCCATTCCAAGAGAAGAAACAGGATGGCATTGCTACGAACATGCTTTGAAGACAAGTTCTGGATATAAACTAAGCATTCTGACTATAGGACAGGAAAAAGAATTTTCCCTCTATCCTTCTAGGTTCTGAGACCTAGATGAGATCCCCCTGTAATAAGAGATAGATTAACAAGAGAAAATCTTGACCTAAAACAAACAGACTGCCAGTTATTTCTCCAGCAAAAAATAGGTTTATTTGGGATCAGCAAAGAATTGCAATTTGAGGTCTACAACCATGGTGAGCCACACGCAAGTCTCCAGCAAAAATGGAGAGGAGAATTTTATAGAGGGGAAAAGGAAGTTGGGAGGGCTATAGTAAACAGAGCATGGCTTTTTGTTGGCTGAGTTGTGACAGTCTCTTAATTTCTGAGCCAGGAAAGAAGAGGAAATCTCTCTTCTTCCTGTTGGTTCTGCTATCCTCATAGAGCATGAGAGCTCCCCCTTCTGGTCTCCTGACTCTATTTAATTGAGATTTCTATTTATTATTATTATTATTTTTACAAAAAACAAACAGAAGCTTAACAAAATGTATATTTCCTGCATGCTTGGGAGATACCCAAGAAAGCTGACTAAAACTCCCCCCAGTGGCCCAAGCTGATACATCAAATACCATTTTCAGCTAAAGACAAAAGAGGATGTTGGGGATAGTATTACATACGGGAAGGAAGGAAATTCACCAAAGTTGAAAGGAGCAAATGGTGGTAAACAAATATTTGTTGAGCCTTGTAGAGACAGTGAGACAGAGAGAAATTTTAACAAACAGACTTTGCTAGGTTCCTCCCTGTCTACACACCTAGTTCATATTATACTATAATTATCCATGGTGTAACTATCTTCCTGGAACAAGTCCCCTACCTACATTCTGTCGACTGAAAAAAATGCACAACCTAAAAGATGAGAATTATGTTTTATTTGGTGGACTTACTGAGGACCTAAGCTTGGGAGACAGCTTCTCAGATAGCCTTGAGGGGCTGTCTTGAAGAGGTTAGGGAGGAGCCAGGATATATAGGAGATTTTTAAAAAAAAAAACCCAACAGGTAGTTGGAACATCAAAAGATTACTGTTAATTAAAGAAAAACCAGGCATCTTAAGTTTAATGAATTTAGCACTTTTCTATGTATAAGAAGATGCAAGAGTCTGGGCTCATTGAAATCTTTCCTTTGAGATGCACCTTGACTATCTAGGGCCAGTATCCTGTTTATCTCCATCCTGAATTCCCCTCAGGGGGCACCATTGCGGGTGGCTGCAGTGGTTGCTGGCTTGATGGTTTCAATATCCTTTGTTTACTGAAATGGCAGATGGTATTCTTTGTTCATAATTCTTTTAGGTAGTTAGAGGGGAGGTCAATGGTTCTTCCTGAGTCTTGTATGCCATGATTGTTTTCAGCTCAAAATAATCCACATGCCGAAGTGACACATTTTGGGGAGGCAAATGTTGCTCCCCTCAGAGGCATATTTTGGGGTGGCATATTCCGCTACCCTTTATGGCATTCTGATAACAAGGTGGCCCAGTGAGAAATTCAACCAAGGAGGCTTAGCTAGGAACAGCCCTTGAAGAAATATGTTCATAGGAAACACATTCAAGGATCTCACTTTATCCGCAAACTGTGCCTTTGACTAGATACTTTTCACCTCTCAATGGAAGTCCCACAGTTTACAACTCCAGATGTGGTTTTCCTCACTGAAGTTCCCATGGAACATAGCCATCCAGGGAATTTCCCCTAGAAGTTGGTTGGGAAATGAGTTTAGGAGCCAGATCTCTGGTTGTCTCCTGATAACTCTAGATAACCCCTCTCTGGTGTTACCCAAGGCCTTGCAATTCCTTTATGCCCACAAGTCAGTCTTCGGGGTTTGACACCTTTGCTCCAGGCTATTCTCACAGTGAACCCAAGGATTCTAGATGAGAAGCTATAGGAACTGGTTCTCTTAGTGAGGCTGTCCCTCACCCCCACCCCACTGCCAATCAGTTGGAACACTGTACCTCCTACTGCTATTCCTTCCTTCCTTCACTGCTGCAGACTTCTTGGCTCTAAGAAAAGGGGAAAGACACAGACTCTCTGCTCTTTAGATCCATAAACTGATCCCTACTACAGCCAGTGACAGGAGTGTTGGATCTAAATAGGGTGAGTTACGTTTAGAAGGGTTGGTGCTGAGGATGCTTAGAGGGAAAGGCCCAGGAACACTGTAAGGGGCTTGATTGGACTTCTAGATGGTGGAATTAAGAATAGTGACCCGGGCTTCCCTGGTGGCGCAGTGGTTGAGAGTCCGCCTGCCGATGCAGGGGACACGGGTTCGTGCGCTGGTCTGGGAGGATCCCACATGCCGCGGAGCGGCTGGGCACGTGAGCCATGGCCGCTGAGCCTGCGCATCCGGAGCCTGTGCTCCGCAACGGGAGAGGCCCGCGTACCATTAAAAAAAAAAAAAAAAAAAAAGAATAGACAGTGACTCAACTTGTAAGAACCAAAGACCTGGACTCAACTCAGCGTTAATCTCACTGAAACAGTTCTTGGAGCCTCTCTCCACTCTTCCATCCCTCCCCACTTCTTCTCCAATCTTCCTGAGCATAATACCATTGTCCCTTAGTATCCATGGGGGGCATTGGTCCAGGACCCCCCCCATGCCCAGGATACCAAAATCCAAGCTTGCTCAAGTCCCTTATATAAAATGGTGTACGTAGTATTTGCATCTAACATACGCGCATGCTCCTATATGCTTTGATCATCTCTACATTACTTATAATACCTAATACAATGTAAATAACTGTAAATACAATGTAAATGCTATGTAAATAGTTGGCAGCACACAGCAAATTCAAGTTTTACTTTTTAGAACTTTCTGGATTTTTTTTTTGAGGGGGGACTATTTTTAATCCATGGTGTGGTTGGTTGAATTCCTGTGTGCAGAACAAATAGATACAGAGAGCCAACTGTACATTGAAGCAGCTTGAATCCTGGTCTTCTCTTCATCCTATTTAGGCCTTTTGAGCCAGGGGTAGGGTGCCACAAATGAGAACGTGCCTACCCCTTGCGCTCTGTTTGATGGAGTACTTGACATTCTCAGATACGCTCTCAGTACACGTATCTCATTAGCCTCTTACAGGTTTGTGAGGGAGTTATTATTAAGCCCATCTGAGGACATCACACTCAGAGAGTTGAGAATCGGGTTAGAAATTCCACAGGGCCGGGTATACTCCTCATGGTAAATGACGACAGAGAGCTAGTTTAAAGGGAAGACTTTTTCAAGCAACTCTCTGCTCTAATTTTGACCAGAGTAGCTGTTGTGAGGGCAGTTTCAGTTTTGGTTGAAAGAACAATATTTTGATTTTGATTGATTAGAACAATATTTCAAAACTGGAGTTCCTTTATGATGACCTTCTTAACAATAGATCAAGATCGTTTATAATGATGATAATTAGGGAAGTGGCCTCTGAGAAGAGATGTGGGTAGTCACAAGTGATAACATGTTTCACACAGGCTTTGGGGAAGTGTCTTAAAGAAGTCAAGATCCTGGTAAGCACCATCTTGCAGAGTCAGCGTAGCTGCAGCCTCAGATTTCAAGGAACCAAAGCCTTCCTGCTTCAAAAATATCTCCCAAGTCTCTATTCATCTTCTGTATCCCCTTAAGAGGCAACAACACTTTCCACCTCACAGACATAGAGCTTAAAATACCATTTTCTTTAGGACACATGCTCTTTTGAGAATTGATCTGGGGACTCCCTTGTGGTCCAGTGTAGGACTCCGAGCTCCCAATGCAGGGGGCTCAGGTTTGACTCCTGGTCGGGGAACTATATCCTACATGCATGCTGCAACTAAGAAGTCCGCATGCTGCAACTAAGAAGTCCGCATGCTGCAACTAAAAGATCCCGCATGCAGCGACTAAGACCCGGTGCAGCCAAAATAAATAAATAAATATTGAAAAAACAAAAAAGAATCGATCTGGACTGCAAAACAGCTAGCTAGAGGGTGATTGGTTCCTCAGTTCAGGTGGAAGAGATGGCAGACAGGAGGTACTTGGAATTCTCAAAATGAACTTCATCAGTTTTTTACAACTTTGTGCTTATCTCACTCAGGCTGTAACATATTTTCAGTTCTTACAAACTTTATTATCTAATGAGAGTTATCACCTTCTAGCCTGGGAGCCAAATGATAAAATTTGGTTGAAGGGCCTACGTTGGCAGAGAGGAATTTTAAGGTAGAGCTCAGCAGTGCTTCCTCTCTCTTCCCTGTACCCCGACAGGTGGCCCTGGTGACTGAGATGGCATCCTCTCTAAAGGTCCTAGGCCCTCTCTTGGCCCTGCTGTTCCCTCTATGTGGGCTCCTTGTACACAGCCAGAACATTTCCTGGAGGGAATTCGTGAAACAGCACCACCCTAGCACAAACTGGGAATTCAGCAAGTACAAGTGCAGTGATCTGATGAGGGAAAGAGGTGTTTCAAAAGACGAGAACTATCACATCTTCGTCTATACCGTATGGCACAAGATTGAGCATATATGCATCAGGAACTGGAGAGATCACTACAGAAATGTATATATATGGGCCCCATATCCCTTCAAAACACTCAATTGCTACCGGAAGAATAGCAAAAACAACTACAAAGATTACAAGAGCTACAGCTACATTGAATTCCATTGTGGCATGAATGGGTTTGTTGATGACATAGAGGACATGCAGTTGTTAGAGGATATCAGCAACTAGAAAGTTGACCCACACCCACAGGTTTTAGCGTTCAGTGCTTCCCAAGTGGTGGTCCCTCCCTGCACCAAGAGCCCTTGCATTTATTTGCCAATGTTTTGCAACTACTGAGAGTTATGTTTCACGTGGTTTCTTACTATCGTAACTTTGCCTATGTTGTTTCTTTGCCTGGAACACCCTTCTGTCCTTATTTACCTGATTTACTTCTACATTTTTGAAAAGATTCAGCTCATATGGAATCTCTTTTTGACTAACCCAGGAATTTTCCTGATATTGACTCTCCTTATAACTTTGCAAGTGGAATGATCTTCCCATCCCTAAATAAATTTTATCATTCCAATGTGTGAAATTTATTTATGTGTCGTGTGATTAGCACGGGTGTTATAACTGTGAGTTATATAGCTTACACTTGAATGTGATTTGTGCTGTATGTAGGTTTAAAGTGTATTATATGTGTGTGTCTAATATGTGTAATAGACTTGTGTGTATGATGAAAGTAAAACTGTTTATGTGCTAAGCTGGGGAAAAGTTGTGACCTAGGCATTGATTGTGGGGATATGCTGAGTTCCCATACCCACCCAGATTGATGGGTGTGGCCAGAGCTGATTAGGTACAAAATATGTAGCATGTTCCTGGCACGTAGCAGGTGCTCAGTCAACACTGATTTTCTTCCTTTCTATCCTTTGACTTGGTATTTTAATTTTGACTTTGACAAAACAAACATGACGAGTGCCCATCAATTGTCTCCTCTCCCTGGATTTCTTTAAGAATGTCTGTAAGGAGGCTATTGCATTTTAGATGAGTTACGGTAGTATGTATGTTTCCTGATGAATAATACATTAAGTGGAAGATATGAACACAAATGAGTTTATCTGATAAAAACCGTTTTCACTTGGCAGAGATATAGGGTAGGGCTAGAGGACTTTAAAATGAAACTCTCATCAAGAGTGGGGCTTAGGGACTTCCCTGGGCACAGTGGTTAAGAATCTGCCTGCTAATGCAGGACACACGGGTTCGATTCCTGGTCCGGGAAGATCCCACATGCTGCGGAGCCACTAAGCCCATGAGCCACAACTACTGAAGCCCGTGCCCTCTAGGGCCTGCATGCCACAACTACTGAGCCCGCGAGCTGCAACTACTGAAGCCCACGCGCCTAGAGCCCGTGCTCTGCAACAAGAGAAGCGACCGCAATGAGAAGCCCGCGCAGCGCAGTGAAAGGTAGCCTCCGCTCGCCACCACAACTAGAGAAAGCCTGCGCACAGCAACGAAGACCCAACGCAGCCAAAAATTAAAATAAAAAAAAAAAGAGTGGGGCTTAAGACTTGCATTTTGTTGGAGGAAAGAGGAAGTAGATTGGAGAAGGAAATGTTGAAACACAAGTAAGTAAGGTCCACAGAAATTCTGTTTGCTAAATGAGAGATAGAGATACAGAGTAAGAGAAATGTTCGCTTCGTATAATTTTGCCTGGGCAGGTATGCGAAGGAGAGATACTGAACATTAAAGGACCCTGTGTTCTTCAGCCTCCTGCATCACTGAATGACTCAAGCCTTGAAACAATTAGAACAAAGACCAGGGTATAAACATTTTAAATTAGATGACACTTTAAATTAAGCTGCACACTATAAGGGAACAGAATTTTCCACCCTAAAATATGTCTCTTTGGTATAAGGATTATTTTAGCCTGGTTATTTTTTAAGAATCAGCAGATATGAGAGGAGCTCTGAAAACCAAATAGAAGTCACTCTTTTGTAAGAGACATTTACAGGTAAAAGAGAAATCTCCATTTGTACGGGTGTCTTCCTGCTGTACCAGGAAGCGGTGGGGGGGTGGGGGACGCGACTCATTCTCTAGAAACTCTTAGTGGTGGACAAGACAATGATAAGTCTGCAAAACAACATTATCTTTGGGCTTCCCTGGTGGTGCAGTGGTTGAGGGTTCGCCTGCTGATGCAGGGGACGTGGGTTCGTGCCCCGGTCCGAGAAGATCCCACATGCCGCGAAGCAGCTGAGCCCGTGAGCCATGGTCGCTGGGCCTGGGCGTCTGGAGCCTGTGCTGCACAACGGGAGAGGCCCGCGTACCACAACAACATTATCCTTGTTTCCTGTGTTTTCCTGGTCATCTCCCATAGATTTCCCTCCCCAACATCTCCTTTTGTCTTTAGCCGAAGGTGATATTTAAGGTGATGGCCCCAGCCATTTTGGCAAGTTACTCAGTTTACCTGGGTCTCCGCCATGTATTACACGTGTTATTAAACTTTTGTTTGTTTTCTCCTGTCAGTTTGTCTTATATCATTGAATTATGAGATGAGCCAAATATCTTAGAAGGGAAAAAAGGAAAAAAAATCCTCCCCAACAACACCTTCCTGGAACTCGGGCCTCAACGAGTAGCCAGTGAATCTAGATTGGTCATCGTGCTCCAAGCATAGCTCCTCAGCTTTGCCATTTTTTCAGTGTACTTGGGAATGAGCAAATACCTGGGAGATGATGACCTCTACCCACCAAATTCACAAGAGATTAGTGTTAAACAGCAGTTCTGTAAGCAGATAGGGTAGGGGGTCCCTGGAGAAAGAGAACCAGGAAGGGTTTTCTTGACATAAGAGAAGCCATTTTAGCCTAAGCCATTTTGCGGTCTAAGCCTGGCCACAGGATCTTAAGGGAAGTAAGGGAATGCAGGAACAAAGGAAAAGCAGTCAAGAAACAATAGTTCAGCAATAAAACAGAATCTCAGTTCCTCCTCAAGGGACATACATTACAATCTGATAAAGTCTTTGCATTCTCTAGGAACTAAGGCCCCCACCCAGGTGGAGGACAGAATGATGCTGTTGACGTTCCTGACTTCAGTCAGCTAAAGCTTGGACTCTGTCAACCTTTCCCCAGTTCTATGCTGAATTCTCCTCTGCTCAAGCCCCTTCATGAATATGCATATACCCTTAGCTTAAAACTTCCCCAGTTTTGCTGTTCCAGGGAGACTGTTTTGGGAAAGATTCCCAGTGTTCTCCTTACCTGCTGCAAGTAATCATAAATCCTTCCTTCTCCTGCTCTTTGGCTTGGTTGTATCTTTTGGCTCGACATCCACCAAGGGACAAACTCAGTTTTTGGGTAATAGTTCTTCATCAACGATCATTTGACATGTGGGGAAATACTGGTTGTTTTTCTCACTTGATAAATGCTGCTTCAAAATGTACTGGCATATTCTGGTCTCCTAGAGTCATATTTTAGGGTTGTCTCTTCCGCTGTCCTACAATAAGTTTTCACAAATACCTCATTTTAAAAAACTCTTTAAAATTTGCTTTTAGGGACTTCCCTGGTGGCGCAGTGGTTAAGAATCTGCCTGCCAATTCAGGGGACACAGGTTCAAGCCCTGCTCCGGGAAGATCCCACACGCCGCGGAGCAACTAAGTCCATATGCCACAACTACTGAGCCTGCCCTCTAGAGCCCGCAAGCCACAACTACTGAGCCCACGTGCCACAACTACTGAAGCCCGCGCACCTAGAGCCCGTGCTCCGCAACAAGAGAAGCCACCGCAATGAGAAGCCCGTGCACCACAACAAAGAGTAGCCCCGCTTGCTGCAACTAGAGAAAGCTGCACGCAGTAACGAAGACCCAATGCAACCAAACATAAATAAATTTAAATTTAAAAAATTGCTTTTATTAAAAGGTTATAAGATGATGGTTCAAAACAGTATAGGAGGAAAATGAATTTAAGCACAATTCGTTATAAAAAATTAATAAACAGAAACCTTAATTAACTAGAGTTGGAAGACCAGAAGGAGGAGCTCTCACACCCTGTGACCATAGCTGAAGCAAACTGGAAGAAGAAAGAGTTGTCTTCTTTCCTGGCAAGGACTCAGCCAATGAAAAGCTATGCACTCTTTGTTTACTATAGCCCTCCCAATTTTCTTCTCTCTGTTAAAGCAGTCTCTTTCCCTTGCTGTGCAGGGACTTGCACATGGCTTGCCATGGTTGCAGACCCCAAATTACAATTCTCTGCTGATCCTGAATAAACCTGTCTTTGCTGGAGAAATAGTTGGCAGTCTATTTGTTTCAGGTCTACATAGGATAATAGCCTTGTGTTGTTGCTTAGACTTTCTCACATCCACTTCCCCTGTTTGGAAAGAGGCATATTCATTTCCCTTAAGGAACTATCTTTCCCCTTTTTGTGTGCACATTGGTGGGGCTGTCCTTTAAGTTTCCTAATCTCCTCTACTGAGCCAAACAATAGTAATGAGACCCAAGGTAGGCTAACTGAACTGTCTCTTATAGGAGACCAGAATGTACCTCTTCAACATAGGATTATTTTGAGAAACAGTAGATAAAGGAGAAACTTTGAAAACAGAGTATAAATTACCCTTATGTAAGGGAAATTTACAATTACCAAGGAAATCTCTATTTGTAAGCATGTTTCCCTCTCTGTACAGGAAGAAAAAGATGACTCTAAATCACAAGAAACCCTCATCAATGGAGAAGCCACAGACTTAAATCTGCATAACAAACCCTATCCTTGTTTACTGTACTTTTCCTGGTCACCTTCCCATAATTTGCCTCCTCCACACTCTTCCTTCTTTGTTTTAGCTGAAGATGGAAAGTAAACCCAAGTTCTAGCCACCTCCTTGAGTTACGCATCCCTGAGCTTCTCCCATGTATATGTGGTATATTCATGCTAATAAACTTCTGTTTGTTTTTCTCTTGTTAATCTGTCTTTTGTTATAGAGGCCCTAGCTGAGAACTGAGAAGGAAAAAAGGAAAAGATGATTTTTTTTTCATTCTCTACACTGTCCTCAGAGTCTAAATCTCAAGTAGTGATGCAAGGATTTTTAAAAAATTTGAAGTGGATTCATGCCCATTTGGCACAGCTCTGCAGCTCACCCAAGCTTCTTGGGTTCCAGCTATTTCCAAAGACTGATCCTTCTGCTATATTTTTTCATATTGTAATCTCTCCCAGATTTTTCCAATAAATCCCCACCCTATTCCCACTACTACTGAAACAGGAGGGAAGCAGACAGGGCACAACCTCTAAAAGAATGACATAGCCCTTGAGGATATGACATAAACTGGTTAGAACCAACTAGATCCAAGAGAGTGGAAGATTTGACTTCCAGTGGACCTTGAGCCTCATTATACACTCACTGTAATACATTAGCATCTAAATGACACACCTACAGGTGCCATGACAGTTCCAAGGCTAACCATAAAATGTCAAAAAGTGGGTGGTGGCCCAGTTCCTAGAAATCTCCACCTCTTCCCCAAAATGGTTGGCATAATCCTCCCACTCATTAGCCTGTGAAATTTCCCAGCCCATAAAAACTAACCACCCCATATCTGGGGGCCTCTTGCCCTCTTCTGAGATGGCCCACACTCTGTCCGTGGAGTGTGTTTCTCCCAAGGCTGTTCTCGCCTTTTGAGACAGACCACGTTGTGTCTCTGGAATGTGTATCTCTCTAAATAGATCCACTTCTTACCCATCTCTTTTTTTTCTCACTGAATTCTTTCTGCCTTGAGTCATAAAGAACCTGAGCTTCATTAAGTCCTGAGACCAAGTGTGTGATCTCAACTAAAAGACAGTGGGTTCATGGGACTTCCCTCGTGGTCCAGTGGGGAAGACTTCATCTGTGTTCCCAATGCAGGGGGCCCGGGTTCAATCCCTGGTCGAGGACCTGGATCCTCCATGCATGCTGCAACTAAGAGTCTGCATGCCATGACAAAGATCCTACATGCCACAACTAAGACCCAGGGCAGCCAAAATAAATAAATTTTTTTTTTTAAAAAAAGGCAGTGGGTTCAAGTCCCAACCTGGGTTGTGCAGTTTCACTATCACTTAAAAATTTCCCTCTCAAATTAGCTCAAATTTGTGTTGCTTGCAAACAAAATAAACCTAAAGGATAAACTCTATCTGCAACCTTTGTGATCCTCATCATGCCTTCTGCCATGCATACTAGTGCTTATCCTACAGGAAATACTCACTTTCTTTAGCCCAGCGTGTTGTCAAACCCAAGTTGTCGTGCCTGATACACTGTGATGTCAAACAACCTGAAACATCAAAGTTTGGAGCAGAGAAAGGTTTATTGCAGGGCCAAGCAAGGAGAAAGGGGTGGCTCATGCTCAAAAGACCTGAAATCTCTGATGGTTTTCAGGGAGGAATTTTTAAAGGCAAAATTTGGGGTGAGGGCTGCAGGGTGTGGGACTTTCTTCTGATTGGTTGGTGGTGAGGCAACAGGGTGGTGCTCCAGAACTTGTGCTCAGCTTGAAGCTACCATCCTCCACCTGGGTGGGAGCCTTAGTTCCTGTACAAGAATTCAAAGATACGTTGTTATGTATATCCCTTGAGGAGGAAGTAGCACTCAGGAGGACTTTATCTCAGAATCAAGCCTAAGACCAGTCTTAAGAACTTGGACATTGGGTGAAAATCAATGTCAGTCAAGGAAAATGGTTCTCTACAAAGAATGGGTAACAGAATCACTGTGGAGTTAATCAAATATAGATATGCAAAGACGTCCATCCCCAAGATCCTGATTCAGTAGGCCTAGGATCTTGGCATTTTAAAACTTTTCATAGGCAATTCTGATGTGAGGCCAGGGTTAGGAGACCCCTACTTAAGGACGTGGGTAACTCGGTATTGTTTTCCTCTGTAGTGGGTTTGGTGTACAATCAAGTTGTGGAACTGCAGAGAGAAGGAGGACTGTTCTAATACATAGGATGTAGAATAAGATATATGAGCACTAGGCAAAAAGACTTATTTTTTTATTAATTTTTATTGGAGTATTGTTGCTTTACAATGTTGTGAACAGACATCTTAAAAATTTTTTTTTCTTTAAGTGATGGACTTATTTGTTCAGAGCAATTTTAGATTTACAGAAAAATTGAGTAGAAAGTACAAAGAGCTCCCATATGCCTCTCTTCCCTCCCTCCTCTCCTAACCACACTGTTCACAATTTTCTTATTATTAATATCTTATTTTACTGTGGTACTTTTGTTATATTTGATGAACCAGTATTAATAAAGTCCACAATTTACACTAGGATTCGTTCTTCATGTTGTACACGTTTTGACAAGTGCATAATGTCATTGTATGGGAAGAACGTTTTCCTCAACACTCTTAGGGTCTCTGGCTGGGTCTGAAAATTCAACTGACAAAGACAGATCAATAGGAGAAAAGCATACAAATTTTATTAAATATTTACATGTACATGGGAGCATTCACAAGAGAATGAAAAATCCAAATACGTGAAAAGAGCAGGAAGCTTTTGTACCTTTTAGCCCAAGAAACAAGATATTTGTAAAGAATTGGAGACAAGACAAGACAAAGGGGTTTGGTGTATGGTTAGTAAATGGTGAAGAAGTAACTAGAAAGATAAGGGTTAGTTTCAAGATTCTTTCGCAGATTCCTCTGGTGCCCTCTCTGGGAGGTTGAGGGTCTATCTCCAGTAAAAAGAGAATTTATTTTCTGGCTTTGGACAAAAAGCGGGGAGCTTTTTCTGCACTTCATGATTCTTAATTGACTTCAGTGCAAAATAATTTTTATGTCAAAGAGCCATTTTTGGGGGGTTACATATTCTGATTTCCTTCAGCATGAACATGGAATATCTCTCCATTTATTTAGATCTTCTTTTGATTTATTTCATCAGAGTTTTATAGTTTTCCTCATATTGATCTTGTACATATTTTATGAGATTTATACCTAAGTATTTCATTTTTATTTGGTGCTAATATAAATGTTAGTTTCTTTTTTTTTTAATTTCAAATTCCAGTTGTTCATTGCTGGTATATAAGAAAGCAATTTTCGTATATTAACCTTGTATCTTGCAACTTTGCTATAAAAAGAAATACTTTTTATCCTAAAGATTATTGGAGCCATTAAAAGTACTGGGCAAGAGTGTTTCACTGTTATATTTATGCTCAAGAAATACTAATCTGGAAGTATTAATATGTAGAATGGATTGGAAGGAAAAGAGACTAGAGGCAGGGAGTCCATGTAGGAAACTTTTATGTGAGTCCTCTATGAGACAATAAGGTTCTGAATAAGGATATTGCAGCACCAATGGAAAGGCAAGAACAGATTTAAGAGGCAAATACCCTAAATGTGCCCTTCTTCATATGTATGGGTCTCTTCACACAGTTTCCTCTTTGGGCTGCCCTTACCATCTTCTTCACCTAATTTCTAATTAATCTTCAAAACTCAGTGCCGGTGTTGTGCCCTCCAAAAATACCTCCTCTCTACTGTATCCACACAGTTACCTGTAGTTTCCTTGATCACAGCTGTAAGTGCTATTTCTATTTGTTAATATATTGTGCATTGGTCCATTTACCTGACTGTCTCTTTCATTAGATCACAAGCTCCCGAATCAGAGTAGCCCAGTATCTGGCCCAATAAACATACACATAAAGGAATAATTCATTCAAGTCTATGTTTGAAGCTCACATACCAAGTACATGGCAGTTATTATATCAGATTTTCATGTGTATTTTCTCCTAAGGAAATGAAACCATAAAACTTCAAAAAACTGAAGCTTCAAGTCAGGGAGGAAGCACCAACTCATATCAGGAAGTGATCAGTTCCTCAAAACTGTGTTTTGAGTCTCACTGTTTCTTTAAGTAAGCTTTCTCTCCCTGCATTTACAGTGTTATTGACACTCATTAAACAGCAAGTTTGAAAGTCTAAGAGTCTCATCCACACTGTCAACAAGTTCATCTTCCAAGCCCCAGTCTTCTCTTTCCTAGGGCTCAGGACCCTTCCCCTGCCACACGCAGGCAGCCTTGCACACCTGGGAGAAGAACAACAGACGAAAGCTCTGAGCCTGGGACTAACTACTGCTGCTGTTCTCAGCGGGAGCCCCAGCGCGGAGACCTGGTAAGAGCAGAAGCCCCCAGGGCTGGGGAGAGTGGCCAGTGAAGATGGCTGGGAGATCCAGGTCAGATAGATGGAGGGTAAATATTTCAGGAGGGAAGAGACAAGGTTTCTGACATGGGGACCATCAAACGCATGAGTGCAGGACAAAGAGAAGAACGAGATCTACCAGTCAGAGAAAAGATCGTCTTACCTCAAATTCCTCCTCACTGGGCTTTAGTTTCTTTAGAATTGTGAGACTCGAGTGAGAAAGGAGATGGTTAAAAACAAACAAACAAAAAAGAGCTATGAAATCTTAAAAGGCAGAATAAAAATCTAAATGGTTATGAGTGATAATTTTGCTCTTATTGTTTTTGCTACTACCATTATTTTCTCTCTCCTTACACAGAAAAGATGGGGCCAGGTCTTCTGGGATGCTTTCCTCTCCTATTGCTGCTGGGACTATGGTGGTCAGTGTGTCCACTTTGTGCTTTGCCTAAGCATCTCACCAAGGCTCGCTGGTTTGAAATTCAGCATATACAGCCAAGGCTTCTCCAGTGCAACAAGGCAATGAGCAGTGTCAATAATTATACTCAGCACTGTAAGCCTCAAAACACCTTTCTGCACAACTCCTTCCAGGACGTGGCTGTGGTCTGTGATTTGCCCCACATCGTCTGTAAGAATGGGCGGCACAACTGCCACCAGAGTCCAAAGCCTGTTAACCTGACTCAGTGCAGTCTCACTGCGGGGAAGTATCCTGACTGCCGCTACCGAGATGACACCCAATACAAGCTCTTCATTGTTGCCTGTGACCCCCCTCAGAAGAGCGACCCTCCTTATCATTTGGTTCCTGTACACTTAGACAAGATTGTTTAAAGTTTCCATCATTTTCCCTCTCACTTGGCACAAATTCTCTTACGATCTCTTCTGATTTTTCTTTTCTTTTGTTGATTTTCCTGGTTCCCATAGAAGGAAAAAGGAGGGTATTGGAAAAATTAGAGTGATGAGGATAGACCAGAGTTGGGACAAAAAATATGTAGGATTCTTTTCTGCTTTGGAGCTCTAGGTTTTGAAGGAAGATAGTAGGGAAGAGGGCAAAGAAGGGTCCAGGTCTCCATATTTTCAGCCTTAGAACTTCGGCCAACTTTTGTTGTATTGTGTTCACAGAAATAACACCATGTTCTGCTGCATTCTAATGAGTGTGTGTATAAGTGTGTTTGGAAGCGTGTTCCCTTTCACATCATTGCCAGCCTGGAGCTATCTAGGCCTGCATTTACCAGCATTCCAAGGAGAACGATTTTGGCCCTAGGCAACCTTTGAAGTTATTTGGCAACCTGGGGCCTCTGCCACTCCCTCACCCCTGTGTCTCTGGGACTTTGGAGCAAGAAAGTTCTCCATCCCTTCAAACTCTGCTCATGGCTTTACATATTTCCCTTGAAACCATTGTCTATGGTTGTTTGGAGGTGGCACTGATACTCAATGTTGATGGTATTTTCACAGATTCTAACGCTGGTAACTGAGGCATCCTAGATCTTAACTATTTGCCTCTATAATTAATCAGATAATGTTTTAAATATAAATAGTAGTAGGGATAATAATCCACTGTAGCCTTAGAGTCAATTCTCCTGTTGTCTATTGGAATGGACAAAGAGAAAGCATAGATCAAGGGGGGTAAAAAAAAAAGCACTGGGACACTAAAAACATTCTTGCCCTACTCAAATAGTGAAATATCACAGAAACATTGGGGCTTTGGAACAGGTATCTGATTTAGAGATCGAAGGACTGGGATTAAGAATTTAGGTCCTATGTGTAGGGGAGGAAAAATAATTTTTCATAAACGCTTCTAGGTTTTTGGTTGAGATACCCCTGTAATAAAAAGATAGATCAACAGGAAAAAAACAATTTTAGTTACATATGTACATATGGGAGCGCTACAAAGATATGAGACTCAAAAGACACAGGAAGCCCTGAGGAGCTTCAGGGTCCATGTTTATAATGGCATCCTGGGGCCAAGCCTGGTGCCAGGAGGATTAGCTCTGGCTTAGAGATGCCAAAGTTCCCAGGGAAAATGAACTAAGTAGACAATTCAATACATATCTCTTACTCACAGGGTGTGGAAATAGAATTTGAGTATCAGGTCAGAGGACACTGTACTTTTTTTTTTTTTTTTTTTTTTTTTTGCTGTATGTGGGCCTCTCACTGTTGTGGCCTCTACCGTTGCAGAGCACAGGCTCCGGACGCGCAGGCTCAGCGGCCATGGCTCACGGGCCCAGCCGCTCCGCGGCATGTGGGACCCTCCCGGACCGGGGCACGAACCCGTGTCCCCTGCATCGGCAGGTGGACTCTCAGCCACTGCGCCACCAGGGAAGCCCGACACTGTACTTTTAAAAAAATTTATATTGACTAGAGGATGTGGAGCCAGTAAAATATTATGCCCCTCTTACTGCTTTACTTACTGCCTTAGATGGATACTTTAACTAGTTCCATCGGGGTAAAAAAGTATACAATCGAAAACTGTTTCATTGATAAATTCAATACTGTGAATATTCTTTAAGTCACCTTTTTAATTTATAACAGTTTGTGTTTTTCTTTTTCCTTTTTCTCTCTTTTATTATTCTTATCTTTCTTTTCCGTTTGTGTTTTTCTGTTTGGCTTTTTTGGTTTTTTGGGAAGATACCATACTATCTAGACAGGGCTAATAGAAACAGAAAACGTGATGTCCACGTATGAGGCAAGCCTACAGAGGAAAACCCACATATGGGGTGGCAAAAGCAAGGCCAAACAGCCTCACAGGAAGGGGGAAGCGTACGCTCATGAGGAGGGGAATTCTTCTGGAGCTCTTCACACTTTTTTTTTTTTTTTTAGTTGCAGTGATCGGGGGCTACTCTTCGTTGCAGTGTGCCGGCTTCTCATTTCAGTGGCTTCTCTTGTTGTGGAGAAAGGGCTCTAGGTGGGTGGGCTTCAGTAGTTGTGGCTCACAGGCTATAGAGCCCCGGCTCAGTAGTTGTGGCACACTGGCTTAGTTGCTCTGCAGTATGTGGGATCTTCCCGGACCAGGGCTCGAACCCATGTCCCTGCCTTGGCAGCCGGATTCTTAACCACTGCACCACGAGGGAAGTCCCTCTTCACACTTCTTGATGGATTTTATTTTATTTATTTACTTATTTTGACCGCACCACACAGCATGTGGGATCTTAGTTCCCTGATCAAACACTTACTCCCTGCAATGGAAACACAGAGTCTTAACCACTGGACTGCCAGGGAAGTAACTTGATGGATTTTATAAAGTCCTTCTCTTGCCCTCTCTCATGGGCTAATTTCATTTTTAACGTGATGAATTACTTTTCAAAAATTAAACAATGTAGATACTTCCCTGGTGGCGCAGTGGCTAGGACTTTGCTCTCCCAATGCAGGCGGCCCGGGTTCGATCCCTGGTTAAGGGGAACTAGATCCCATGTGCATGCCGCAACTAAGAGTTTGCATGCCACAACTAAGGAGCCAGCTTGCTGAAACTAAGGAGCCCTGGAGCTGTAACTAAGGAGCCCTGGAACCACAACTAAGGAGTCCGCCTACTACAACTAAGACCTGGTGCAACCAAATAAATATTTTTTTTAAAAATTAAACAACGTGGATAAATACAAACCAATATACAGTACACAAAATAAATATTGTTTTTCGTTTACTTACTATCTAAATATATATATATATATATATATACATAAAAACATTGGCGTCCATTTTATTCCTCTCTCCATTCCCATTCCTCTTAACTTTTCTCAGATGAAATTATAAATTTAAAGTGTTTCCAGTCCTATTTTTATACTTATATTTCATGTATAATATCTTCATAAACAAAACATAGGATTTCCATGTGCAATTTAAAAAGAAATTTATATAAATACTATCATATAGTACAAATCATTCTGCAACTTGCTTTTTTTGTTCACTCAACAATGTTTTTAAGACTCATCGATGTTAAAATGTATCTTTGTTGTTCTTTTATTTTTACTGGTGTATTGTTTGTTCCTTTGTATTAATAAACCATCATTTATTTACCAGTCGTCTATTGTTGAATATTTGGGATATTCCCAAATTTCCACCCTAACAAGCAGCATTGCAATGATATCTTTGTACATTTCTCTGTACAAAGAAACTTGTCAACTTACAGGAAGACACTCAGCATAAGAATTGCGTGTTTAAGTTGTATCCATGGTCTTACTGAGGACTAGAACTTTTTATGTTTGGGAAGGTGCAAGAATCAGGGGTCTTTGAAATTATTCTTGAGATACACGTCTAACTATCTAGGAACCTGTTTTTCCAAAGCACAGAGTACCTCATCCTGTTTTTCATTCTCAGTTCCCTGCAGGGTGCCCTGTCAGTGGTCGACTGCAGTGGGTTGCGACTTAATCCTTGTATAACTGGGTAATGAGTGATGTTCTTTGTTCTTCTTTGTTCACAAACTGATTGTAGCAGATTGTATTTTTCAGAGATGTCCATATCAACATATCCCATTCTACATGCTCTTCTTATAGTGTGATATTGACTCTTCTCTATCAGAAGGGTCTATGTTCCCTTTCCTTGAGTACGGGTTAGTCTTAGAAACTCCCTTCTAATGAATAGAATGGGATGAAAGTCACACTGTATGACTTCCAAAGCCAGGTCCTAAAAGGTGATACAGCTTCTGCCTGGCTTTCCCTCTCTGTTGTAGGACAACCCACACTTGGACCCAATCATCATGCTGTGAGGAAGATGGTGCCACGTGGAGAGGCCTTGTATAGATATTCCAGCCAACAGGCCCAGCTAAGGTATCAGCCAACATCAACCATTCAACATGTGGGTGAATGAGCCTTCAGATGATTCCAGCTCCCAACCTCTGAGTCTTCCAGCTGCAGCCTCAGACATTGGAACAGAAACAAGCTGTCCCCACTGTGTCCTATCTGAACTCTTGACCCACTGGGAGCATAATAAATTATTGTTTTGTGCCACCAAGTTTGGGGGTAATTTGTTACACAGATAGACTAACTGAAGCATTGATTGTATAATATTGCCAGAAACTATGGTATGTGAGTTTTTGCATCTCAATGTCCTGTCTCTGGCAAAACATGAGAGTATCATGCTCCTGCATTTTTGGCAACCTGATGAGTATGAAATAGGACAACATTGTCATGTAGGCAAAAAAAAAGATGCTATTTGCATCTTTAGATCCTTGGTTCCTAGTACAATGCCTGACACTAGTGGGTTTCTTTTCATTTTATTTAATTTATTTATTTATGGCTGTGTTGGGTCTTTGTTCCTGCGCGCAGGCTTTCTCTTGTGGCGAGCGGGGGCTACTCTTCGCAGCAGTGGGTGGGTTTCTCATTGTGGTGGCTTCTTTTGTTGCAGAGCACGGCTTCTAGGTGTGCGGGCTTCAGTAGTTGTGGCACGCGGACTCAGTACTTGTGGCTTGTGGGCTTAGTTACTCTGTGGCGTGTGGGATCTTACCAGACCAGGGCTTGAACACGGTTCCCCTGCATTGGCAGGCAGATTCTTAACCATTGCATCACCGGGGAAGTCCCAGACACTAGTGGGTTTCTTTTTATTTTTTTTTAATCTTTTATTTATTTATTTATTTATGGCTGCGTTGGGTCTTTGTTGCTGCATGTGAGCTTTCTCTAGTTGGGGCGAGCCCCTACTCCTCTTCGTTGCAGTGCATGGGCTTCTCATTGCGGTGGCTTCTCTTGTTGCAGAGCATGGGCTCTAGGGCACACGGGCTTCAGTAGTTGTGGCACAAGAGCTCAGTAGTTGTGGCTCTCGGGCTCTAGAGTGAGACAGTTGATGAAAGTTGAATACAGTCTGTGGATTAGATAACTGTATAGTTTCAATGCAAATTTCCTGATTTTGATAAGTATACTTATTTTAAACCCTTGTAAAAAGAATGTTCTTGTTTTTAGGAAATGCATAGTGAAGTATTTAGGAAAAAGGGCAACATGTCCATAACTTACTCTCACACATTCAGAAAAAAATTTATGTATCTGTACATAAATATGTGACTAATAAAGCAAATAGGAAAAATGTTAATGTTTAGAGAATATAGACAAATGATATACAGGAATTCTTTGTATCATTTTTGAAACTGTTCTGTATATCTGAAATTATTTCAAAATGAAAAGTTTAAAAATATTTTCAGGGGCTTCCTTGGTGGTGCAGTGGTTGGGAGTCCGCCTGCCAATGCAGGGGACGCGGGTTCGGGCCCCGGTCCGGGAGGATCCCACGTGCCACGGAGCAGCTGGGCCCGTGCACCGCGGCTGCTGAGCCTGCGCTCTAGAGCCCACGAGCCACAACTGCTGAGCCCGCGTGCCTGGAGCCCGTGCTCCGCAGCGGGAGAGGCCACCGCGGTGAGAAATGCGCGCACCGCAACGAAGACCCAAGACAGACAATAAATAAATAAATTAAAAAAAAAATTCAGCACGGTCATTTACTACTTGTGCAAATTACCTATCTTTGCAGATAATCAGTTGCCTCATTTACTAAGAAGATATTTACCTACTCACTTTCATTTATAGAATCTACCAAACTCTACTGTGTCGGGCACCCTGCGAATCACCAGCCACAGAAAGATGAAAAAGACCGGATCACTGGTAGCTTTCAGCGGAGTGGGAAAAACAACCAAGAAAACTGGAATGTTTAACGAAGAGTGACTAGTGTTCGTTCTCAGGGTGGTTTCAAGACCTGAATGACCTAATATAGATTTAAACATACATATAAAAGGGGCTTAATGAAACTCCTGGTACCTCATCCAAGTAGTTCCATCTCCCCTTTGGATGATTACAAGCTTCAAGGAAAGTACTTTTAGTTCCCTAAAAAAGACATCCTCAGATAGCCCCCTTTCTAGCCAGCTCCCAACTTCCTGTCTTTCCCCCTGGGACGGTGATGGCAGCCCTGGTGTCTCTCTGTGTTCAAATTTCCTCTTCTTATAAGGACACCAGTCAGATTGCATTAGGGCCCACCTAAGGCCTCATTTTAACTTAATCACTTCTTTAAAGGCCTTAGCTTCAAATACATTCTGACTTACATCTTACATTTCTGAGAAGTTAAAGTTTGAACATATAAATTTTGGGAGAACACAATTCAGCTTATAACAGTGATTATAAAGAGAAGTTTCATAAGAGCCCCAAGGCCCTAAGCGATGGTGGGAGGCATCCCTACATTTAGGTCTTTAATTGTAGTTTGGCAACTTTTCCGAGGAGAGGATACAATAAGAATAAGAGCTGTTCCCTGCTCTTATGACAACGGTTATTTGGGGCCTACCAGTGGTTGTGGGGATTTCACAGACAGCAGCTTGTAAGGAAAGGTACTGAGGAAAGAACTGATGTTTTTTTATATCTCCCATTGTCCTGGTTGACTGAAGGAATTGCGAGAGTACATGGAGGCTGGAAAAGCAGTAAGTACTGGGCGTCACACTACTGAGCTTAAGTGAAATAGCAAGGCTTGCCATAGAGGGGGCCCACACCATTTTTGGCCCACACCAAAAGCCCAAGAGAAGAAGGTGGAATGCTGGGAATGCAGAGCTACATTTCCTGTGAGAAAAAAACCAAAAAGAAAAACAGATTTTCCTCCTACTCCTAAGTGACCTGATTAGTTATAACCTTCCAGGTAGTCAACAGAACCATCTATGCCAACCCTTCTGATCTTGTTTTCTCATCCCTTTCTACCTCTAAGTCTCATCCATACTTACTTCCTGACACCGTATTTGTAATCCCTCTGTCTTACTTCTATACTCCTGTGCCTTCTTCATTGCCTGTTCTGTCCCAACCTCAAGGCTCCCACCTACCCAGGGTCTGACTGAGAACAGATCCTGTTGGTGGTTCCAGGACTTAGAAGCATATCATAGGTCTCTCCACCAATACAGAGCTTCCTCTGCGGAAAAGAGAGGGCAGAGGGAGGAAGGTTTAGGGTTTTGAAGTTAGGGGGCTTTTGTTTTTGTTTGTTTTTGCACGTGGATGTTCAATCACAATTTGTTGAAAAGCTTATCCTTTCTTCCTAGAATTGCTTTGCACTTTTGTCAAAAATCATTTGACAGTATTTGTGTGGGTATGCTCTGGGCTCTCTATGCAGCTCTGTTGATCTATGTGTCTATCCTTCCACCAATTCACACAAAAATATGTACACAGATGTTTAAAGCAGCTATCTTCATAATCACCCGGAATGGAAACAATGCAAACGTCCTTCAACAGGTGAATGGATAAATAAACCATGGAACATCCATGCAATAAAGTGCTACTCAACAATAAAAAGGAACGAACCACTGATCCATACAACTTGGATAAATTTCATAGGCATTATAGTGAGTAAAAGAAGCCAGTCTTGGGAGGTTACATACTGTGCAATCCTATTTGTATGATATTTTTAAAAGACAAAACTATAGTGACAGAGAATAGATCAGTGGTTGGCAGGTGTTGGGGTGAGGGGAGTGTATGACTATAAAGAGATAGCACAAGGGGATTTGGGGGGTGGTGGAACTGTTCTGTGTCCTGGTAGTGTGCAATTCATTTATACAAGTTAAAAATTCATAGACTTGTATACCAAAAAGATCAATTTTCCCATATGATATTTTTTAAAAAAGAAAAAAATCAAAACAGAAAAAGAAGGAAAATGTGGAAGCAAGGCATAAAAGCACACACTCTGGGAGTCAGCAGACCTGGTTTTCATCATTCCATACTTGGCTTCATGCCTCAGTTTCTCTTTTTTAAAAAATATTTATTTATTTATTTTATTATTTATTTTGGTTCCACCGGGTCTTAGTTGCAGCATGCAGGCTTTTAGTTGCGGCATGTGGGATCTACTTCCCTGACCAGGGTTCAAACCCCGGTCCCCTGCATTGGAAGCATAGACTCTTACCCACTGGACCACCAGGGAAGTCCCTCTTTGTTTTTAAGGTGAAAGTTTTAGAGCTAGATTACAAAAGACCTTCCCTGCCCTGATGTTCCTTAATTCCACAGATCTACAAACATGATCACATTCATATTAGGCGTGTGCACACACACTCATGGTCCCATGCAAACAGATTTTGTCTCTATGTTACAACAGCCCAAGCTCTCCTTATCCCAGAGCCTTTCCCTTAAATAATTGTCTGGCAGTATTTATGGGAGAGGAAGGGGGAGCTTGAGGGAGGTGGCGAAGAGAAGCTGCCGAACATGTTGGCCTGAAGCAGGGCCAGCTCCCAGCCTCTATGAGGAATGTTTCCAAGAAACTCAGGAAATTCCTGGTCCCACTCCCGCATTCTCTTGTTGTTGCCTTGATCTCGCCACCACATTACTCTCTCCCGTCTGCGGATCTGAGCCAAGCTAAAAACCTCCATGGGCTCTCAGGTCCCAGGAAGCCTAACAACGCCTAGCAGAGGCTAGCTGCCAGCCTTGACTCTCAGAGGCTGCCTAAAGTCGCCTGAGAGGAAACTCTGCCCTAGAAGCATGTTTGAAGTCCACTGGGATGACCTAGACCTCTGAACATGGCTTTGCACTGAGAAGAGCTCTGCACCAAACCAGATCTCAATGACGTGACTCTTCTAGAGATGCCTACCCACAAAGAGCCAGAAACTGCATGCCAGGGCTCAGCACTCACTGCTAGACATGGATGTTCAGCTAGAAAGTCCTAAGCGCTTCCCTGGTGGTCCAGTGGTTAAGACTCCCCACTTCCACTGGAGGGGGCACGGGTTCAATCCCTGGTCGGGGAACTAACTGACACACACACACACACAAAAAAGATAGGGAGTAGAAGGCGCTAAGCGTAAGGGGACTTTGAGATAACCAAACCCAAGCCCTGGGTTTTACAGATTAGACAACTGTGGTCCAGAGAGGGCTACAGAGTGCCTTAGGGGCACAGCACAGGGAGCTGATAGTAGGGCAAGGACTACATTAGGTGCCCTGGCCCAATTATCCATCCAGCTGCAGACTGAGGGAAGGTGGAAAAGGAAGGAAACTGACCCTGAATACAGGCCCTGCTCAGACTTGTAGCGAGAAGAAACCAGAGGATGACATACAGTAGTGATGAGCTTTAAAGTACAGTCACCACACTGGCTAGTAAAACAGGCCTACTGAGACTCTGTCCATCCAGATGAACAACTCCTTCTCTATTGTTAAGTAAGAAGACAATAAGGGAATGGGAAGGGAGATAAGCGCCGGAGGGAGGAAGCTGAGATGAAACCATCCCACCTACACTTGCTGCAAGCCACAAAGAAACCTGAAGTATATGGGAATTTACTGAATGATTTGCAGAGGTGTTTGAGATTAGTCCCCTAGAAAGTGGCTCCTGGGAGACAGTTTTGAGACGCTTCCAGGTATGCCGCGGTTTAGTCTTCAGGAGGTAACACTTTCATTCTGAAACTTCTCTGCAGGACCTCCATCATGCATCATGAATCATGCACATGGAGGGCCGCCCCACATTCGTGATCAATTTCCCAAACCAATATTGAGGCGCCTTCTGCCACGGGCAGGTAGATTCAAAGCCCTTTAGTGCTCCCACTTACTCTGTGAGGGCTGAATCAGTCTCAGGAGGCAAGAGTGGCGATTGGGAGCAGCCTTTCATTTTCCAGTTAGACAGAAAGCACAAAGTGCAAATGAGGCAGCACTTGGAAAGAAAGAACCTGACGCGATGGCCCTTTACTCTGTTCATTGAAGGTATGGGTGACCGATCTGTTTCAGGCTGGAAGACTATTGGCTGCTGGAATTGAAGGGGAATTTACCAGAGAGAGACAGGAGAAAATCAGCATGTCAGAAGACACTCTGATTTTGTCGGTACAGGTAAAATTGCAGGAGTAAGGTGGACGCTACGATGCATTTACCTGTCCACCGAGAATGCAGAATTCCTGAAGCTTGTTTGGTTTGAAGACTCTTCTGAAAATTAACATTATCCTTCTTAGAAGAATCACTGGATATGGTCATTTCTGTCTTTAAGCAGGTACCCATCTTCACATGTTA
Source organism: Lagenorhynchus albirostris (assembly GCF_949774975.1). NCBI lineage: Eukaryota > Metazoa > Chordata > Mammalia > Artiodactyla > Delphinidae > Lagenorhynchus > Lagenorhynchus albirostris. The sequence goes on along the minus strand of NC_083095.1, from coordinate 76,447,543 downwards.
GCACCTCAATTTTAAGATGAATCTGCCTGGGTCAGTCTCCTAGAAGAGGTTAATACTCCTTTATTTGTGGGATTGCAATAGTCGCCCCACAGAACAGAGACCTCTGATTTGTCTCCCGACGACTGGTGTTTCTCTCCTTGACTCTGCCTGATGGCTCTAGGACAGGACTTGATCTTCCCCTGCCCAGAGTCCTCCTATTCAGAGCACTTTCCGCCCCACCTCACCCCCGTTTCCCTGGCTGTGCAGGTCTGCACCCGGACCATCCGCTAGCACCTATCACTTTATTCCCCGGGTGGTCCCATGGCCAGGAAGGTGCATGGAACCAGTAGCCAGAGCTGGTGATTGTGCAGAATAGATGCAGCAAAGCTCCAAGTGAGTGTTCAAAAAAGATCTCCTAAAGTGTTCTCTTAGCACTAGTAGGAGGGAAAATGAGGAGCTTTGGGTTTGGAAACAAGGGTGAGATGAACTTAAGAAAAATTCTATCTAAAGAAAACAGAACTAGAAACTTAAAGTTTCCCTTTTTTCCCTCCTCCATCCTCACTGTTTGTAAGGAGTGAGATCCCCACTACCAACAAAATAGCTGGCCACCCCTCTGACCCAAAGCCCTTCTTCCTCTTACAGAGGCCCCAGAGCTAAGCACTCACTTTACCTAAAAAACACACAACCACTTCCAACATTTATAAATGTAGTACACAAAGACAATGACAGAACTGGTCAAACTGGTTGGCAGTAGGACCTTTCTCTAGTTCTATGACCTTGTCTAGAGCTTGATGCAGGTGTAAACAGGGGGTCATATGAAATGATTAAGTGATGACAGAAGTCATGTTTAGGCTTTTCAATGGATGTAAGAAAGGGTTGCCAAGGAGTGAGCAGACTCATAGGCCAAGTGCCCTGGGAACCTGTGAGAGCCCCCAGCAAGCGGAGGCCGAGAAAGCCGTGACTCCACAGCACTCGGTGAAGGAGGGAGACTGGGGAGTTTCCTTCTTGAGGAAACTCCAATAGCAGAGAGAGCAATGACAGGGAAGCCAGGAGACCCAAGGTCTAGTCTCAGTCGGACATTAACGAGCCGTGAGCAGGTGGCTTAACCTTTCCGAGATTCAGGTTGCCCCTCTGTAAAAGGCGGGGGTTACATTAGGTCAGGGATGGCCAGTGGGTGGCACACACACCCTCACCTCTCTCGAGCCTTCGGTAGAGGCCACTGTTCCATCACTTCACCGTTTAGGTATTTTTCTACAGCATTCTAGGCAGGCACTTCCAATTAGAGTTGGTCCACAAGCTGAAATCTACTCATCCTCCCCCCACTTGACGATCGCTGAAGTCCTTCCTAGCTCCTGAATGGAGGGTTCCAACTTTGTAAGGAAGAGACAGCCAGCTTTCTGATTTAGCAATAGCTCCCTCAAGAAAAGGAAGATGGAAATTTAGGGTCATAATTTCATACACTTCTCCTCCCCGCCTGAGACCGAGCAGGGTCTTCCCAGGGTCACGCTGTCCTTCCTTCTGTGCCAGAGATTTTTGTATCTGAGCTTCACCCTCTGTCAGCTCGCCCAGCATGACACTGTCCCAGACCGTAGCTCCTTTTTATCTAAAATAGCCCACACTTTAAAACTGTATTGGGCATCAAGGAACCTACAAAGAGAGGAATTATCTCAGGTCAGTGAAAATCAAAAGTCAGAAGAGGTGGCATCTGAGGATTCCATTCGCCACTCACCAAAGCTAACCAGACTCACGGTTCTCTCCCCTGTCAGGAGAGCGAGCACACAAACAGCACCTGGATGGAGCACACAAACAGCACCTGGATGGGGACGGCATCAGGAATTCAAGTGGTTGCAACTGTGTTTTATTGAAAGAAGCAGTGAAGTGGTCAACATAGGCCCCATCTCACAACCCACTCCTCACCCCCCAAGCCACGCAGGGGCCAGCCTCAGGCCAGGGGAGCACGTGTGTGTGTGTGTGTGTGTGTGTGTGTGTGTGTGTGCGCGTGTGCGTGCGCGTGCGCGCGCGCGCGCGCACAGAGGAAGGGGGTAGATGAGAGCCCTAACTAACTTGAGTTCTTGCCTGCAGGGCAAGGAAGCGAGAGGGGGAGAGGCGATGAGGTGGGGCATCTCTGGCTTCAGGTAGATACCTACACAGAACCGTCAAAGTGGACTGGCACGTATGGGTCCCCCTCACAGGCCACGATGATGTGTTTCTCCTTCTGGCTGGTCTTGTAGGCACAGTTGGGGTACTTGGAGCTGCCTGTCTCGCGGCACTCTGTGATGTACATGGTGGAGTTGCTCTCATAGCAGTTGGTCTTCCCATTCTTGCAGTGGATGTTTTTCTGGAAGCAGACGGCCTTGACATCTTCCAGGGACTCGTGCACAAAGGTGTTCACCGGCTTGCACCGTCCCTGGGTCATTTTTCGGCGCATCATCATTTGGTTGCAGTAGTTGGAGTTGTTGCCTGGGGAGCTGCCGGAGTCCATGTGCTGCCGCTGGAACTTCATGGCCGGGGATTCCTTGCCCAGGGAAGGCTGGACCCACCCCAGCACCAGCAGCACCAGGACCAGCCATGGCAGCAGGACCAGGGACTTCCAAGCCATGGTGGTCTCACTGCCCTGGAGGAGCCGCTCCTGGAAAAGGGGGAGAGGAGGAATAACATCACCTTAGAAAGAGAACCCCAGCTCCCACCTGTAGCCTCCCTGGCTTACGGTCTCCAGGTCAACCAGAAAGATGTCCCTCTCCCTGCGAGCTTTTCCAAGTAACAAGACAATCACATATACTCTTCTCCACAAACATTTGATTCCCACTCCCTACAGAGAGGCCGTCCTCCCCTCTGGGTGGTGACCCTAGAAATGACCTAAAATCCTAGCAGCCCTGTATTTGAATACAGAAATATTTTTGATACGAAATACCTTTGAAACATAAAACACCTCCGTACCCAGCGCTCACACGGCTCATTAGAAGATGCTTTTGAATAAACCATTAAATAAATAATTCAAATTTTGAATAAGCCAAATTGTATCCCTGAGATAACCACCAAGTATTCATCCAGGATCACGGTGGACAGAGCCCTGTTGTCCTACAACACAAGGGAAACTCAGCCCCAGTGTTTTACACTGGCATCATAAAGGGATGCCATTGTGTTCCAGAGAGAGATGCTCTCCTCCCCCAACCTGGGGGCTGCTCCTTCTCCAGCCCCATGGGCTCTCTGCAGCCTACGTTCTCCATTCCTGACCCCAGCTCTGCCCCCTGCCCACATCTGCCTGGCCCGATTCTCAGGCTAGCCTCACCCACCCTGGCTCCCCACTCTCCAACCCTCAAGCAGAAACAGCTCCTGTGTGCCTCTTGGGCTGCTTACCTGAGTCTCTAGCTTGGTCTCTGAGAGAGAAAAGGCAGTTTCTGCAATCACTCTCTCCCAGGGGTATGGACTTTATACAGATTAAAAGGAGGCTTGGCTTCCAGGAAAAGACCAGTGGGAGGAGCATCTTGGTCTCAGTCCCCAGGAAAACAAGGTCATATGAGGAAGGGGTGGGGAATTGCCCAGGCCACCCTTTTTTCAGGGCTGCTGGGGAGAGCGAGTCTTTGCCTATAAGAACCTTTCTTTCTATAAGCAGCAGAGAAAGCCACTATAGCACTGTTGCTCGAACCCCAACCAAGTCCTTCTTGTCTCTTTGCAAGCCGTTTTCACCAAATAGCCCTTGGAGGTTAGCAAAATGCACATAATATGTGATCACGGGAAGGGGAGGGAAAGGGAGGTCCTCTCTTGCCCTGGGAGTCCTGGAGCTGCTTTGGCCAGAATTCCACATCTCCCACCAGCTCCTCTGCTGGGGGAGCAGGGAGAAGTGGCCAGCTGCCCCAGCTGGAAGGCTTCCCGGATCTGGAGAAGAAGGGGGAGAGTACCTGAACACGGAGGAGTAGAAAGCAGCTTCGTTCGGTGTGACCTCACCCAGTTGTGGCCACTTCAACACTCCTGGGCTGTTGAAGGAGGGTGTGTGGCCATTCTTATCTATAGTGACTTCTCATCCCGTAGGCCAGAGTGGAGGAGAGGAACTAGGGATGAGCCAAAATGCAAAATCCCCTTTAGAGAAGAAATAGAGAACATCATATTTCTTAGCAGTAAAATTTCATCCTAGAAAGAGACGTGCATTTGCTGGAAGACAATTTTATTTTTATTTATTTATTATTATTTTTTTTGCGGTATGCGGACCTCTCACTGTTGTGGCTTCTCCCGTTGCGGAGCACAGGCTCCGGACACGCAGGCTCAGCAGCCATAGCTCACGGGCCCAGCCGCTCCACGGCATGTGGGATCTTCCCGGACCGGGGCACGAACCCGTGTCCCCTGCATCGGCAGGCGGACTCTCAACCACTGCGCCACCAGGGAAGCCCTTTATTTATTTTTAAAGTATAGTTGATTTGCAGTATTGTGTTAGTTTTAGGTGTACAGCAAATTGATTCAGCCAGATAAAACGGAGGACAATTTTAATCCCTTTGGAGTGAGAATTATCAAAGTATCTCTCCATGCTCTAGGTTTACACTACCTTAGTCCAAATTCTGGTTTAGCACCTTAAGCCCTGGGCAAGTTTCCTCATCTCTAAAATGGGGATGATAATAACATGTTCCTTTTAGATTTGCTATTAAGACAAAATAAGGTAAGATGCAGAGGGTTTAAAACAGTGCTTAAAAAGCCAATGATGGTTCATGTTGGGAGGAGGGTTAAGACCTCCCACAAGGAGTCTGTTTAAACAATACTGGGTGATCTCCGATTTGCTTTCCACAGGAGGTGGAGTCAAGTAACTGCCTGGCAAAACTTTTGTTTTGCTAAAATCCAGAGCTGAAAATAGCAGGCAGTTTCAAAGCCCTGGGGAGTAAAAGGGAAGCGGGGAGAGAGAGGAGAGGAAACTTGAGGGAAGAACAGAATTCTTTAAGGGGAGATTTTAAAATTGTTTCGCCACATGAAATCCAAGAAATTTTTGGTAAAGTCAGCATTATTTTCTAGTGTGTATAAATTTGGAAGTGGAAGTGGGGTCAAGGAGGACGTGGTGAGACATGAGCTTTTAGTCTCATGTTTTTGTAGTTTACCTACCACCCAGGTTTTCTTTGCTTCTTAGTCTTTGGATCATACTCATACCATCTTGAGTGGTGTTGGAAGGAAAACTTTTCCTCTACCCATTTATGTTCTGCTCTGGAGGCCTGTGAATTAACTGACAAAAGACAGATTAACAGAAGAATTGACCAAGTTTATTCATCTGCATATGGAGGAGCACAAAAGAAGTAGTTCCCTGAACAGCTAGGGATAAAGGTTTATACATCAACTTAATGGGGGTGGGGAGGGGAGCAAATAGGGACTCTTAAGGAAATAAATGGGTTTTTTTTTAAAGGAAAGATAAATGAGCTTTTGGGGGAATAAATGGGACGTAAAATAATTTGTGATAATGTTTGTCTTTGCAAGTGTGAGTAGTGTGTCTTCGTCCTGGCTGCAAAACTCCCCTAAGGGGATTTATAGCAGCTTTACTCTCTGAAGACTCTGCCTTTATTCAGATGAGGGAAGCTCCAAAAAAGCTTCTTTCTGCATCTGCTGGGTTTCAAATATCTTCAGTTTAAAACAACCTTCATATTAACTCTGCAGATCTGAGACGGTACCCACAGTAACAAATTTAGAATTTGTTCATTTATTCATTCAACAGTGGGAATACAGAAATAAGTTACAGGGTCTGCCCTAAAGGTACCTGATAGGATAGTTTGTATTCATCAGGTGAGTCCCACCAAGGTGTTGGGCATGGCTGCACGAAAACAATCATTCATTTGGCACCTTTCCCATGCCAGAAGAATTTCAGGGAGTTGGTTCACCAAGAAAATTTCAGAGTCACAGTTCAAATATGAATAAGTTTTCTGTAACCCAAATAAGTTTCTTCAATAGCCTACCCCAGAGCACCCCAAACTATAAGAAGTCATTTTTATTTGCGATACGCGGGCGTCTCACTGTTGTGGCCTCTCCCGTTGTGGAGCACAGGCTCCGGACGCGCAGGCTCAGCGGCCATGGCTCACGGGCCCAGCCGCTCCACGGCATGTGGGATCTTCCCAGACCGGAGCACCTGCATCAGCAGGTGGACTCTCAACCACTGCACCACCAGGGAAGCCCTATAAGAAGTCATTTTGCCTGTTTGTGCATGGCAATCTGGACAAACCCTTGGGGTTGTTTTTGTTTGTTTGTTTCTTTGGGCTGTGCCGTGTGGCTTGGGGGATCCCAGTTCCCCAAGCTCACACCTGGGCCCCTCCTCCCACGCTCCCCCTGCAGTGAAAGCGTCAAGTCCTAACCACTGAACTGCCAGGGAATTCCCAGCCTTGAGGTTTTAATTCAACTTCATGGAAACAATCAAAAACCCATCCTTGCTATAGCCTTACCCTTGGCCTTCTTGCCTTAGGGCAAGAGCTACAGTTGCAAAAGTTGATGCTTCTGCTAAACTAGTTCTAGGCTCCCTGTGATTCATGGTTCCTCATGCAGTGAGACATTACCACTGACTGAGAACACACAACACTTTCCAGCCAGTCCACTAACTCCTTGTAAGATTCTATTACTCTCTCCATCTCACATACTGTTCACCACAGAAGCACCCTGAATCCTTCCATTCTCCTGCTGCTACCAGAAGAAGGGGAGCCCCATGATCATCTTACGTTGGCAGGGAACTTTCTGTATCTCACTCATTTATTATAGACTCCAGTTGACACTCCTATTCAGTGCTCTCACTGACCTAATTTTATTTGTTGATGAATCATACCTCAAAACTGAAACTGGAGGTTATCAAGTAGGATATAGTATCACTAACTAAACTCTTCAAAATAGAGCTTGTCAACTAGCCAAAGACCAGCGAGTAAACATACAGACAGCAGGTATGCTTTTGGAGTAGTATATGATTTGGGGATGCTTTAGAAACAAGCATCAAAATGGACAAGTCGTCAAGGAAGTTTTAGATGCATTCCTACTTCTTAGAGAGTGGTTATTCTAAAGATTGAGGCCCACATTAAAAGAGATGATATGGAAGGTAAAGGATTGCTCTAGCAGATCATTATGCCAAAGAAACTGCTTTAACCAAGATTATGATTTTATCTAAGCCCTCAAAGAATAAATCTCTGGAAGGATTCAACAAGGTCCTTATAAAATATCAAAATTTAGCCCCTGATTTTTGAAAAAGAAGAATGAAAAAATTCTGGTTGTACTCTTCACTTAAATAATCCCTGATGCTCTCAAGACAGCTGCTTGGTGACTTTCATAGCTAGAGAGGAGAAGTCAATACCTGGCTTCAAAGCTTCAAAGGACAGGCTGACTCTTGTTAAGAGGTTAATGCAGCTGGTGACTTTAATTTGAAGCCAGTGCTCATTCCCATTCTGAAAATCTTAGGGCCCTTAAGAATTATGCTAAATCTACTCTGCCTGTGCTCTATAAATGGAGCAACAAATCCTGCCTGTGCTCTATAAATGGAGCAACAAACAAATCGGCTTACAACATGGTTTACTAAATATTTTAAGTCCACTGTTGAGATCAACTTCTCAGAAAAGAAGATTCCTTTCAAACTATTACTGGTCTTTGACAATGTACCTGGTCACCCAAGAGCTCTGATGGAGATGTACAATGAGACTCATGTTGATTTCGTGCCTGCTAACACAACATCCATTCTGCAGCCTATGGATCAAGGAGTAATTTTTAATTTCAAGTCTCATTATTCAAGAATTACATTTTGTAAGCCTATAACTGCCATAGATAGTGATTCCTCTGATGGATCTGGGCAAAGTAAATTGAAAACCTTCTGGAAATGAGCCACCATTCTAGGTGCCATTAAGAACATTAATAATTCATGGAAAGAGGTCAAAATATCAAATTAATAGGAGTTTGGAAGTTGATTCCAATCTTCATGGATGACTTTAAGGGAATCAAGACTTCAGTGGAGGGAGTCACTGCAGATGTGGTGGAAATAGCAAAAGAACAGAGGCAGGAGATAGATGGGCCCCGGCTAAGCAGCTGAAATATGTCCCCTGTGGACAGATACTCCAAGATAAAGATAATGGCAGGAAAAAGGAGGAGCGGAGTCCTGCCCAGATAAGAGATGAAGAGACCACATATTTCTCATTCTTGAGGTCCAGGAGACCTTCCCAACTACACATGTGCAGAAAGGCTCCTCAGGGGCCAAAAAGGAAGGGGGCACCACCCCATAATAGGTGGTGTCAACCTTCCCACAGTCCTCTTCGCTGGAATCCACCTTGGCTAAGAGATGCGTGCACACACAGGGGAGACTCTGAGTTATAACAAATACAAACTCAGAGCCAGGCAAAGCAAGATGATTGGCCAGAGGGAACCTGGAAGAAATGCCCCATATAAGTGATTCAAGCTACCACTGGGGCACGACTCTCTCTCTGAGCCTGCCCCTGTGTGTCTATTCACAAGTAATTTCTTTTTCCCCTTCTAATAAACACTTTACTTGTTTCACTACTTTCTGTCTCTTTGTTGAAATTCATTTCTACAAAGCAGACAAGCCAGGGCCTTGTCACTAGCCACTGACCCTCGTCATCTAATGGTTAGGATTCAGTGCTCTCACTGCTGTGGCCTGGCTTCCATCTCTGGTGAGGGAACTGAGATCTTGCTTCAAGCTGCTGCCGGGCTGAGGCCACCTGAGAGCAGAACCAGAATTAGAAGCAGAGCCTGAAGATGTAACTTAATTGTTGCAGTCTCATGAGAAAATTTTAACAAATGAGGAGTTACTTCTGATGGGTGAGCAAAGGAAGTGGTTTCTTGAGATGGAATCTACTCCTGGTGAGGGTACTGTGAAGATTATTGAAATGACAACAAAGGATTTAGACTATGACATCAACTTAGTTGATAAAGTAGCAGTTTGAGAGGATTGACTCCAATTTTGAAAGAAGTTCTACTGTGGGTAAAGTGCTATCAAACAGCATTGCATGCTAGAGAAATTGTTCGTAAAAGGACAAGTTAACTGATGCAGCAAACTTCACTGTTGTCTTATTTTAACGAACTGCCACAGCCATCCCAGCGTTCAGCAACCAGCACCCTAATCAGCTATCAACATCAAGGCAAGACCCTCCACCAGCAAGAAGATTATGACTTGCTAAAGGCTCAAATGATGGTTAGCATCTTTTAGCAATGAAGTATTTTTATTAATGTATATACATTTTTTTAGAAATAATGCTTCACACACTTAGTAGACTACAGTATAGTGTAAACATAACTCTTATGTGCACTGGGAAACAGAAAAAATTCATAGGACTGGGTTTATTGCGATGTTCACTTTATTGCAGTAATCTGGAACCAAAGCCATAATATCTTCAAGCTATGCCTGTGTACATTTTTTCTTTGTTTGCTTCATCTACTTTTAAAATTTGGTTTTAGAATAAGAGTTTGCTAAACATTTTTTCTCTTAAATATAGCCAATTCAAAGCATCCATCATCTGGCCATCAGTGAGTAGGATCTTATATTCATCTCAAATAGCGACTCAAACCAATAAGCCTTTCCATGGCTTACCAAAGACATGAGTCATCTCAAAAAAGAGTATCCAGCCTTCACAAGATCCAGAAAGTTCATACCTAGCATTGGTCTAAGAAAGTAAAAGCCTTCATTGCTATACGCGGTGAAAATGGTGTCTCCAGTTTCCCAGGAGAACGTGGGATGCCTCCAGTTACAGACTCGCTGATCTGTGACACCAGGTAGGTGCTACTGGAATGGAATTTTTTTTTGCGGTACGCAGGCCTCTCACTGTTGTGGCCTCTTCCGTTGTGGAGCACAGGCTCCGGACGCGCAGGCTCAGCGGCCATGGCTTATGGGCCCAGCCACTCCGCAGCATGTGGGATCTTCCCAGACTGGGGCATGAACCCGTGTCCCCTTCATCGGCAAGCGGACGCTCAACCACTGTGCCACCAGGGAAGCCCGGAATGGAATTTTTTGAACACTGAAAAAGCAACAAAAATTGAGATGACAAAGGCCCCTTAGGAACTGAGACTCCTTCTGACAAATTCCCCTGAGAGCTAGCTGGTTATTAGACTGGCCACCAAGTTGCACCTGGGTAAGTGCACCCTCTGGATAGCGGAGACCAAAGTGAATATTCTCGTTGGTTACAAAGCCAAGCTATCAGGATATAGAACAAGACAAAAGGAAAAACCTCATCTTGTCTTTACATAGGGGACCCACAGCAATGTTTGCCCAAACAGATGCCATTCTGGTGAGAACAATTAACTCACCAGTCTGTGAGGCCAGCTTGAACAGCAGGCTTATAGGGTCTACGCCTGTGTTCTGCCCCATGGGTTTTCCTCCTTATGACAAATGACAAAGACAAAGAAATACAGTGACCATCTCTGAGAGGAAAAGGAGCAATACCAGAGTCACTAAGTCCAGGAAACTAATTCTGAAAATACTTTTTCCTTCTAATTTAAATTTAGAAAGAGAGAAAAGGGACTCTCACAACTTTCCCTTCCACTGAATCCTGCCGGCAGATATCCAGGAGGTTGATGTGGTAAGAAAGCTCACCTTCTGCTAGCCTATCAGATGTCCCAGGATCTCTCAGCTGCAGCAGCCTTGGGGGAAAGAGGGGTCCAGGCAGCATCATGCTAACTATGCCAACTGTTAGGGATGTCAGGGATGGGGACATCCTTAACAGGAGGAGGAAAAAACAAATTTAATTCGTATATACAGAGGTCTCACAGAAGTGGGACCTAAGAAGTATCCAAGGCAGGTAGCTTTTATACTTTTTAGACAAAGAAACAATAAATTGCTGAGGAATTGACAGAGCAAAGAAACTTAGTCTTGGGTGCTTAATCGGCGAAGAATCTAAACAGAGTTTGGGGTTGGGGTAGTAAATTAGTAAAGAAATAACAAGTTTAGTCTATACAGCCTTCCTGGTCCAGATTTCCCAATCTCTGGTGATAAGGGTGTCTCTTTCTACCTCCTAGTACAGAGAGGGTACCTTTCACATGGGAGATTTATTTACTGCTTTCAGGGAGACAAAGGGGGAGGATCAGAGCGTCCTTTTTGCACTGGCTGTTTCTTAAGTAAATTTAATTCAAAATAATCAATATGCCACTTCAGCCTATTTTGCACCGGCCTGCCCTGAGCCCTAACAAGGTCACCTATTATGAGTCAATGACACAATTCTGGAAAAATTGTAAAGGTGGGACATGGCCATGAACCAAAGCCTCAAGAGCCTCTTGGATACCTTTAGACACTTACCTAGCTTCCACCCTTCATGGAATTTAAATATGTTTTAGTTATTGTATATCAATTTTCAGGATGAGTTGTAGCATTTCTTTGCCAAAGAGCTACAGCCTTTACAGTCACTAAAAAGCTGCTGATTTAGTGTCTTCCACCTGGGGCATCCCAACTTTTATATCAAGTGATTGAGGCACAAGCTTTCTGGTAGCCATTATAAAAGAACTCCCTATAGCGTTACTTCTTACTCAAAAACTGCAGGCAATTAGAGCAAACAAACAAATAACAGAAAAACAAACAAACAAACCCTCAGAAAAACAAAGGAAAGCTGTCCTTTCCACTCACAATCCTCTGGAAATGCTGAAAGGACTAATAGCACCCTTAAATTAAAATTAGCAATATTGTTGGATGGACCTAGAGATTGTCATACTGAGTGAAATAAGTCAGACAGCAAAAGACAAATATCATATGATATCGCTTATATGTGGAATCTAAAAAAGGGTACAGGGACTTCCCTGGTGGTCCAGTGGTTAAGAATCTGCCTTCCAATGCAGGGAACGCGGGTTTGATCCATGGTCAGGGAACTAAGATCCCACATGCCACGGGGCAACTAAGCCCTAGGGCCACCCACGTGGCTCAACTAGAGAGCCTGCGTGTGTCAAACTACAGAGCCCATGCTCTCTGCAGCCTGCGCGCCTCAACTAGAGAGAAGCCCGCGCGGAGCAACGAAAGATCCCCCATGTCGCAACAAGACACGATGCAGCCAAAAAAAAAAAAAGAAAAAAACTTATTTATAAAACAGTAACAGACTTAGAAAACAAACATGGTTATCAGGGAGTAAGGTGGGTGACAGATAAATTGGAAGATTGGGATGACATATACACACTACTCTATATAAAATAGATAACTAATAAGGACCTACTGTATAACACAGGGAACCCTACTCAATATTCTGTAATGGCCTATATGGGAAAAGAATCTAAAAAAGAGTGGATATGTATAACTGATTCACTTTGCTGTACACCTGAAACTAACACAACATTGTAAATCAGCTCTACTCCAATAAAAATTTTTTGAAAATAAATAAATAAGGGGCTTGCCTGGTGGCGCAGTGGTTGGGGGTCCGCCTGCCGATGCAGGGGACACGGGTTCATGCCCCGGTCCAGGAAGATCCCACATGCCGCGGAGCGGCTGGGCCCGTGAGCCATGGCCGCTGAGCCTGCGCGTCCGGAGCCTGTGCTCCGCAACAGGAGAGGCCACAACAGTGAGAGGCCCGCGTACTGCAAAAAATAAATAAAAATAAATAAATAAAATCAGCAATATTGGGAATTCCCTGGCCGTCCAGGGGTTAGGATTCAGCGCTTTCATTGAGGTGGAGCTTGTTCAATCCCTGATTGGGGAACCGAGATCCCGCAAGTGGTGTGATGCAGCCAAAAAAAAAAATTAGCAATATTTTCGGAAACGCTTGAGCTCTCTTGTCACAGCTGCTCCCACCCACTATCCTATGGCTCTACAGGCTACTCTCTCAGGAATACATAGGTTATCCCCCTGTGAATTGATAACTGGAAGGCATGTGCATTTGGAATTTCACCTCCAATTCTAGACTCGTCCCGACCACACACAGACAAGACAAAATACTGCGAGGGACTCATGTGCTATACCCAGCCCTATCACCAACAGGTTAAAGCCATCCCCGCACAACATCTTTCTAAACAATTTCTTCATTATTGTCAACCAGGGGATTTTAACTATTGGAAGAGACATCAGAGAAAACCTGTTCTTGAACCTCATTGGAAGGGACCTTATCAAAATACTGTTAACAACAAATACAGCAGTAAAACTCCAGGAAATCAATCATTGGGTTCATAGTTTACAACTGAAGAAGCAATTCAGAATTCTATGTAATTGGAAGGCTATTTCAATACAAGATCTCAAACTGAGGATTCTCAGAGATCCTTCAGAAACTGCTGATCTTCAGAAGCAGAGAGCTAGCCTAAGACCTGTGGAACAAGCAGATGATCACAGATAGTGGACTGCTTCTATCCAAGATGTTGGACCAAAACTCCTATCCATTTCTTGTTTGTTTTTTTAATCTGCTTGCTTATAATTCTTCTTCTTCTTCTTGTCTATAGACCTCTTGGTGTCATTCACCCATAATGAACCTTTTTCTCGTTTCTTCCCTCCTTATTACAGTTGTTAGGTCAGAACATACTCATTCTAAAAAGGTAAATATGTGACGTGATGCATGTTAATTCTATGGAAGGAATTCTTTCACAATGCCTGCGTATATCAAATTGTCACGTTGTAAACTTTAAATATCTTACAATTTTATTTGTCAATTATACCTCAATGAAGTTAAAAAGAAAATATCCATTCTAATGCCATTTTTAGATTATTGCAAATCTAGCCACTGTTCCCACTGACTGCTGGATATACCAACCATCACCAGACCCCCATGATAAAACCCTCTGGGCAATTCTGATTTCATCAAATGAGACCGCAGGCAATCACAGCCAATGGCATTTCTACCTGTACCTACATGGAAAATTGACTCCAAAGAAGTCAACCGATGATTTTGCTAGTGTCCCTCTCTCCCAGGGGGGAAAAAAATTTTATGAAAATCTATTGTTCAGACCCTAGATAATTCTAAATTTGAACTCAGCAATCTTTGTAAGGTGATGAGCCAAATTCTTAGCACCTGAAAGAGACTAGTAGAGATCCAAACACGTAAGACCTTGGTTCCAACCTCATGTCATAAACAGCTCTTTTTTCATTGGATCTCTGTCTGTCTCTCCTGGATACTACTTCCTTTGTGATCAGGATACCTGGTCTTGTTTGCCTCAGACGAACACGTCAGGAACATTAGGAATAGTATTCCAAGACTTGTCTGTAATTGACCCTAATTCCATAAATCACCAAGGCTGGAATTCCAACTTAGATATGAAGTCCAGATGAGGCCATTCTGGATTATTTAGGTGCACTGCTTGGAAGAATTACTGGCTCAATTTTTATTTGAATAATCAGAGCAGTGTTCCCATCAGTGGGAATCATACAAACTGAAAAGACTTTCAGAAACCTATTACTGGGGGGAAGGATAAATTAGGAGGTTGGCATTAACGTATACACACTACCATAAATAAAATAGATAATCAACCAGTACCTACTGCATAGCATTGGGAACTATACTCAATACTCTGTAATAACCTATATGGGAAAAGAATCTGAAAAAGAATAGATATATGCATATGCATTAACGGAATCACTTTGCTGTACACCTGAAACTAACACAGCATTGTAAACCAACTATACTTTAATATAAAATAATATAAAATAAAAATTAAAAAAAAAGAAACCTATTACTAACTCTGGCAGAAGTTGTTAATGATACCACCTCTGCCCTAGATGGAATACAGATGAGTCTCAACTCAACAGCATGAGTAGTGATGGACAATCATATTGCTTTAGATTTCTTGTTGACTAGTCACAGTTATGCCTGTGTCAGTGCTAATACTTCTTGTACTTGTCAATGAAATAGGCAAGTTTAACAGGCTATCCATTGCCTTAAAGGAGAAGCTATTTGGATGTCTAAGGTTGAGCTTCATGGCCTATGGGATTTGTTCTCTGGGCCTGGGTTGGGCAACTGCCCTTCGTGGTTGCAAAGCACCTCAGAGAGGCTATTGCTCTTGTTTTAGTGATAGTGGGCATTATGCCGGTCTGTTTCAGAGTCTTAAATGCTTCTGTGCAGCCTCTCTCTCATCAGATGATCACCATGATGATACAATAGAAACGTCAAGAAGATCTTGCAATACAGTTGACTATGAAGATAACGGAACCGGTTTTGAGCAATGAAGATCTGGAATTCTAGCTTTCCTTAAGTGGGTCAACCTTTTGGAAGTGAGAGAATGAACAAGAAGAGGGACTGAGACACCAAATAGACAAATAGACAACAGCCAGACTATATATAAAGATAA
The DNA here is from genome assembly GCF_949774975.1 of Lagenorhynchus albirostris. NCBI lineage: Eukaryota > Metazoa > Chordata > Mammalia > Artiodactyla > Delphinidae > Lagenorhynchus > Lagenorhynchus albirostris. Next base: position 76,432,387 of record NC_083095.1, on the reverse strand, counting down.
ACTTCTGACCCCAAATCTGCAGCAATAAATCCAGGAAGCCAACCCACTATACATAGCAAACCAGTCCAGGAAGCCAAAAAACAACCCCAATAGCAAAACAGGTTGGCTGTTTGCCCAAAACAGCTGTGACTTGATTAATAACTGAAAGCTTCCCTAATTTTTGTCCCCACTTCCCCAAATTAGGACCAACTGGAGAAAGCCAGATATGCGCCTCTAGCTGTAGATTGTCCTGCTTCTAGTTAGGCCACCTCCAGCTCCATGCCAACAGCCTCCAATTAGGGCACATCTGAAAACTGCTCTTTTTTCCACCATAAATCTTTCCCACTTCCCTGCTTTTGAGTCTTTGTCAAACACAACTGATAGTGGTTGACTTCCTTCTATAGTAAACTCTGAATAAATAGGCTCTTCTTGTTCCCATTTGAGTGGTTTTGTTCATTTCCACATGATCTTTAAAAGAGCAAGGAAGGGGGTATGTAGAGGGTCCTCAGGGAAGGAGGGTCCACAGGGAAGGTTCAGAAAATCTCAAGGATGTTTTGCCATTAGTCTGGCTCCAAAGGCTCAGCACAGCCCCCCAAATACACACACACACACACACACACACACAAATATTCCAGAGTTCCTTGTCAAACTCAGCAAGTAACAAAGCAGAGAAAAATTAGAAGGAAAAAGTTGGAAAAGTGGAGGCAGGCAAAGAGGTGACCAGTGATTGGAAGGGGAGGGCAATGAGCAGAAAGGATGGAGGAAATACACAAAGAGACATCTGAAGCCAGTGCAGCCCCTGCACTGGCTCCGCCCTGACCCCACCCTGGTTCCCTGCAACCCAGCTGCCCACAGAGGGGAAATAGGGTCACCGCCAAGATGACATCCTTCAACTCATCTTTTTCCATCCAGAAATCCCACATGTGACTCTAAACCTAAGATGTAAGTTTTTTTTTTTAACATCTTTATTGGAGTATAATTGCTTACAGTGTCGTGTTAGTTTCTGGTGTATAACAAAGTAAATCAGCAATACGTATAGACATATCCCCATATCCCGTCCCTCTTGAGTCTCTCTCCCACCCTCCCTATCCCACCCCTCTAGGTGGTCACAAAGCGCTGAGCTGATCTCCCTGTGCTATGCAGCTGCTTCCCACTAGCTATCTATTTTACATTTGGTAGTGTATATATGTCCATGCCACTCTCTCACTTCGTCCCAACTTACCCTTCCCCCTCCCTGCGTCCTCAAGTCCATTCTCTAAGTCTGTGTCTTTATTCCTGTCCTGCCCCAAGTCTAAGATTCGTTTTTAATGACTGATTATATGGAGAATGGAAAGGACAGTGGTGGAGGCTGAGTTAATGACCAGCACTTCTCCCACCTCTAGCTCTTCCTGTCTTGTAGAGAGCTCCATCCTGGCTGCAGGGACCTCTTTCCCGACTCTCTGCATTTAGGTCACTCCCTGTCTAACAATGACTTACCACACGTCTTAGAGCAGAACCGGGCAAGAAACTGCAGGGAGGGAGGCAGAATCAGGGATCTCCATCTTCAGGTCCCTTCGTCTGGGGACTCTTCCTCTCCCATCCTTCCCTTTGGCTTCAGACACTGAAAGTGTTTGGACATAAACACTTAAGAGCTGATTCTCAAACAATCATGCCTGAGGAAGTATGCTGGGTCTGAGAATATTTGGGGGCACATGAGAGGCAGCGAGGCAACTTCGACAAAGCTGTGTTCTCTCTCCAGGTCTCAGCCTCCCTTTCTGAGCTTCCTCCCCTGCTCATCTCCTCCACACATCTGTGCAGAAGCTCCTTGCTTCTTCTCTTCTTTCATCTACCTCCTTAAGAATCCAAAATCATTTAGAACCCAGTTAAATTGAATATATACTTTAAGCCTTATTTCCAAACATAGAATAAAATTTTTATCTTCTTATCAAAGAACTTCATATGACGAGGGTGGATATAGACGCATTTTTTTGGAATAGGGGAATGCAGTACCTGACACCCCGAAATCTCACCCAAGAGACTGTGATAAGCCCGAGTGTGAAGGGGAATGGTGTGTGGAGAGGACATCCAGTTGCAGGCAAGTGAGAAACATGGGGATGGTGTCCTGAGCTCCGGAAGGTATGAATGCGACTGACATACCCAAGCCCTTAGGATCCTGAGCTTGTCCTCCTAGAGAAGGGACTGTGCAGCGTCAGGTTTCATAAGACTCTTTGCAACATCCCCCTGCTCTTCCTGTCCCCAAGCATGCCTGAGCTATCCAGGTCCCCAGCCTGCATTCTCGTGAGGGGTGGTGGGAGGACCAACTTGAATGTTCAAGGCAGGCTCCCAAGACTACATCGCATCGTGAAGATGCATCAGTGACTGGCTTGATCGGCGGCCGGGGTGGGGGGGGGGTGTAGGGCGGGGTGGGGGGGGGTAGTGAAGGGAAGTGCGTGTTTGCCCCCTTCACAGAATGCTTGGAAATTAACCTCTGAAATCCCCTTAAATTCAAAGGCAGCCCAGGAAGGTTAGAACTATACTGCACCTGCGGGCACCAGGCCCCAGGGAGCCTCCTTATAGACTGTGTGGCAAAGCCCACACACACCTCCCGCACTCTTTTCTCAGGTGGGGCGTCTGCCCCACTCCCAGGTTATGCAGTTTTCCTGGCTCCTTTTCAGGAGTGAGGCTCTGGACTCTGTACTGTCTGGAACCAACTCCACGGAGACAGAGGTTACTGTGGATGGCAGTAATTTGGGAGTCCCTTAGGAGTCCAACAGCATGGCCCCTCAAGCCTGTCACAAAGCTATGCATTTATCAGCCTTAATTGAGAAACCCATCGTACAGTCTTCTCCCAATTTCCACCTCCTGCCCGTGTTGCGGAAATCTCGGCTTCTCTGTGCACCGATGCCGAACAGAAATCTGCTCACGGGCAGGCGGCCCCGCAGGGCCCCTTGGCTTGATCGGAAGCTCGGGAATCCCTTTCCACGCCAGCCTCCTTCAGGAAAGCGGAGGGTCGGAGGATATCTGAGTCTAGATCGCCACCGACTCCCTGCCACAGGGCTGAGCCCGATCACACCCGGCCCGCCGACTCGGCCGCGGAACTCCGAGCCTGCGGTGGAGAACGGGGGAGAGGCTGACCTAGCAGCTGCAGAGGCTTCTTTTGCCTTGAGGACATCTCTTGCCCGCGCCGGCCTGGACTTCCACTCCGAGAAAACACTAAATATTGGAGGATCAGAAAGAGGGCATACGGAAGTCGCGACGCACCCGCCAGCACGTACGGTGAGTCTCCCGGAGTGCACTCTCTGACCTTTGACCGTCCCCGTATGGGAACTTCGGTTCCAATCTGGGGATTTCCCTACAAAGGGAAAATTCTGATGTGGAATTCTCCCTGCAAAGGGAGATTCTGACGTAAGGCGCCGCTTTGGGGCAACGGTGCAGGTCGAGTGGGACTCGGAAGTCACGTTTGGGCGGGTCTCCGCCATATGTTTCTCGTTTTCCTTTTTGAGCATCCCTTTGCTGTTTCCGTTTACGGTTTATGTTTTATGTGTGACTTCCAGCTGATGAGGTGCAGGTTTATGTTTTGACTTGAGCACGCTAACATTTAACGTCTGTTACCAACTGCTCAAGCCAAAATGGGAAGCGCTTCCTCTAAGGTTCCACCCCTACCTGGGAACGCTTAGGGAAAATTTTAAAAGACTGGTCGACCTATAGCTATGATCCAAAGACAAAAAAAAAAAAAAAAAAAAAAAAAGGCCTGAAATGGGTCTCCTACAAGTAGATCTTTATTGCCAAAGGATGGGGAAAATGGACGTGGTTCCCTAATGTTCAGGATTTTATGCCCCTTTTATTATAATCCAGCTCTAGGTGGCTCCATAATCAAAAGTCTAAGGAATCAGGGACTTCCCTGGTGGCGCAGTGGTTAAGAATCTGCCTGCCAATGCAGGGGACCCGGGCTGGTCCGGGAAGATCCCACATGCCACGGAGCAACTAAGCCCTTGCGCCAAAACTACTGAGCCTGCGCTCTAGAGCCCATGAGCCACAACTACTGAGCCTGTGAGCCACAACTACTGAAGCCTGCGTGCCTAGAGCCCGTGCTCCTCAACAAGATAAACCACCACAATGAGAAGTCTGTGCACCACAACAAAGAGTAGCCCCTGCTCGCCACAACTAGAGAAAGCCTGCGCGCATCAACAAAGACCCAACACAGCCAAATAAATAAATTAATTAATTAATTTAAAAAAGCCTAAGGAATCAGAAAGACAAACAAAAAGCCCCACAAAAACAAAAAACTCTCCTGACATTCTTTTTTTTTAATAAATTTATTTAACATCTTTACTGGAGTATAACTGCTTTACAACGTTGTGTTAGTTTCTGCTGTATAACAAAGTGAATCAGCTATATGTATACATATATCCCCATATCTCCTCCCTCTTGCGTCTCCCTCCCAACCTCCCTATCCCACCCCTCTAGGTGGACACAAAGCACTGAGCTGATCTCCCTGTGCTATGCAGCTACTTCCCACTAGCTATTTTACATTTGGTACTGTATATATGTCAGTGTTACTCTCTCACTTTGTCCCAGCTTACCCTTCCCCCTCCCCGTGTCCTCAAGTCCATTCTCTATGTCTGCGTCTTTATTCCTGTCCTGCCCCTAGGTTCATCAGAACCATTTTTTCTTTTTTTTTTTAGGTTCCATATATATGTGTTAGTATACGGTATTTGTTTTTCTCTTTCTGACTTACTTCACTCTGTATGACAGACTCTAGGTCCATCCACCTCACTACAAATAACTCAGTTTCGTTTCTTTTTATGGCTGAGTGATATTCCATTGTATATATGTGCCACATCTTCTTTATCCATTCATCTGTCAATGGACACTTAGGTTGCTTCAGTGTCCTGGCTATTGTAAATAGTGCTGCAATGAACATTGTTGTACATGACTTTTTTTTTTTTTTTAATTTTATTTATTTATTTATTTATTTATGGTTGTGTTGGGTCTTCGTTTCTGTGCATGGGCTTTCTCTAGTTGTGGCGAGCAGGGGCCACTCTTCATCGCGGTGCGCGGGTCTCTCACTGTCGTGGTCTCTCTTGTTGCAGAGCACAAGCTCCAGACGCGCAGGCTCAGTAGTTGTGGCACACGGGCCTAGTTGCTCCGCAGCATGTGGGATCTTCCCAGACCAGGGCTCGAACCCGTGTCCCCTGCATTGGCAGGCAGATTCTCAACCACTGCGCCACCAGGGAAGCCCTACATGACTCTTTTTGAATTACATTTTTCTCAGGGTATATGCCCAGTAGTGTGACTGCTGGGTCATATGTTAGTTCTATTTTTAGTTCTTTAAGGAACCTCCATACTGTTCTCCATAGTGGCTGTATCAATTTACATTCCCACCAACAGTGCAAGAGGGTTCCCTTTTCTCCACACTCTCTCCAGCATTTATTGTTTGTAGATATTTTGATGATGGCCATTCTGAGCGGTGTGAAGTGATACCTCACTGTAGGTTTGATTTGCATTTCTCTAATAATTAGTGATGTTAAGCATCATTTCATGTGTTTGTTGGCAGTCTGTATATCTTCTTTGGAGAAATGTGTATTTAGGTCTTCTGCCCATGTTTGTATTGGGTTGTTTGTTTTTTTGATATTGAGCTGCATGAACTGCTTGTATACTTTGGAGATTAATCCTTTGTCACTTGCTTCGTTTGCAAATATTTTCTCCCATTCTGAGGGTTGACTTTTTGTCTTCTTTATGGTTTCCTTTGCTGTGCAAAAGCTTTTAAGTTTCATTAGGTCCCATTTGTTTATTTTTGTTTTCATTTCCATTTCTCCAGGAGGTGGATCAAAAAGGATCTTGCTGTGATTTACGTCAAAGAGTGTTCTTCCTATGTTTTCCTCTAAGAGTTTTATAGTGTCTGGCCTTACCTTTAGGTCTTTAATCCATTTTGAGCTTATTTTTGTGTATGGTGTTAGGAAGTGTTCTAATTTCATTCTTTTACATGTAGCTGTCCAGTTTTCCCAGCACCACTTACTGAAGAGGCTGTCTTTTCTCCATTGTATATTGTTGCCTCCTTTATCAAAAATAAGGTGACCATATGTGCATGGGTTTATCTCTGGGCTTTCTATCCTGTTCCATTGATCTATGTTTCTGTTTTTCTGCCATTACCATACTGTCTTGATTACTTTAGATTTGTAGTATAGTCTGAAGTCAGGGAGCCTGATACCTCCAGCTCTGTTTTTCTTTCTCAAGATTGCTTTGGCTATTCGGGGTCTTTTGTGTTTCCATACAAATTGTGAAATTTTTTGTTCTAGTTCTGTGAAAAATGCCATTGGTAGTTTGATAGGGATTGTATTTAATCTGTAGATTGCTTTGGGTAGTAGAGTCATTTTCACAATGTTGATTCTTCCAATCCAGGAACATGGTATATCTCTCCGTCTGTTTGTATCATCTTTAATTTCTTTCATCAGCCTCTTATAGTTTTCTTCATGCAGGTCTTTTGTCTCCTTAGGTAGATTTATTCCTAGATATTTTATTCTTTTTGTTGCAATGTAATGAGAGTGTTTCCTTAATTTCTCTTTCAGATTTTTCATCATTAGTGTATAGGAATGCAAGAGATTTCTGTGCATTAATTTTGTATCCTAAAAAAAATTGTATCCTGCTACTCTACCAAATTTATTGATTAGCTCTAGTAGTTTTCTGGTGGCATTCTTAGGATTTTCTATGTATATTCTAATGTCATCTGCAAACAGTGACAGTTTTACTTCTTTTCTTTTTTTTTCAGTACGTGGGCCTCTCACTGTTGTGGCCTCTCCTGTTGCAGAGCACAGGCTCCGGACACACAGGCTCAGTGGCCATGGCTCATGGGCCCAGCCGCTCCGTGGCATGTGGGACCTTCCCGGACCAGGGCACGAACCCATGTCCCCTGCATCGGCAGGCGGACTCACAACCACTGCGCCACCAGGGAAGCCCTACTTCTTCTTTTCTGATTTGGATTCCTTTTATTTTTTTTCTTCTTTGATTGCTGTGGCTAAAACTTCCAGAACTATGTTGAATAATAGTGGTAAGAGTGGGCAACCTTCCCTTGTTCCTTACCTTAGAGGAAATGGTTTCAGTTTTTCACCATTGAGAACAATGTGGGCTGTGGATTTGTCATATATGGCCTTTATTATGTTGAGGTAAGTTTCCTCTATGCCTACTTTCTGGAGAGTTTTTATCATAAATCAGTGTTGAATTTTGTCAAGAGCTTTTTCTGCATCTATTGAGATTATCACATGGTTTTTATCCTTCAGTTTATTAATATGGTGTATCACATTGATTGATTTGCATATATTGAAAAAACCTTGCATTCCTGGGATAAACCCCACTTGATCACAGTGTATGATCCTTTTAATGTTCTGTTGGATTGTGTTTGCTAGTATTTTGTGGAGGATTTTTGCATCTATGTTCATCAGTGATATTGACCTGTAGTTTTCTTTCTTTGTGACATCTTTGTCTGGTTTTGGTATCAGGGTGATGGTGGCCTCATAGAATGAGTTTGGGAGTGTTCCTCCCTCTGCTATATTTTGGAAGCATTTGAGAAGGATAGGTGTTAGCTGTTCTCTAAATGTTTGATAGAATTCACCTGTGAAGCCATCTGGTCCTGGGCTTTTGTTTGTTGGAAGATTTTTAATCACAGTTTCAATTTCAGTGCTTGTGATTGGTCTGTTTATATTTTCTATTTCTTCCTGGTTCAGTCTCCAAAGGTTGTGCTTTTCTAAGAATTTGTCCATTTCTTCCAGGTTGTCCATTTTATTGGCATATAGTTGCTTGTAGTAATCTCTCATGATCCTTTGTATTTCTGCAGTGTCAGTTGTTACTTCTCCTTTTTCATTTCTAATTCTGTTGATTTGAGTCTTCTCCCTTTTTTGCTTGATGAGTCTGGCTAATGGTTTATCAATTTTGTTTATCTTCTCAAAGAACCAGCTTTTAGTTTTATTGATCTTTGCTATGGTTTCCTTCATTTCTTTTTCTATTATTTCTGATCTGATCTTTATGATTTCTTTCCTTCTGCTAACTTTGGGTTTTGTTCTTCTTTCTCTAATTGCTTTAGGTGTAAGGTTAGGTTGTTTATTTGAGATGTTTCTTATTTCTTGAGGTAGGATTGTATTGTTGTAAACTTCCCTCTTAGAACTGCTTTTGCTGCATCCCATAGGTTTTGCATTGTTGTGTTTTCATTGTCATTTGTTTACAGGTATTTTTTTAATTCCTCTTTGATTTCTTCAGTGACCTCTTGGTTATTTAGTAGTGTATTGTTTAGCCTCCATGTGCTTGTATTTTTTCCAGTTTTTTTTCCTAAAATTGATATCTAGTCTCATAATGTTCTCGTCGGATAAGATACTTGATATGATCTCAATTTTCTTAAATTTACCAAGGCTTGATTTGTGACCCAAGATATGATCTATCCTGGAGTATGTTCCATAGGAACTTGAGAAGAAAGTGTATCCTGTTGTTCTTGGATGGAAGGTCCTATAGATATCAATTAAGTCCATCTTGTCTAATGTGTCATTTAAAGCTTGTGTTTCCTTATTTATTTTCATTTTTGATGACCTGTCCATTGGTGAAAGTGGGGTGTTAAAGTCACCTACTATTACTGTGTTACTGTCAATTTCTCTTTTATGGCTGTTAGCATTGCTTTATGTATTGTGGTGCTCCTACGTTGGGTGCATAAATATTTACAATTGTTATAACTTCTTTTTGGATTGATCCCTTGATCATTATGTAGTGTCCTTCTTTGTCTCTTGTAATAGTCTTTATTTTATTTATTTATTTATTTATTTTTTGTGGTACGCGGGCCTCTCACTTCTGCGGCCTCTCCCGTTGCAGAGCACAGGCTCAGGACTCGCAGGCTCAGCAGCCATGGCTCACAGGCCCAGCCACTCCGCAGCACGTGGGATCTTCCCAGACCGGGGCATGAACCCGTGTCCCCTGCATCGGCAGGCGGACCCTCAACCACTGCACCACCAGGGAAGTCCATGGTCTTTATTTTAAAGTCTATTTTGTCTGATGTGAGAATTGCTACTCCAGCTTTCTTTTGATTTCCATTTGCATGGAATGTCTTTTTCCATCCCCTCACTTCCAGTCTGTATGTGTCCCTAGGTCTGAAGTGGGTCTCTTGTAGACAGCATGTATATGGGTCTTGTTTTTGTATCCATTCAGCCAGTCTATGTCTTTTGGTTGGAGCATTTAACCCATTTACATTTAAGGTAATTATCAATATGTATGTTCCTATTACCATTTTCTTAATTGCTCTGGGTTTGTTTTTGTAGGTTTTCCTTCTCTTGTGTTTCCTGCCTAGAGAAGTTCCTTTAGCATTTGTTGTAAAGCTGGTTTGGTGGAGCTGAATTCTCTTAACTTTTGCTTGTCTGTAAAGGTTTTAATTTTTCCATCGAATCTGAATGAGATTGTTGTAGGTTTTAGGTTTTTCCCTTTCATCACTTTAAATATGTCCTGCCACTCCCTTCTGGCTTGTAGAGTTTCTGCTGAACGATCAGCTGTTAACCTTATGGGGATTCCCTTGTATGTTATTTGTTGCTTTTCCCTTGCTGCTTTTAATATGTTTTCTTTGTATTTAATTTTTGATAGTTTGATTAATATGTGTCTTGGCTTGTTTCTCCTTGGATTTATACTGTATGGGACTCTCTGCGCTTCCTGGACTTGATTGGCTATTTCCTTTCCCATGTTAGGTAAGTTTTCAACTATAATCTCTTCAAATATTTTCTCAGACCCTTTTCTTTTCTCTTCTTCTTCTGGAACACGTATAATTTGAATGTTGGTGTGTTTAATGTTGTCCCAGAGGTCTTCGAGACTGTCCTCAATTATTTTCATTTTTTTTTTTTATTCTGCTATTATATCTTCCAGGTCACTTATCCATTCTTCTGCCTCAGTTATTCTGCTATTGATTCCTTCTATAGAATTTTTTATTTCATTTATTGTGTTGTTCATCATTGTTTGTCTGCTCTTTAGTTCTTCTAGGTCCTTGTTAAACATTTTTGTATTTTCTCCATTCTATGTCCAAGATTTTGGATCATCTTTATTATCATTACTCTGAATTCTTTTTCAGGTAGACTGCCTACTTCCTCCTCACTTGTTTGGTCTGGTGGGTTTTTACATTGCTCCTTCATCTGCTGTATATCTCTCTGTCTTCTCATTTTGCTTATCTTACTGTGCTTGGGGTCTCCTTTTTGCAGGCTTCAGGTTCATAGTTCCCATTGTTTTTGGTGTCTGCCCCCAGTGGGTGAGGTTGGTTCAGTGGCTTGTGTATGCTTCCTGGTGGAGGGGACCTGGTGTCTGTGTTCTGGTGGCTGGAGCTAGATCTTGTCTTTCTGGTGGGCAGGGTCACATCCGGTGGTGTGTTTTGGGGTATCTGTGAACTTACTATGATTTTGGGCAGCCTCTCTGCTAATGGATGGGGTTGTGTTCCTGTCTTGCTAGTTGTTTGGCATGGGGCGTCCAGCACTGGAACTTGCTGGCCTTTGGGTGGAGCTGGATCTCAGTGTTGAGATGGAGATCTCTGGGAGAGCTCTCGCAGACTGAGATTACGTGGGGCTGGGAGGTCTCTGGTGGACCAATGTCCTGAACTCCACGCTCCCACCTCAGAGGCTCAGGCCTGACACCAGGCTGGAGCACCAAGACCCTGTCAGCCACACAGAATTATCAAGATATTGGACACTGGCAAGTGAAACCACAAGAGAAGAGGCCCACGCTATGCCTGGTCCTACTGAGCAATTTTCAGACTTCAGCTCATTCTGGCAACAGGGCGACTGGGTCGGTGAACCGAGGCAGGATGGGGTCTGTGAGGTGGGCAGCGCTCAGCTGGTGTGCGGTCTGAGGGGCCTGGTCGAAGCCCTTGGGGAAGGCCGCCAGCGGCCGGACTCTCGCCTCCTGCGGCTGTGGCCTCTTTGGGGTCTCCCTCCTGGTGTCAAGTCACTCTCACTCCTGCTTTGGCAGCCGTGCCTTTACCCTGAGCTCCTTCATGAGGCTAGCGCTCTCTGAGGTGATGCGCGAAAAGTGTGGGCCTTGCTGAAGCACGAGAAATGGGGGCCTCTCCTGACATTCTAAATGATCCTCTTCTATCTTCATCCCGGCTCTTAGAGTTGGGGGGTGGTGGTGCTGGACCGAGCTAACCCCACCCCTGCAAGTTCCCTTACTCTTTCAGATTCTTCTGATCAAACTAAGACCCCACCTCCCCAGAGGGACAGTCCCTGCTGGGACAACATTTTATCAGCCAGTCTGCCCCTGTTATCAGAGCCAATTTGAGCACTACCTGGTTTAAATTTTAGCTATGAAACCATGACCACAAAAAGAGAAAGATGATTTTTAACAGTATGGCCACAATATTCTTTAGACTCTGGAGAAATTTGGTTAAAATAAAACTTTTCTTAAAATTGCAAAACCAGTTCTTTTTGCATGTGCAGCTAGAAAAAGCTTGCTTGTTAAAATACTTTTCTTCAAAATTCTGACCCTGAGAGAGAAAAATATGCCTAGGACAAAGCTTGAAGTTAACTCTTATCATGTCCTTGAGCTACAGACACAGTCCACTTTGCCTGAGACTTCAGCCTTGGGTTAATTAGTAGAATTTCAAGCCAAGAGAGAAAAAAAGAAAAAAGAGGAAAAGAGACATTTAAATCCCAAGTAGAGACTATGAGATGTCTGTCTGTCTGGATATATGTGTATGTCTCAGTATGTGTTTTTGTCTTTGGATAATATTGTTGAGGTTAATTTGTAAATGAACTCTATTTAATTGGCTTAAATGAAAAGTAAGCACTTACAATCAAACGATTCTAAATGCAAGAAAAATTAAATAAATTTCAGGTTCATGTGGACTGGGAAATATTCAGTACTAAATTAATACTTGGTATTAATGTTTAAGTTTGTTGATCTAATTAATATAGACATGTCTTTAGAGCCATCAACATTAAGTATAATGCTTTTATTGTGCCTAGGTTTAATATAAACGAAATAAGATCTTATTATACCTGTTACAAATTTGTCAGCAATGAAAATAACTCGATATGAAGAAACTTTTAAGAAAAAAAAATTGCAAGTGAGATAAGAGTTTTGGGTGAACTTTAGGAATAATTATGTTTTAGGAATATTTGCTTAAGAATGATCTCTCCAAATATTCGACAACTTGAAAAGTTAGACTGTGCTAAATTAAGTTAAAGGATGGAAGTTTATTAAATAACTAGGCCATTTCCAAATAAAATAAGGTACTGAAACATTAATTACTGAACATTGGCTTCCTTTTACAGAGAAACAAAAGGTTTAGAACTATTAAAAAATGTGTTGGTGACACACTGAGATATTTTCTATAAGAAAGCACGTTCTTCAAAAATTATTATTTGGATGTATGTTTACCAATCTACAGAGTGCTGATATAAAGGACAGTTCATGGTTGCTTAAGGAAAGTAGGACGTGTGTTTTTAGTAAAGAAGGTATGAGGAATGGAAATGCATTTTATTAAGAGAAAAGGAAGTAAGTCTGACTTAACAGGTGGCAGTTTCTGAATGGGAAAATAAAGTGATGGATACAGAAAGTGATAAAAAAGGTTTGTGGAAAGTGGACCCTGAGAAATGAGTTTTATACATGGTACAAGTTTCCTTAAGATGTTGAACTGCCTTGGATGACAGATTTTAAGCTTCCTTACCTTTTAAGTGATCAGTTCGATATTTGCCTTTAAAATCTTTTATTGTTACTTTGGCTAAGGGAATAACTATTATTTCACAGAGACATATGATCTTATCTGACTGAGTGTTCTAAACTCTTGATTTTTTTGATAAAACTTCCCAAATCAAAACTGTAATGAAGTTTCTCTGACCTCTAGCTAACTTTGGGGTGCTTCAAAGGGCCCCTGAAATATCCCAAAGAGAGATATTACACTAATTAAGTTCATTTCATATGTTAAAAGTACGTGGGAAGTATTGTCAAACGTGTAACAAATCTTCTTAGGTTATATTATATGGTGATTGTTACTAATATAGATATTCTAGAAATTGTATAGAGTTTCAAAAAAATTCTATGTCCTGGTAAAATGTTATCAGTCATAATTCTAGTTATTATCTTAAGTGTCATATGTTACAACAGTAACCAAGTTACCTTGTTAATTACATTGTAATCAGATTTTAAACTTCCTTAAATCTTTTGTCGTTATAGATATGGTTTCACTCTGATGCCCTTGCAAAAATGCTTCCTCTTCAAGAAGTTTTATAAAAAGGACTTTTAGATAAATACAAGTTTCTGACTTTCAGACCATAATGCTAAACTGGATATAAAGAAGCTCTTTTCGGGACTTCCCTGGTGGCGCAGTGGTTAAGAATCTGCTCTGCCAAGGCAGGGGACATGGGTTCGAGCCCTGGTCTGGGGAGATCCTATAACTAAACCTGTGCACTACGACTACTGAGCCTGTGCTGTAGAGCCTGTGAGCCACACTACTGAGCCCACATACTACAACTACTGAAGCCCGTGTGCTTTGAGCCTGTGCTCCGAAACAAGAGAAGCAACCACATTGAGAAGCCCGTGCACCACAATGAAGACTAGCCCCTGCTTGTTGCAACTAGAGAAAGCCTGCAAGCAACGATAAAGACCCAACACAGCCCCAACGCAGCCAATAAATAAATAAATAAATTTATTTAAAAAAGAAAAAAGAAGCTCTTCTCCTCAAGCTACTTATGGTTTACAACAATTTGGTAATTTACACCTATGGGTAAAATTAAAACATTTATCTTTTCTCTCTATCTGCTTGCTCCAGAGACTGGAAACTCTTGGGTCCCCAGAAGCTTTAACAGATAAATTAGGAAGGCTACCTCAGTAACAGGTACAGAAATCTCAAGGTATTTTCGGGAACTTGAAAAGGGAGGAATTCACCTAGATCTGGTATGTGAAATCTGTGACAAGCCCTTGGTGTGACTTTCCTGAGAGGTCTTTTAAAAGTTCAGTCTGAGGGCTTCCCTGGGCTTCCCTGGTGGCGCAGTGGTTGAGAGTCCGCCTGCCGATGCAGGGGATGCGGGTTCATGCCCCGGTCCGCGAAGATCCCACATGCCACGGAGCAGCTGGGCCCGTGAGCCATGGTCGCTGAGCCTGCGCGTTAGGAGCCTGTGCTCCGCAGCGGGAGAGGCCACAACAGTGAAAGGCCCGCGTACAACAACAACAACAAAAAAAGTTCAGTCTGAGACTCCTTAAAAAAGTTTCAGCAAGCAAAAAGCCTATATGATCACTTATAGTTATATAAATTATCGGGGCAAGTTTATTGAGACCAGATTGAAATTTGGTTCTCTCTCTCTGTTAAGAGAACAAAGTTTTCTTGGAATGCTGCTTTAATAACAGACTATGTATATTTCCTTGCCTTTAAGTGATTTTCATTTGCTTTTAAAATCTTTTGTTACTTTGGTAAAGTATTATTTCACAATGATCTATAAAGATTATTGCACACATAGATCAAGTTCATTCTGCTTCTACAAAAATTAACCCCTCATTGTCAGACTTTTGCCATCTTGATGTCCTTAAAACATAACAACAGTCTACTCCTAAATCAGGGAATTGAAAATGGGTAAACAATCGCTGTCAATCAGACAGGGTTATGGGAAATCCAAGACAGCTGCTTGGCTTTTTCCGGTTCCCTGACAAACCTCATTTTTTATTTGACGGGATAAAGCCTTCCCTGGCTGCAGGGTTAATGCCCTCACAATAAAGGAAAAAAAATATGTTTTACTGAATATTAAATTCTAGCTTTGTTAATTAAGGTCTGTGTTTACCAAGACTCACTTCCCAGATAGTTCCTTGCTATTATCTTATATTGCTAAAAAGTTTAATTGAATTATTAAAGGACGCTCTAAGTTTGTTTCTAAAGCTTATCTCAGTAATCTGTCTTTGGATGGAGATCAGATGCCCCACGACCTACAACCAGGGGATTATACATACTGGAAAAGACATAATTTAAAGGACTATCTCCAAACTGGATGGAAGGACCCTTATCAGGTATTCTTAACTGGCTTATACACAGTAAAATTAATGAGAATTAACTCTTGGATTAATTTCCACTCACAAAGGGCCCCTGCACTGGACTGGCCTATAGAGAGGACAGCTGACCTCAAAAGCACCTTAAAACAATGCTCAAACAGAAGAGAAACTACATTCACACCAAGATGAGAAAAAGACAACATCAGAAATAGCTTACCCAAGATCCTGGACCTGACTCATATTCTCATTTAGAATGTTTTCTTGACCTCTTGGACCTTTGCATATGAATCAGATGTTTTTCTATCATAGGCATGATCCTATGCTAGTTTTAAAAATCAGTCCAGTCGTTGGGTTTGTGGCCAATTACCTATGTCTAGTACTTCTGGGTTACCTGAGTGGATTTCTCCAGTCCAAGGCTCTAATTGGTTGACTCTTAGGAAATTTATCTTAAAAGGAAACTTATAGTCATGTTCAGGCCACTGTTGGTATTACTAAATGAGATCCCCTCACCTGACCGATTAATAATACCTGCTCTGACCCTGACCATAAATATGAATTTTCCTCTATTACTCAAAGTTCAATCAGAGCACAAGCAAAATTTCAGCCAAGGAATAAAACCTCCCACAATTATGGGATGGATTTATGTAATTAACACCAGTCTATGGGAATTTAACGTGAAAGGTTCCTCTATGCTGGGAACAATTAAATCATACTAAAGATGATCAGTCTAGTAACACTAGGAAACTGGGCTCAGCATCTTATGGACAATGCCAAGATATAGTTTCCCTGAAGAATAGGGACTGGTACAGAACAGACTAAGTCAGATGACCTGGAATATACTGGGCTACACCTAATGGAAGATCTTGGCTTATTTCTTACTTATGATTTTATTAATACTGACAGCTATGCTATTTGTATTTTGCCTATTTCAAAAAAATGATTGTTTCTTACCAAATGTGTGACTGAACCTCTGATAAAATGATGATATATAGTTCCATATGAGATCAATGATTGCAATAGTCTAACTCTAGGTGTGAGAAGCGGCAACACGAGAGAATATTGTCCTGGACCATACAAGATTAGGAAGACAGGTGGTCCAGAGACTTCTGGATACTAGTAAAGGCCTAGTCCAGCAACAGCACATGGAGTAGCTTATCAGCAAAATCTTTGCCAGACCTGGGAATGAGCATTCCTAGCTCCGTGGGACAAAATGGTCGTGAAATGCCCCAAACCATGGTTGAAATTATGACTATAAAGGGGCCCTGCTGACTGAAAACTGACACTTGCCATCTACTTCTACAAGGATTAAACCATGAGCTGCTGTAGCTATTGACTTTCAACACCCCCTACAAGGAGTTCAGGGTGGAGATCTTAAATGCCGCACTCTGTGCTCTGGGAAAAACTGACAGGACAGGCCTTCAAATAGTTAAATACTTTCAGGAGAAGATTTTATGAGCCCCAATTCTTGCATCTTCTCATACCTAGAGAAACACTAACATCATTAACAGTGACACTGTGGTGTGATTTTAGGCAAGTCTTTTTATTGCTAAGAACTTGAGTTTTCTGAGCTGTGTTAGATTTGGGATGCCACCAGCCATTCTCAAAACAATGTCTGCTGGCAGCTGGTACCTGCAACCTTACTTCTTAAAGGTCTCCTCTTGTAACTATTACACTTTTAGATGATAACATTGCTTTAGATCCTATGTTAACAAAAAGAGAAAACACATATGTAGTGACCAACAGCTCCTGTTATCTATATGTTAATACCACATCAAAGGTTAAAACCTACTTTGATGAAACTAGATAACCAGCTACCTGGCTACAAGTCTCCCCAAAGCGCCAGGCCTAGACTGAGTTTCAGGCTTATTCTCCTAAAAGGAAATGAGATCTGTTTTTTCTATTAACATTTAGGTTGTCACTCCTCCAAATACTTCTAACAGAGTCTGTTACACCTACATCAATCACACTGGGCTAATAGAAGAGGACATAAAATTATATATATGACCAAATGGCTCGATTCCTTTAGACAGGGTAACCCAAGCACTGACTCTGTCTGGACCAGGATCAACTACTACCAAACGCAACATGGCTCTCAATCCTGCTTGGGCTCCCGGCTACAATAATTCTTTTTTTTCCGGTATGCGGGCCTCTCACTGTTGTGGCCTCTCCCGTTGCGGAGCACAGGCTCTGGACGCGCAGGCTCAGCGGCCATGGCTCATGGGCCCAGCCGCTCCGCGGCATGTGGGATCTTCCCGGACCGGGGCACGAACCCGTGTCCCCTTCATCGGCAGGCGGACTCTCAACCACTGCACCACCAGGGAAGCCCTACAATAATTCTTTTAATAATCTTTGGCCTCTGTTTTTTTAAACTACTTGTTAAATTCTGTCTCTACCGGATTACAATAGGTTCACATCAAGACAATGATGATGCAAAGATTCCAGCCATTTCTCAGAACGGATCCTGCCAAAACAACAGAAGTCACCCACCCTGGGGCCCTTAATAAGACAGGATGAGAGCTCCATGGCCCCAACTAGGTTGGGTCTACGAGCCCCTTGCCAGCCTGAAGAAGCTATAGAGGACACACCGTCATCCCTCATCCTCCCAACAAAGACTTCTTGGGGTTCATGTCTCTTGTGGGCCGGGGTGGGTGGGATTTAAAATAGGAGACAGATGGGCCCCTGGGCCGGACAGCTGGTATTTGTCAAGTGGAGCAAAACTGAAGTTTTGTCCTCAGCCAGACAAGAACGACACCTGTTTCCCTTCCTCCCTTGATATGGAGGGAATGAACTAGCAGTGGGGAATTAGTCTGCAGCAAAAATAGAAATGAAATTTTCCCTCTCCTGAGAACAAGGAAAACAAAGGGAGCAGGCTAGAGAAGAAACATAAACTGGCCTGAAAGAGTTAATCACTCCTAGGTTTTGTTTTGTTTTGTTTTTTAACTGTTACTAATCTGTAGTGTCTGTAACTAGGTTTGTACTTCACAAAGCTAACCTATTACTCTTCAACACTATGTGAATTACATCCTGCACTCCCTTGTAGCAAATCACCCTTTGTAGCATTTGCATTTCAGAAGAAAAAGTCGCAGGCCAATAACCCAGAGACAAAAGGACCCAATTACCAGGCTGCCTGATGCCAGCTGTGACTGTTTTGAGATAATGCAGGAAGAAGAAGAATGTAAGACCTTCACTATTTTGATCCTTATCATATACCCTGCGGGCCCCACATATAAAATCCTCTGTGATTCCCGAAGGAGGGGGGGGACACTGGTCTTGAGGCGCTAGCCTGCTGTGTCTTCCCTTCTGCCTGGCAGAAAAATAAAGCCATCTCTCTCTTCCTCCAAAATCTCTGTCTCCGTATTTCTGTTCGGCATCGGTGCACAGAGAAGCCGAGATTTCGGCAACACCCACACCACAACACTTCACCTCACGTGACAAATCAACTACAAAAGGGCAAAAAGCTTTCAAGGCTGTGCAGGTTCCTGTTGATTATCCCCATTTTATAACACTTTCCATTTCTCCTTCTGTCCATCCCACCCACATACACCTAACGGCACACACTGGGAAAGAAAGGGGCTCCAACATCTGAGCACAGGCTGCCCTTTCCCAGAGGGTGGCTCTGACCTGCGTGTGAGCCCGCCACGTGCAGTCGTCTGGACTCCAGAACACAGAGAGACAGGCCCCAGTCTCCCACCTCCACCTCCCAGCCTTCCCACACTATCACAGGGTTCCTCAGCCCCAAGGACAGAGCGCCTTCTCCATATGTCCTTTCCCACCCTGATTACCAGCCCTGGGTCTTCTTAAAGGGAGGCCAGATATGGCCCAGGGTGTCTGAGGAAAGACAGAGACTTGGGTGTCTGGGGTTCCTGATTGGAGAAGACCTAATTACCTAATGACCCTTCAGCCTGGGTTGGTCAGTGGTCTCTTGGTTTGAACCATTTTAGGAGAGTCCCCGCACCCCCTGCCTCCCTTCTAGAGCAAGCCCCAGTGCCCTCATCGCTCACATAAGGGACAGCCCACCTGTGCCATCTCTTCGGATGGCTTATCACTGTGGCGTTAATTGTTGACCAGGGCTCTCGTGTGAAAGAAAACAGCTGAGAAGAGAGGAGGGCAGGGCACCCGAGGGATGTGGGAACCTCAAAACCGCAGCCTCCACCAGAGCTACATACCTTTTCTTCTCCTGAGAAGAGCTAAGCAACGAAATCAAGGACTATGTTTAAGATCCAAGTGCTGAGAATTCTCTCCAACAGAAGCAGCCTCTAGAGTTGTAACATAAACCAGACCCTGAGAAGAGCTCCAGTGGAGATGAGGGTGGAGTTATTTGGAAGCAACAAGAGGAAAGGGGTGGAGTGAGGGGGAATCAGGGAAGATTTCAGAGCAGAGATTACCTTAGGGAAGACTTTTAAGGATACAGAGTTTTGTTTTGTTTTGTTTTCCCCATTAGGGGGAGGGGAAAAGTAATTCAGACAGAAAAAAAGGCCAGAAAGTGACGTTAGACACATACGGAGGAGTACTGTGTGTTTAGAGACTAGCAAGTTTCTCCACGTGGCCGGGAGGAGGCAGGGGATGGCACAGAAATAAAATTTAGACCAGGGGAGGAGTATATTTTTTTTAATGATAAAATCAAAGTTTAATGTCCTTTTCTTTTTAATTTAATTTAATTTTTTTATACGGCAGGTTCTTATTAGTTATCCATTTTATACATATTAATGTATACATGTCAATCCCAATCTCCCAATTCATCCCCACCCCGCTCAGCTTTCCATCCTTGGTGTCCATACGTTTGTTCTCTACATCTGTGTCTCTATTTCTGCCCTGCAAACCGGTTCATCTGTACCATTTTTCTAGGTTCCACATATATGCGTTAGTATACGATATTTGTTTTCAGGGGAGAAGTATCTTGAATGCCATGCAGAACACTTCAATTTGTAAAAGATACAGTTCCCTTGAACTCAAGGAGAGACCAGACACAAGCAATGCAAGGGACCTTCCTCCAGGCATCCCATTATACACCCAAGGAGACTGAGGGCCCTAGTGGACCCAAGGTCAGAGATCTGCGTCTTGGCAGCAGAAGCAGAAACCAGTGTCAGGTCCCCAACTTCCAGGGCAGCGTTCTCACTAAACTGGGCTGGCTGGTGTGCCGTGGGGCAGGGAACCCGCCCTCGGGATGGACACCCAAAGGGCTGCAATTTCTCATTGTGAAATAATCCCCTTCTTCTAGCCTTGGATTTCCCCCTTCTAGCTCTTCCTGTTGCACCCTGTGGTGGGAGAAGACAGCGGTAGCTTTGCTGCTCCCCCCACCTATGGAGTTAGGGGCCTGGGGACTCATACTGGGGTACAATGAGGGGCACTTCCATTGGAGCAGCTGGAGTAAGGGGACAGGAGGCAGGGGAGCCTGTTTAGGAGGAAGAGGCCCCCCCAGGAAAACAGCTACTCCAAACAGTCCCCCTCCCTTTCTTTAAGAGGCATCACAAGCTGGTTCCACCAAGGAAGCAAGGTCTTGAGAAAAGTCATTTGCTTAGAAATTTCTTGGGTCACACATCTTCCGTCTCCTGCTTTCCTCCTGGTATTAATCATCTGGACGGTTACAACCAGCACAATGGTGCTTCTTTACCCACAGGCGGGGGATGTTAAAGATTCAGACCACGTGGATCGGGAAGTTGATTCCGGAATATCAAGTGAAAAGAGTCAGCTTTATCGAGTTTAGGGGAAAAGTCTCACATCTACTTAAGTGGAGTCTTTTATGGGGTCACTAAGTTCAGCCTCTTGACCTGCTGGCTGACCTGCTTTGAGCTTTGAATTAAACAGTCCTGATGCCTTCCCTCATTGCGATCTGATCCGGCCTGAGTTCCCACTCCCTGAATATGGGTTTCATTTCTCCAGAAAGGCTAATCCTTAATCCCTCTCTGCTTTCCTGGTTCTGCCCCAAACTCAACTTTTTAATTTTTTCTTTGTAAGTCATTTTCTCTCTCATAAAGAAACTAGCAAAGCAGACCTCAGCAGGGCTATGGTTATTTTCTATGAGCAGGAGAGGGTATCCCACACTCAGTACCCACGTGTGTGAGGAAAAGTGTGGGTGCCAGACAGTCCATCCACCTCCACCAGCTGGGTCAGCGGACTTCTGTCACTGTACTGTGCAGTGACTGTGGCCAAGTCATGTGATCTCTCTGGGCCTTAGTATTGTTTTCTGAGAAATGAAAGAGTGAAGAAAGATGATCTCTAAGATCACCCTGAGTTAAAACATTGTTTTGTTTCTTTAAAAGTACTTTCTTCTTCTAAAGATCTTCCGCTCAATATTTTCCAGGAAGAAAGGCAATATAAGATCTCAATAGCAGATCTATTTTCTTAAGACTTTTATGTTTTTCACAGAGCCAAAGTTGCTTTTTTGGATCTATTCACCAATTGCCTTTGGTCTAACTGACGAGCAACTCATTCACACACCTTAGTCCGGAAACACAGATACACAGAAAGGGAGAAGAAAGTTCTCACCTATACCCGCCATCCTCCCCCAACTGAGTCCCTGTCAAAGACCAGCAAGAAACGGGGTTTGAATATTTTCACACAATACACAAATTCCTATCTTCCTATGAAAAAATTAAATGTCTTCAGTATACTCACAGATAAGGGGAGTTCAGAGAAAGTATTGTCCTGTGTTTGTCAATTCCCAAATGTCTTCAGCTCAAAATAATCCTCATGCCATTGTAACACATTCTAGAACTCTTTAGGGATTTATCAAATACATAATTATTTTAAGGAAAATCAGATCCAGGTTTGTCATTTAGGAGATGAGAGTTCCAAACGTGGAAGACAAGAAACTAGAAGGAACCTTGTGGTGTTGGATTGAAACTTGAGGGAACAGTGTCTAGTCGTGGTTTTCGATATTGATATAAAATGGAGATGTGGGGCTTCCCTGGTGGCGCAGTGGTTGAGAGTCTGCCTGCCGATGCAGGGGACACGGGTTCGTGCCCCGGTCTGGGAAGATCCCACATGCCGTGGAGAAGCTGGGCCCGTAAGCCATGGCCGCTGAGCCTGCATGTCCGGAGCCTGTGCTCCGCAACGAGAGAAGCCACAACAGTGAGAGGCCTGCGTACCGCAAAAAAAAAAAAAAAAAAAAAATGGAGATGTAAATCTGTGTGTGTGAATTTACATTCATCTAGTTCCTCGATCTGTTCACTCAAAGAGCCTGAGAATAGCAACACTCCAACAGTGACAAGCACAGATAGATTTTAGCCTGAACATGGCTTTTAAATATCATGTACTACTCTTAAACAGAACCTTGGAGAAATGGCTCCTTGAAGAACTGGCTGATCCCAGGGCTACGACGGGGAGCATAGGAGATGATACTAGAATATCTTGTGCCAGAAAGCAAGGAAGTACCCAAAGAATGATAGGGGCATGTCAAAAGGCCACAGAAGCCACTTTAAGGGTCTCCCAATGGCCAAATCTGTGACAATGTGAGCATGAAGGTAAACAATGAAAATAACAGATTATATAACCTACTAAAAAATGAGAAACCATGAGGCTACACTGATACAATAAATAAATGAATAAACTGAAAGTTTGATGAGGAACAGGATATTGACACAGTTTCAAAGTACAATCTCCCCCAATATTTATTAATCACAAAGGAGAAAACAGTAACTATACCAGAGAAGCCTGGCAGACACTACCTTAATAAATGATCAAAGTGAACAACATAAGTTAAGAGGGCAATAGTCTAAATGTCACGTGCCACCTAATAAGGTACAACAAGAAGAAAACAGCACCACTTCCCTGATATTCCTATCAAAGATGCACGAAACTTGAATTTAATCATGAGGAAACACCAGGCAAACCCAAATAGAGAGGTATGCTACAAAGTAACTGTCAAAAGTCATGAAAGTCAAGAAAATGCTGAGCAATTATTCCGAGTTGAAGAAAAAGAGACATGACAACTAAAAGCGGAAGGTGGAATCATGTACCGATATTCATTTCCTGATTTGGGTGGCCATTGATGATCATGATTAAGTAGGAGAATGTCCTTGCTTGTACGAAATACACAGTGGTGTATTTGGCAAGGGTGGGAGGGTGGCAGAAGTGATGGGCATCATGTCTTCAATTTGATTTATGTCTCAATTGGTTCAAGAAAAAGAAAGCTCTTGTAACTACTTGCAACTTTTATGTAAATTTGAAAATTGTTTTCAAAAATTTAAAAATAATAATAAAAGAGATGTCACAGTGGGAAAGTCCAGACAGAGGACTTCTAAATCTAAGAGGACCTGGTCAAAATTTCTAATGCAAGCATTCTGCATCTAAATGGGAAGCAAACAAATATAGGGATGTTGAGTTATTGTTACCGAAAGCTTGGCCTCTCTCTACACTGGTGCCGAATCGAATCTTGGAGACCGAGTTTTGGATGAAGTAGAAAAGGATAGCTTTATCACTTTGCCAGGCAAAGGCGGGTACAGCAGGCTCCTGCCTCAAAAAACTATGTCCCAACCCAGGAGGATTTGAGGAGAAGTTTTACAGCAACTGTTCAAGGGTGGGGTCTCTGACAAGGTCAGGGATGAGCAGGGCCTGCGCTCCCTTCATCTTGTCTCAGGTGGTCGGTCCCCTAATCTGGATGAGCTCCTCTGGTCCTTTAATCTGGCCTCAGGTGGTTTCTTGGCTGCCGTTCCCTTGATTAGCAACTGTTCGAATCTGCCCTTTGGAACTCAGGGAAGGTCCTGGAGGCTGGAGTCTTGCCTACAAGAAACGGGACGAAAAAGGCCTCCGTGCCCAGGAGCCCCACAGGGCATCGCTTGGTTTCATTATGCTTCTGTTTACCTCATTGACCTCTCTTATGATAGATGTTCACTATAATTAACTTATTTGACAATTATTTATCAAGCATCTACTATGCACTAGTCCTTTTTTTTTTTTTTGCGGTACGTGGACCTCTCACTGTTGCGGCCTCTCCCGCTGCGGCCTCTCCCGCTGCGGAGCACAGGCTCCGGACACGCAGGCTCAGCGGCCATGGCTCACGGGCCCAGCCGCTCGGCAGCATGTGGGATCTTCCCGGACCGGGGCATGAACCCGTGTCCCCTGCATCGGCAGGCGGACTCTCAACCACTGTGCTACCAAGGAAGCCCCACTAGTTCTTATTAACACGCAGATAGATGAGACACAGTACCTGCCCTCAAGGGACTTAGAGTTCTATAGGAGCTACCAAACTATTTTAAAAAAAGTTTTAAATGTGCAAGGAACAAAAGGAAAGGAATAGGAATTGTTCCAAGGAAGGCTCCACAGAGTAGTTGACACTTAAATTGAGACTTGAAATGGGTGTAGCTGTTCACAGGTGGACAGGTCCCAATATGGTACACGGTTGAGAGAGGGTAGACGACCCGGGAAAGGCATAACCTCCAGGTCTGTGCCCCTGGCCTTTTGCATGAGTGCCACGAGCCTCAGGCTATACGATCCCTATGGCTGAAATGCACATGAACGGAAGGAGCAGATGGGTGACCTCAGGAGGCTGAAGCCATTGCTGGAGAGGAGAGGAGCTACAGTGGGACAGGGGCAGTTTTGGGGATTGCCACAGACAGAGAAATGAGAAGGAAGCCTTGATATTAATCAGGAACATGTAGAGGTCTGCGAGATTGATGGGGTTTAACGAACCCATCCTGAGAACAAGCCGTCAGGCACTTGGGCAGCCTGTACACAACGGCCATGCACTCAGAGAGGAGGGGCTGGGTGCTTTCTGCAGGGACAAGTTGATTAGACCACGATAAATGATACCAATAAAGGAGGAAATTAGGCCACTGAGAAAGAAGGGGGACATCAGACAGAAGTTCTTTATTCTGTCAGTGATCTTTCATCACCATGAACGCATGGGATAATTGGTTAATTTAGAGATTCATCCATCTCTTCCTCTTTTTTGGCAAAAGGAAACTATATGTAGAGAACTAATGAAGGGAGAGTCAACATTTATCCTTAGTAGTCCAGTAGAGCAGCTCACAGCCCTTCCCTGCAGCTCTATAATAGTGACTCTGAATCTCTGTGTTTGCGTTCTGAATGCATTTAGTTCTTCTCTATTCTTTTTTATTGGCTGCGCTGCATGGCTTGTGAGACCTTAGCTCCCCAACCAGGAATCGACCCCGCACACCCTCGGCAATGAAAGCACAGCATCCTAACCACTGGACTGCCAGGGAGTTCCCTCTATTCTTACTACTTATGATAAATGAACAAGTGTTCAGAATTTCTCATTACTTAACACAGTTTGTTGCGTGGCTGCTGATGTCAGAACTGTTAGCATGTCTCCTCCAGGGAGAGCATCATTCAACTTCTCTTTGTCTAGTGATGAGGCTCATTACATCCCTCTTTCCTCTGCAGGAGGACCTCAGAACCTCAGAGACACCCTCCTCACTTAAAGGTTCACTGTGGAGAGAGAGTTGGTCACCTGAGATTTTGCTGCTGCTGCCCCTGCTTGGGTTGGATCTTGCATAACTCCTTGTGGTGAGCTGATCCACATTTCATTCCAGGGATGGTCTGCAGTCACTGATGTCTCTTTCTTTAAGAAATTGGGGGTTTCTCTTTATCATTTTCCTGAGGCCATACCAATTCTAGGACAGGAACTCTATTCCCTGGAGAATCCCCTGTTGACCCTGCGGCTGACTCTTCTATTATGCATGTCTTCTCTTTCTCTCTCTTCATCAGCATCTCACACACACTCACTTCACCTCAGCCACACCGGGCTCTGTAGGCACCTAAAAGATGCCAAGCCTTTGCCTGCCTCTGGACTTCTGCACTTTCTGTTCTTTCTGCCTGAAATGTTCTTTTCTATGACATCAGGTTTCAGTTTAAATTTCCCTTCATCAGTGATTCTTTCCTGACCACCCTGTCTAGAGTCCTTGTCTTTGTTCCTTCAGGTTGCTACAACAAACTTCCAAAGACTTCCAAACTTACAAACAACAGAAATTCATTTCTCACCGTTCTGAAGGTTGGGAAGTCCGAGATCAAGGCACCAGCACATTTGGTGTCTGGTGAGAGCCACTTCCTGGTTCATAGATGGCTCTCTTTGTCCTCACATAGTAGAAAGGGCCAGGGAGCTCTCTGAAAGCTCTTTTATTTATTTATTTCTAATTATTAGTTAATTAGTTAATTAATATTGTGGCTGCGTTGGGTCTTTGTTGCTGCACGCAGGCTTTCTCTAGTTGCGGTGAGCAGGGGCTACTCTTCGTTGCGGTGCGCAGGCTTCTCATTGCAGTGGCTTCTCTTGTTGCAGAGCACGGGCTCTAGGCACATGGGCTTCAGTAGTTGTGGCACGCAGGCTCAGTAGTTGTGGCACACGGGCTTAGTTGCTCCGTGGCATGTGGGAATCTTCCCGGACCAGGGCTCGAACCCGTTTCCCCTGCATTGGCAGGCGGATTCTTAACCACTGTGCCATCAGGGAAGTCCCTGTAATTGGGTATTGTTAGCGGATCTTCACACATATTTGTGCTTTTGCTTAATAGACTTTCAGACTATTAGAGAATGTTAATCCAGGAGATCCTGATTTTTATTCGAGTTTCTAGACCTCTTTTTTAGAGAAGTGTAGGAGCATCTGACTTCATGATCGTGCACAATTAGTGAGAGCAAAGAGATGCATCCTAAGGGTGCTCACTTTCCAAATGATTCCCAATTTTCATAGAAATATTCCATAATTTTATATAATTAGCTTACTTTCCAACTGTTAACAAAGATCTGTAGCAGAGTAACGTCTAATTTTTGTCAACAGAGTAGCTCTCAGGAGCATTGCCACTCGGTAGAAACTTCCCCATTCCCACTTCTTTGAGACTGAGGAAAACATGCTCAGTCATCATACAAACCAGCCCTTTTTCTCAGTTCACCTTCACCTGCTCCCCGTAACACACACACACACACACACACACACACACACACACACACACACACACACACACACTAAAGACCTCCTTTAATTTAGACCAGGAGAAAAAGCTGATGGTCCCAATGCATGGACCCCTCTATCTTTGCAGAAACTCTAACATTGGGATTCAAGGTGAATCTAATGTTACAACCTTCAGGATATAATAATAACTTCCTGTTCTCCCTATTCTGGTTCCTGGGGTGGGAAGAGCACAGAAATTTTCTAGTTAGAAAATTAAAGAATATACGCAAACAGGATATTTTGCTGAGACACGAATTTTTCTTTCTTTTTCTGTACGTTCCTCATTCCCCTAGTTCCAAGTAGGAGCCACACCCTTTGTATTTCCTTGGTTCAGGGATATCCGCAGAGTGGAAGGCAGGAAGTGTTTAAAGCCAAACTTAAGCTTATTGGGGTTTTTTTGCTTTTTTTTTAAGCTTGCTGTTTTTTGAGAAGCCTGACTTCAGTGAAAAGAAACAGTCTCTTAGAAAGTATGGGGACGTTGAGATTGGAGAGAGGCTTTGACATCAAAGTTGGAGGAGAGGAATGATCACATAGGGAAGGCAGCTTGGGTGAACCTAGGAAGGCTGACACCAGGCACAGGTGATCCTGACCTCCTTGAAAATCCCCATGTCCTCAAACAGAAGCAGCTCAGGTACTGTTTCTGGGTGCCCTCTGGCCAGAGGAAGGGGAACCACAAACGGGTCCTGCTGGAAGAACAGCAACGTGGCTCAGGCCACCCCAGTGCTGGCCAGTTTTCATACTCAGGGCTAGAGAAGGAGGGGTAGGCAGGAGTCTGGCATGTCCACCTCACTGAGTGCTAGCAGAGGGGGCTCTCCCCTCTGTTATTGCATTTTCTTTTTCGAGACGAGATCAAGGCCTAGTGTGCAAAACATTCTCATCAAAGATGCAAATTCAAGTGTGGTTTCTTTTTTTTTCATTTCATGCCCATCTCCCTAACCGCAGGCTATATCTCAACTCATTTTGCTAGAGGTTCTGCTCTGCATTTCTTCCTTACTCTTTGATTTTATCTTTTTTTTTTTTTTAAATTCTTTATTTATTTGGCTGTGTTGGATCTTAGTTGCGGCATGTGGGTTCTCTTAGTTGTGGCCCACAGGCTCTAGAAAGCAGGCTTAGTAGTTCCAGCACACAGGTTTAGTTGACCCGAGGCATGTGGGATCTTAGTTCCCAGACCAGGGATCGAACACACGTCCCCTGCATTGGAAGGCAGATTCTTAACCACTGTGCCACCAGGGAAGTCCCAAGGAAAGAAATTTTAAACCAAGAATTTTACTTTTAATTTGGAGGCAGTTTGACTCTTTGACATTTATTAGAAGGGTAAATAAATTACATGATCAGAGATTCTGCTTCAGAAAATAAACATACTACTTCATGGAGAACAAAACCCAGTATTTTAGAGTTATAACTCAAAACTTCCAAAGCTATTTCCATGCACTATTCCCAGGAGTTTCACATACTGTCATGTAATTACAGTTTCCAATGTCCTTCATTTCTGTGTAGGTTTCTATTTCCATTTGGTGTCATTTTTCCTCTGTCTTAAGGACTTCTTTCAGGCAATGAATTCTTTTAGCTCTGTATGTCTGAAAAAGTCTTTGTTTAATACGTCTAATAAAACGACAGCTCTCATAAGTTTTATCAATTTTAAAAGGTATAAATAGAATGTCAGATAGAAATAAGATGTAAAAAGAGATGCTGTAAATATTAACAAAAGAATATGAACAACTTTGTGCCAATATATTTAAGCACTTTAGATGAAATGGATAAATTCCTAGGGGGAAAAAAAACTTGCCAAAATGATCTCAAGAAGAACTAGGGATATCACTTATATGTGGAATCCAAAAAAATAATATGAATGAATGTATATGCAAAATAGAAACAGACTCACAGATATAGAAAAAAATTTGTGGTTACTAAAGGTGAAAGGGAAGGGAGTAAGGACAAATTAGGGGTATGGGATTAACAGATACCAACTACTATGTATAAAATAGGTAAGCAATAGCACAGGGAATGATAGCCATTATCTTGTAATAATCTATAATGGAGTATAATCTGCAAAACTACTGAATCACTATGCTGTACACCTGAAACTAATATAATATTGTAAATCGACTATACTTCAATTAAAAAAAAAGAACTAGAAAACTCAGCATCTCTATAACCATTAAAGAAATTGAAATAGAAGTTAAAAATAGTCTCAGAAAATATCAGGGCCAGACAGCCTTACAGATGAGTTCTGTAAATAATAAAAGAACATATAATTCCAATTACAGAAAATAAAGAGGGAATATTCCTCAACTCATTTATGAAGGCTAACATAGAATCTGGATACCAAGATCAAACAAGATATTTCCAAAAACAAATTTCAGACCAATTTCATTCATGAACATAAATGCAAAAAACAAAAACAAAAAAACACAAAAAAACCCTTAAATATTAGCAAGCTAAATTCAGTGATTAAAAAAAGAAAATTTAGCATAACCAGAATGAGTTTATCCCAAAGTTGGTTTAATATTCTAAAATCAATTAATGCAATTCACTGATTCAGAGAGAAATACTATATGATTTTATCATTAGATGAAGACAAATCTTCAATAAAATTCACAGTCCATTCAAGAGTGGAAACTAGGAGTAGAAGGGAAGGAAACTTTCCCAACCTGAAAGTGAAAGTCTACAGATCTCCACAGCACCAACAGGATCTACCACAATGGCCCTTTAACATTTTACTGAAAACATTTTTATAGCAAGCATTAAGTGTGGAAGGTCACAAACGACTGTAACACAACTACAGCTCCTGGCTTCAGAGGAGAAGATGAAAATAAGAGTATCAAGTTCTGTCACCATTATTCCAGGAGGGTAAAATCCCCAGTTTACTCCATGAGCACCAGCCAATCAGTCCATGGATGGCTGCCCTAGAGTCAGGTGCCCTCTTGGATTCAAAGCCCTGTCACCATTTTGATGGAGTCTCAGAAAACATGGTCATTTATGGCTGCTCCTTCTTGTGGGTAGAAAAACTTCCTTCAGAAGAGGATTGTATATATATATGTATATATATATATTTTTTTTTTACACACACACACACATATATATGTATATATATATATATGTATGTATATAATGGATTCCAAGAAAGAAATAGGCTCTTTTTTTTCCAGTGCAGCCAAACTGCAAAGCTTATAACACAAGTAGGTGCTCTGTACAGATCTTATTTCCTCTATACCTGCGGTGCTAGAATGTAAATCTGTAGGCAAGTTAAATACTAAAGAGTACGAGAGCGTGAAAGTTATGGTAAACTCAGAAATCTGTTTTTTTGAAAGTTAGGCTGTATTTACGCTGGCTGAATTTTCCGTTTAATCACCTGTTATCCTCCATTCCCGTGTCGGTAACCAAGCAACTTCCCACCCATCTCTCCCTGTCTTGAGAGGAACCCGGAAAGCAGCTCTGGTCTCTGTTTGGCCCGGGGTCTCAGGTGGCGCAGCGCCCCCTGCGGGCCAGTTGAGGCGGCGCCGGCGAGAGACGCCGAAGGGACCGTGTGGCGTGGGAGTCGCCCGGCTCCGTGCCACCTCTCCTCCAGGTAGCGGCTCTTTCCCGTGCTGTGTCCCCCCGCATCAGGGGTCTGTTTCTATAAAGGAAGCGGGTTTCCCTCACGGGAGTCGTCCCAAATTCCCTCCACAGGAGCCCACTGGGGAGAAGGGAGCCGAAGGTCCCGCAGGAGGACCCTGCGAGGCGGGCCACTCGGGGCTGAACAGGGCCAGCGCCATCGGGAGTTCTTATTAGAGCAGCTCGTGGGCAAATCAGCCCAGCCAGCACGGCTTGTGTAGCCGCTCCGGGGGAGCAAGGCTTTTCCAGAGGTAGATTCCCTTTGCGAGGTAACAGGGCTTTCTCCCCAACTCCCCAGCCCCATCTTGTCCTACACCCCAAAAACCGACTCCATGGCAGGAGTGCGGGGTGGAGTGTGGAGTTAGGGTCGGGGGAGAAGCTGTGAGAGAGATGCTCGTGACTGGGAACAATGAGGGATCCAGATGCAAGAGAAGAAGCGTTTCCAGGGAAGACTTCGGCAGGGCTTCAAAGATCTGGAGGTGTAGGGCGCAGGTCACTCGGCTTCCCACGTCAGGGCTGGGAGAAGACTAGCCGTCCAGGTGAACAGGGGCCCCCTCCTCACAGCCCACGCGGATGGGCCTGGTGGAGTCCTTCTTATGGCAGTGGCAGTGCGGGGGCCGGGTCCCTGCTTTGGCAAAGCAGTCAGTGACGCTGACATTGTGAGTACCGTTGTGGCAGCTTTGCAAGGAGCGGCTGCTGGTACAGGGCACAGATGGAGCTCTGCAGAAATCTGCTCTGGTGGCCAAATCCTCGTGAACGAAGGGGTTGATCTGCTTGCATCCGCCCCTCCGGATCAGCCACCGTCGCCTCATCATCACGTCACAGTATCGGTGGTGTCCTCCAGGGACTCATGACCTGGGGTTGTCTGTACGCCGTCTTGAGAAGGGCAGGCCTGGAGTGAAGACACTTGGCCCCAGGAGGAGGAGGAGAAGAAGGGTCCACATCAGATTCATGTTCCCTGTGAAAGCAGGTCGAGGAAGAATGGGGTCAGGGAGCAGGCTGTGGTCCCTTGCCCGCAAGATACCTATTGTATTTCTAAGAACTCTCGGCCCAAACACTTCATGTCCCCACTGGCCCCTATCTACACTTCTTGTACTCACAGCAACTACTGTTCTCACATTCTCCTTCCACCTCACACCCCTCCTTTTCGGGTAAGAAGTGGGAAGAGAAGAGAAGGACTTGGGAAGAAAGGAGGTGCCTACCACCCACTCACCCCTTTACAGGCCTGACATACAAAGGTATTTTCAAACTCCGAAGGATTTTTGCTCCTCACTTGAGTAGTTAAACGAAAAAAGTGTTTGCATCTATCAGCCACCTGATTCCACAGCCTATGAATGAAGCAGGTGTCCCTGCCAAACCTTTTCTACAGTGGGTGAGCTCACTACAAATCTATATGCCTTGCATCTTAGAAAATATTTCCACTTCCTTAAATACCTATGCCTGTTTTAAATGCTGTTAGAAAGAAAATGGAAGCATTTCAGTTCTAAGGGAGTAGACTTCATGTTTCTCCCACAGATTCCTCTGCCTCAGAATAAACATTCCTAGCTCCTCAGGGCTTCCCTGATGGCGCAGTGGTTAAGACACTGTGCTCCCAATGCAGGGGGCCCAGGTTTGATCCCTGGTCAGGGAACTAGATCCCATATGCCACAATTAAGGAACCTGCATGCTGCAGTAAGACCCAGCATCTTACTTATAAATAAATAAGTACTCTGAAAAAAATTCTTGGCTCTTCTATGTATAGGGCCTGTCGTCATGAAACTTCCCAACTAGTGCCCAGGGAGTCTGAGTAAAGACTGAGTGTATATTCTGACTCTTTTACTGAATAACTGGGAGTCCCAGGGCAGGGTTTTTGCAGAGCAGATGACATCCACAGAGATACATATGTCCCTTTCAGTGGTGGATACTCCTAGCAGAAATGGAACCTCCGTTGCCTTCCCTCCTTCCTCTAATCCTATAGGAATTACATTGTGGATATTTTCTTCCCAGACCTTAAGGGGCAGGCCATATGGAAAACTCTCAGGTCTGTCAATGATCTTAAACAGATTGCCTAGTAGGACTAATTTCATGTTTACTATTTCACACCCACAGTCTTTACCAGCATCACACAGAGTACCTATGACATCACCACACATATGAAGAAAAAAACCTGCAGTTTGGTGACTGTCAGTAGCTTGCTATTGTTGGAGGTAGGCAAATCACCTCATCCTTATACTCTAAAGTGAAGGTTATAGACTAAAGATCTTTTTCACC
This sequence comes from Lagenorhynchus albirostris, assembly GCF_949774975.1. Classification (NCBI taxonomy): domain Eukaryota; kingdom Metazoa; phylum Chordata; class Mammalia; order Artiodactyla; family Delphinidae; genus Lagenorhynchus; species Lagenorhynchus albirostris. Next base: position 76,399,704 of record NC_083095.1, on the reverse strand, counting down.
TCAATCATTCTCTTTCACTCCCTAACTAAGCATTACTTGTGTGTATGAGTCCATGTGTGATTTTCTGTGTGTACATATTGTTTTGGACATGTCCAGGTAAGCAGCAATATTTTGTTTGCAAGTTGGGTTTCCATCTGAAAACTGTTAATCCAATTAAATCTAATTTTTCTTTTAAAAAGTTGTTGATGAATCTAGGCACAAAAAAAAAATCAATCACTTTTATGTAAAGATTATATTCTTTCTGTCTTCACAATTTAAACTGTGAATGTTCTTATTATGGGAGAAGCTGCCTGAGACTTGGGTCTGCATTTCAGTAAGGGAAGGGAAGAAATCAGTACATATGCCTTTCCAGAGCTCCAAAATCAGTTATGTTAGGGGCCCTGCTAATGAAGGTGGCGGCAGGGGCACATACAGTCAATCAACAAGTTGTAATAGAAGTAGATTTCATAGGTCTTATCTTGATAGGTCTCCCTGGCAGATAGGCCTCAAAAGCCTTTTGTCTGATTAGGCAACAAAGCAAAAGCTGACTGACAGCGGGCAGGAAACTAAGTTGAGATCTAATAACTAGATCTCAATATCCTTTATAATTGGCCAAGAAAAGAGGAACTGCCTTTTTTGGAACTTCACTCTGCTTAGCTCTTCTTGTTTAATTCACACAGTAGTTCTAACAAGTGTATGTGTCATTATTTATAGGTTTCACAATTTCGTGTGTTCATGGCCCTGCATAACTGGCCATTGGGCTTAAAGTATCCGACCCTTTGGCCAAGTGGTACATATAGGGTCTCACTTCTCAGAATTAGTAGAGCTCGTATTCAAATCAAGGTCCTTTATCTGACCTTAACTTTTTGAAGAGGGTATGTGGCAGGCCGCAGGACAAGCAAAGATTTAGAAATGTATTCAACATGAAAAAAACTTCTCTTTCTATTGAGGGAAAAGTTATCTTTATAGTGAGAGACTAACCTAGTCGTCTGAAAACAACCAAGAGGAAAAAGCACATTACCTAAAATTATTAGTTGTGATTAGTGGCAGTTACTGAATGATATGTAGATTAGCCAACAAAAATTTCTATGAAGAGATTTAGTGTAAGGTAAATATGCATAGAGGAAAGCTATGTATGAACCGATCAGGAAAAGCATAGAAGGTGTGCTCCGAATACAATTTTAAAGGTGGAGCATGGTTGCAGATTGGGCGTGACATTGGGTGAGTCTCTTCTCAGGACGCTTGTGATAAGCGTGACGGGCAGTATCTGAGTGAACAGACAGGATGTGATCAGTAGGTAGGAGTAGAGTGCGTGAAAACCCCTGAACTATTGCCACCTTCAACAGAGGAGGGAACTACTCAGCTCTAGTTGATCCCTTGTGGTAATGGAGACAGTGCACCGACAACATCTCCCGATTTTTAAAGATAAGACAGGAATGCAAATTTTTATGTGAACTCTCCCAATTTGAAGTGTTAATATTCCAAAACCCAATGTTAAAAGTAAAACTATATGCTGATCAAGAACAGGTTTTTGAGCCAGATGCACTCCCTGTGACTGCAGCGTATGATTTTTAGTTCATATTATAGACACTTGAGTACAGATCCTTCTACCCAGTGTGGCTGTCGGTATCACAGAAGGGCTAAACTACACCTAATTCATTTTTACATCCTCATCTCTCTTGAAAATGCTTTCCACAAAATATACGTGAAAAAAAAAAGACAACTTACTTCATGGTAAAAGATATTAATGCCTTTTAGGTAGAACAGGATTTCAGGCAGAATCCTATTAGCACTGCACTGAGTCCTATCCAGGTCACCATTATGTCCATGTTTACATAACGACGTCAGTGGTAAAATAATTGCATTTCCACATGACAGAAATATAAAAAGGTGGTTTAAAAAAATGTGCATTAATTTTCTTGGAGGGTTGTACAGTACCATTTGAGGACCTAATCCAGTTTTCTTTTTCTTAATTTTATTTATTTGTTTGTTTGTTTATTGGCTGCATCAGGTCTTCGTTGCTGTACGTGGGCTTTCTCTAGTTGCAGGGAGAGGGCGCCACTGCGCCATCAGGGAAGCCCCAGTTTTCTAACTGAGAGGTTAGACCAGGGATTTAATATCTCTTATCTGGAGGCCTTTCCTACCTTGATACACTTTCCCTGTCTGTACAATGTCCCACACCATCTTCTTAGCCTAGAATGCTCATTTATTCCCTAAGTCCCTAAACTCTGCTTATCCTTTATGGGCCAGCTCAAATGGACATTTCTTTTGGAAGCCTTTCTTATCCCATGAGGCCAAGTAAGACCCTTCATCCTCAGCGCCCCCATAAAACCATCTTCACACAGTGTTATTATCTCTATCACATTGTAATCAAATTATAGGCCTACAGTTATTTTCCTCTGCTTCTCTGAGAACCAAGAGTATGTTTCATGCATCGAGTTACATACTGTGACTTCCATAATTTCAGGAATACAGTGTCCTATCCACTGATGCTCATTTTACAAATTAAATTGTTTTTTCCTGTTAACATCAAGAAATGAAATGTAAAAAAAAAAGAAATGAAATGTACTAGTAAGATAAATGACAACTCTAGGACAGACTGTTTTGTAGAAAATAGCGCAGATTGAAAAGAACACAGGAGTTCAAGCTCTAGCTTGGAATCCCTTACATGACACCAAATGTTCATTCTCTGGCAGATTTTACAGACTTTCTTCAGGGTGTTTTTAGGTCATGCTATTTCACAGGAAGTGAAGGCAAAAACCGGGCCAGGGTAAAAACAAGAGAAAGTGAATTCAATGCATAGGAAGCAGAAAAAAAAAAAAAAAAAGACAACAGCAATTACAAAAAAAATCATAGATTCGTCACAAACTAATTACTGATAGGATTTTGAGCAGTGAGAAATTCAGAGCTCAAGTTTCCAGCACAGGGAAGTGAGGAGATAAAGAACATTTGGGTGAGAAGGAACCAGGGTGATTACTAAAATGAAAGGGGGGCCTGGGTTCCTCTGGTGCAAACAAGCCTCCTGGCTCTATTTGTTCTGAGTACCGGGCCTGCCTTCATGTACTTCAGTCTTTCAATGTGTTGCCCCCAAGTTGAGTTATAAAACCTATAGCCCATTCTGGGACTTCCCTAATGGCGCAGTGGTTAAGAATCCGCCTGCCAACGCAGGGGACACAGGTTCGAGCCCAGGTCCGGGAAGATCCCACTTGCTGCAGAGCAACTAAGCCCATGTGCCACAACTACTGAGCCTGAGCTCTAGAGCCCGTGAGCCACAACTCTTGAGCTCTTGTGCCACAACTACTGAAGCCCACGTGCCTAGAGCCCATGCTCCGCAACAAAAGAAGCCACCGCAATGAGAAGCCCGTGCACCGCAACGAAGAGTAGCCCCTGCTCGCTGCAACTAGAGAAAGCCCGCACGCAGCAACAATGACCCAACGCAGCCAAATAAATAAATAAAAATAAAAAATCTATGGCCATTCTGCAGCCAGTGATATTTTTCATTTAGGAAATCCAGACCCAGTGGCAGAGCTCTGTCCTGCACAGGATGCCTGGAATTAGATTTGTTACAACAGAAGCAGCAGTGGTTCATCCCTGGGTATGCACTGATCAGCAAATGATAAAACAAAGGGCTCATTGCATAAGTGGACCATGTCCTAATCTGTGCGTTTCTTCATGTCCTAGATTCAGAACCCTCCTTGTTCTGCTAGCCCCACCCACAGGGGCTGCTCTATATCTCCAGACCCAAGAACTGGGGGGATACCTGCTGCCCCTGAGCGCCAGGCCCACCAGCTGGATCTGTTCTCACAGGAGCCACAGCAGAGATACTGGGTAAGACAATGAGCCCCAGAGCTGGAACAGGAGAGACAGCAATGAAGCAGCAACTGGGGGAGCGGTGAGCTGAAGTTAGTGCCCAGGACACATGACAGACTTTGGGGAGCGGAGGGGAAAGGAGCTAGAACCACAGTGACAGCAGGGGGCCTGCAGGGTGAGTGAGGAGGGAGTGTGTTATTTGTGGGCCGGGATACAGAAGATACCCTTCTTTTCACAGGAAACATGGTTCCAAGACAGCAGAATGCCCAGCTTCCTCTCTTTTTGCTGCTGGGGCTCTTGGGAGTGGTGATCTCACTCCACGCCCAATTAACCCCGGCTCAGAGGTTTCAGATTAAGCACCTAAATATGGCCCACCGTCGATGCGATGATGCAATGCGGGTGGTTAACCGTTACAGAAGGCCATGCAGGACTGAAAATACTTTTCTCCACACAACGTTTGCTGCCGTAGCTCGTGTTTGTCACACCACAAATGTAACCTGCCCTAGATCACGGGAGACGAATTGTCATAGAAGCCCACATCCGGTGCCTGTAACCTACTGCAACCTCACAAGAAATGCACACGATTATAGGAACTGCCGTTATGGACAGAGAAGTAATCGGAAGATCTACATCATTGCGTGTGGAAACAGATTACCACAGGACGATGCCAGGTACACCCTGGTTCCAGTTCACTTGGATGACATCATCTAAACTCTGGGCCAAAACTTTGGGCCATGCTCATTTGCCAAGCGCCACAGTCCTGTCCCACCATCCACCCCAGATATCAGCATCAGTCCTCATCTCACCAGCCTCCAGGTCCCTTTAAGCTTTGCTCAGCTGAAGCTCCTTGTGCACGCACAGTAAACTTTACAGAATTACCTACAAGGCTCCATGTGTCTGTTTGTGCTCTTCTGTCATGTAGTTACATTCTCGTCTAGAGGCTTTTCCCCTTCTTCTAATCTGAGATTTGTGGGAAATAGATGTAAGGATAAGAGGCTCCTTGTGTCATGAAGTTGTGCAGACTTTTCCTTCTCTCTGCTTTAGGCCAGGAAGCTGCGGCTTCCACTCACAGCGGCCTATTTCATTACCAGGAGGCAAAGAGCCCCCAGTAAGTAGAAACAAATGTATTTGATTCTGATTTAAGAACCATGCATTTTATGATAGAAGAGAACGATACGGTGTAAAAACAAAAAGAAAGGGGAAAATGCCGTAATTGTGATAAGACCAAAAGAAAGAAGCAAATTTTAGCCGCATAGATTTGTTTTTAAATAAGCATATCAAATCTTCAGATATTAATGGTTATCCTAGGGGTGGATCCAGAGTTTGAGTCTAATGTGGAATGAGACAAATTGTTCAGGTAGTATATGGACAGATTCCAGTACTACCTGGAGAAGAGGTGAAACTCTTTCCTGGCGATTTCTGTGTCCTGGAGAAGGGAGCAGCTGGTCATCTGGTAGCAGAAGGTAAGGAAGGAGACATGGAATTGGGATCTCTCCCGAGGATGAATCAGTGGCTTGTTCACATTCAGGTCAGGAAGGGGCACAGGTTCCAGGATTACAGAAATGTAGACAGACAGAAAAGGGGGCGGATAATGAAAGCCCCTACTCTGCCTCCATCACAAGGCTGCACTCAGGAATCAGTGAGGAACAGGAAGGGAAAGCTCTTTGTAAACTGTGGTCAGATGCAGCATTCAAGTGATTGTTCGGGGGACAGGTCGGGTCTTTTGCAGCACCTGCCTCAGAACAGAAGGCAGGTAGCATGTCATTAAATCTGTACCTCTGTCCTTGAGTCTGGGATTCCTGACCTCCTATTTTTCAGCTCCTCTTCCAGGCCCAGATACATGGCAATTTCCATTCCTCCCCCCCTCCATATGGTCAGTCATTCTTGCTCTTGGTAGTACTATATACGGCGTCTGCACTTGAGCATCTTCTCTGGAGAAGCCACTGGAGGATTTGTTCTTCCAGGCAGGTCTGTTGACTCAAGCTATTGCATGGAGATACTAGGTTTGGAAAATTCCAGGGCTCAACAGAATCCACCGACTTTATTTTTTTTATTATTATTTTTTTTAAGCCAAGGGTTTTTATTTATTTATTTATTTTTAAGATGTTGGGGGTAGGAGTTTATTAATTAATTAATTTATTTTTGCTGTGTTGGGTCTTCGTTTCTGCGCGAGGGCCTTCTCCAGTTGCGGCAAGCGGGGGCCACTCTTCATCGCGGTGCGCGGGCCTCTCACTATCACGGCCTCTCTTGTTGTGGAGCACAGGCTCCAGACGCGCAGGCTCAGTAGTTGTGGCTCACGGGCCTAGTTGCTCCGCGGCATGTGGGATCTTCCCAGACCAGGGCTCGAACCCGTGTCCCCTGCATTAGCAGGCAGACTCTCAACCACTGCACCACCAGGGAAGCCCCGAATCCACTGACTTGAGATTAATACAGAGTGGCATGAAATGAGCTTACCCTTCCAACAGGCTTGGAGTAACAGAAGGAGAAGGTGGGATACCGCAAGGCTGGAGTCACATTTGCCATGAGGCAGTGAACCTTCCTTGTCTCAGCAGATCACATGTCACTTCCCAGCCATGGACACAGCATCTCTAACACCGTATGGTAGAGGGATTAGCCAACTCAGCTGCCCCAGCTCTCTCTGCCTTGTGTCGTCATCCCCTCTCCCACCATTCGTTCATGCATTCATTCGTCATTCATTAATGCAGTAGTTAACCCATGTGCAGATGTGCTCTAGGCAGATTTCTGAGGTCGTGAGGGTGCAGTGTAAACAAAGACACATTTCTGCCCTAGGGTGCCTATTCTACTGGGAAGAAAATGCAAAATTATTTTTCCAGGTGATAAGTGTCGGGGGAAAACTGCACTGAGGGAAACAATGTACAGTCATCTCTCAGTAGCTTCAGGGGATTGGTTCCAGGAGGCTCCGCAGATATCAAAATCCACAGATGCTTATATAAAAGGGGCTCATACCGTTGGCCCTCCACATCCGTGGGTTTCACATCCACACAGAGGGCCATCTGTAGTGGGTCTCGATGAGTCCATAGAAGTGAATCTGAAGTGTGGTTGGTAGGGGCCCAATGAAGGAATGAATTCCGAACAATATGAGAAGCAGCTGGTCATGCAGAAACTAAGGGGATAGTCTTCCCGAGAGAGACAGAGACAGAGAGACAGAGAGAGAACATTCAAAGGGCCCGACATGAATGTAGATTAGTCATGTTACAAAAATGAAAGTTAGTCTAGCAGGACAAGAGCATTTTAACCATGAGCATTAATGATAGAGGTTATTGAGGCTCAGATGCTTCATACCTATGGAGATGAAAATAAAGAGTAAATTTCCTATGGGGTACAAATGGAGCATGTTAGATAATAATGTGACGTGAAGATCACTCTGGCAGCTGTGCAGGGACTGTGGGGACAGTCAGGAACTCGTGGTATCCAGGCCAAATCCCAGAGGCATGGGATAAGGTAATAGCAATAGGGCAGAAGAAAAAGTGCAGGTTTAGGATTATGTTTCCAAGTTCGAATCATCAGGCTTTAGTGAAGGACTGGAAGCGGAGGGAGAGGGGAACAGAAGAGACTTCCTCATGTCAGTAAAATGCACCTTCATCCTCTCACTCAGTAGCACCATGCTGTTCCCCCTCCCTGAGGCCATGCTTCCCCACTCTCTTCCTGCTTTTCCTCTGTTCCTCATCTTCCTCAGTCCCTGTGCTGAAGATTGGGCTGGGGTCAGAGGGAGCTGGTGGCCCTGAAGCTTAGATGTAGCTTTTCCCTCCTGGGAGGCAGGAGGATTCAAAGCAGAGCAAGGAGGATTCCGTGCTCTGTGACGACAAAGCCGTGGCTTGGCGCCCACCACCCTCTGTGATAGACACTCAAGATCTGGCTGCACTGAACCTGAGGCCAGCGCTACAGTGGCCACTCTTAGAGAAGTTAATTGTTCACGTCAGCATGTTCCAAGGACACGTTCCTTGGAGTCCACTTCTCTTCCCTAAGCCTCCATTTCTAACTTTGTAAAATGCTCGTAATAGTACCAAATCTCAAGGAAGTCTTGGAGGAGTGAAAGCAGTTAGTGGTTGTAACACACTTTGTAAGGTACAGCATGAAGTGAAAGGGCCGTTCACATTGTTATTGTTTCTACTTCATGTTTTAACATCAGGAGCAGATCCCTCCGTGTGGGTACGAAGCAGGTTGCCTCAAGTGACCCTCAGATCAGGGAGAGAAGGCCCCAGGGTCAGGTCAGGAGGTGTGAGAGGAGAGCAATCTGATCTAAAGCTCCTGATTTCTTTTTGCCTAGATTGAGATTTTAGGCACTGTTTCCATTTGAATCACATAAAGGAGTGAGACTGTGACCACATGGATGGACTTAGAGGGTATCATCCTTGGTGAGATAAGTCAGACAGAGAAAGACAAATGCTGTATGATTTCACTGTATGCTGTATGATGTGGAACCTACAAAACAAAACAAATGAACAAGAATAACAAGATAGAAACAGAGTCATTGGTACAGATAACAAACAGGTGCTTGCCAGAGGGAAGCAGGATAAGGGAATGAAAGAAATAGGTGAGGGAAATTAAGATGTAAAAACTTCCAGTTATGAAACAAATGAGTCACAGGTATACATGTACAGTGTGGGGGAATATAGTCAATAATTATGTAATATCTTTGGTAACAGATGACAACCAGATGTCATGGTGTTCATTTTGAAAGGTATAGAAATACTGAATCACTCTGCTATGTACCAGGAACTAACATAGTGTTGTAGGTCAATTATACTTCAAAAACAAACAAACAAACAAAACAAACTCATAGAAAAAGAGATCAGATTTGTGGTTACCAGAGGTGGGGGATGAGAGGGAGGGGGAATTGGATCAAGAGAGTCAAACTTCCAGTTATAAGATAAATAAGCACTAGGGATGTGATGTACAACATTTTAAATGCAATCAACACTGCTGTATGTTATATATGAAAATTGTTAAGAGAATAAATCCTAAGAGTTCTCATCACAAGGAAAAAATTATTTCCCAATTCTTTAGTTTTGTATCTATATGAGATGATGAAGGTTCACTAAATTTATGGTGCTAATTACTTCATTATGTTTGTAAGTCAAATCGTTATGCTGTACACCTTAAACTTATACAGTGCTGTATGTCAATTATATCTCAGTAAAACTGGAAGAAAAAAAAAGAGAGTGAGGCAATGAGTAGGGAAGGGAGCACAGAAATTCTGTTCCCATCCCCAAGTCAAATTATCTATGAAAAATAGCCTTTTTTGAAACTAAAACTTTACTTACGTTATTAAATTTGCTTCCTAAAATGCACATAGAAATGTGACACAGTTAACTGTTATTCATGTCTCAAGTCTGAGTTATAATAATAACATAAGAACAATGCCTAGGTAGCTCCCATCAGGAAACTTGCATAAGCCTCTTAGATAGCCTCATTCACCAGAGGGCAGACAGCAGAAGCAAGAAGAGCTACAATCCTGCAGCCTATGGAACAAAAACCACATTCACAAAAAGGTAGGCAAGATGAAGAGGCAGGGGGCTATGTACCAGATGAAGGAACAAGATAAAACCCCAGAAAAACAACTAAATGAAGTGGAGATAGGCAAACTTCCAGAAAAACAATTCAGAAAAACAATAGTGAAGATGACCCAGGACCTCGGAAAAAGAATGGAGGCAGGGCTTCCCTGGTGGCGCAGTGGTTAAGAATCTGCCTGCCAATGCAAGGGACACGGGTTCAAGCCCTGGTCCGGGAAGATCCCACACGCCGCGGAGCAACTAAGCCCGTGTGCCACAACTACTGAGCCTGCGCTCTAGAGCCTGCAAGCCACAACTACTGAGCCCATGCACCACAACTACTGAAGCCTGTGTGCCTAGAGCCTGTGCTCCCAACAAGAGAAGCCACGACAATGAGGAGCCCATGCGCCGCAACGAAGAGTAGCCCCTGCTCACAACTAGAGAAAGCCCGCACACAGCAAGGAAGACCCAACGCAGACAAAAATAAAAACAAATAAATAAATTTATTTAAAAAAAAAAGAATGGAGGCAAAGATCGAGATGATACAAGAAATGTTTAACAAAGACCTAGGAGAATTAAAGAACAAACAAACAGAGATGAACAATACAATAACTGAAATGAAAACTACACTAGAAGGAATCAATAGCAGAATAACTGAGGCAGAAGAATGGATAAGTGACCTGAAGACAGAATGATGGAATTCACTGCTGTGGAACAGAATAAAGAAAAAAGAATGAAAAGAAATGAAGACAGCCTAAGAGACCTCTGGGACAACAATAAACGCAAAAACATTCGCATTATAGGGGTCCCAGAAGGAGAAGAGAGAAGGACCCGAGAAAATATTTGAAGAGATTATAGTCGAAAACTTCCCTAACATGGCAAAGGAAATAGCCACCCAAGTCCAGGAAGAGCAACGAGTCCCATACAGGATAAACCCAAGGAAAAACACGCCGAGACACATAGTAATCAAACTGGCAAAAATTAAAGACAAAGAAAAATTATTGAAAACAGCAAGGGAAAAATGACAAATTACATACAAGGGAACACCCATAAGGTTAACAGCGGATTTCTTAGCAGAAACTCTACAAGCCAGAAGGGAGTGGCATGATATACTTAAAGTGATGAAAGGGAAGAACCTACAACCAAGATTACTCTACGTGGCAAGGATCTCTTTCAGATTTACAAACAAACAAAAGCTAAGAGAATTCAGCACCACCAAACCAGCTCTATAACAAATGCTAAAGGAACTTCTCTAAGTGGGAAACAGAAGAGAAGAAAAGGACCTACGAAAACAAGCCCAAAACAATTAAGAAAATGGTCATAGGAACATACATATTGATAATTACCTTAAACGTGAATGGATTAAATGCTCCAACCAAAAGACACAGGCTTGCTGAATGGATACAAAAACAAGACCCATATATATGCTGTCTACAAGAGACCCACATCAGACCTAGGGACACATACAGACTGAAAGTGAGGGGATGGAAAGAGATATTCCATGCAAATGGAAATCAAAAGAAAGCTGGAGTAGCAATACTCATATCAGATAAAATAGACTTTAAAATAAAGAATGTTACAAGAGACAAGGAAGGACACTACATAATGATCAAGGGATCAACCCAAGAAGAATATATAACAATTATAAATATATATGCACCCAACATAGGAGAACCTCAATACATAAGGCAACTGCTAACAGCTATAAAAGAGGAAATCGACAGTAACACAATAATAGTGGGGGACTTTAACACCTCACTTACACCGATGGACAGATCATCCAAAATGAAAATAAATAAGGAAAAACAAGCTTTAAATGACACAATAGACCAGATAGATTTCATTGATATTTATAGGACATTCCATCCAAAAACAGCAGATTACACTTTCTTCTCAAGTACACATGGAACATTCTCCAGGATAGATCACATCTTGGGTCACAAATCAAGCTTCAGTAAATTTAAGAAAATTGAAATCATGTCAAGCATCTTTTCTGACCATAACACTATGAGATTAGAAATGAATTACAGGGAAAAAAACGTTAAAAAAACCACAGACGCATGGAGGCTAAACAATATGTTACTAAATAACCAAGAGATCACTGAAGAAATCAAAGAGGAAATAAAAAAATACCTAGAGACAAATGAATGAAAACACGACGATCCAAAACCTGTGGGATGCAGCAAAAGCAGTTCTAAGAGGGAAGTTTATAGCTATACAAGCCTACCTCAAGTATCAAGAAAACTCTCAAATAAACAACCTAACCTTACACGTAAAGGAACTAGAGAAAGAAGAACAAACAAAACCCAAAGTTAGCAGAAGGAAGGAAATCATAAAGATCAGAGAAGAAATAAAGGAAACAATAGCAAAGATCAATAAAACTAAAAGCTGGTTCCTTGAGAAGATAAACAAAAATGATAAACCATTAGCCAGACTCATCAAGAAAAAGAGGGAGAGGACTCAAATCAATAAAATTAGAAATGAAAACGGAGAAGTTACAACAGACACCACAGAAATACAAACCATCCTAAGAGACTACTACAAGCAACTCTAGGCCAATAAAATGGACAACTTGAAAGAAATGGACAAATTCTTAGAAACGTATAACCTTCCAAGACTGAACCAGGAAGAAATAGAAAATATGAACAGACCAATCACAAGTAATGAAATTGAAACTGTGAACAAAAATCTTCCAACAAACAAATGCCAGGACCAGATGGCTTCACAGGTGAATTCTATCAGATGGCTTCACAGGTGAATTCTTCTCAAACATTTAGAGAAGAGCTAACACCCATTCTTCTGAAGCTCTTCCAAAAAATTGCGGAGGAAGGAACACTCCCAAGCTCATTCTATGAGGCCACCATCACCCTGATACCAAAAGCAGACAAAGATACTACAAAAAAAGAAAATTACAGACCAATATCACTGATGAATATAGATGCAAAAATTCTCAAGAAAATACTAGCAAACAGAATCCAACAACACATCAAAAGGATCATACACCATGATCAAGTGGGATTTATCCCAGGGATGCAAGAATTCTTCAATATACGCAAACCAGTCAATGTGATGCACCATGTTAACAAATTGAAGAATAAAAACCATATGATCATCTCAATAGGCGCAGAAAACTTTTGACAAAATTCAACACACTTTTATGATAAAAACTCTCCAGAAAGTGAGCATAGAGGGAACCTACCTCAACATAATAAAGGCCATATATGACAAACCCACAGCAAACATCATTCTCAACACTGAAAAACTGAAAGCATTTCCTCTAAGATCAGGAACAAGACAAGGTTGTCCACTCTCACCACTATTATTCAACATAGTTTTGGAATTCCTAGCCACTGCAATCAGAGAAGAAAAAGAAATAAAAGGAATACAAATTGGAAAAGAAGAAGTAAAGCTGTCACTGTTTGCAGATGACATGATATTATACATAGAGAATCCTAAATATGCCACCAGAAAACTACTAGAGCGAATCAATGAATTTGGTAAAGTTGCAGGATACAAAATTAATGCACAGAAATCTCTTGAATTCCTATACACTAATGATGAAAAATCTGAAAGAGAAATTAAGGAAACATTCCCATTTACCACTGCAACAAAAAGAATAAAATACCTAGGAATAAACCTACCTATGGAGACAAAAGACCTGTATGCAGAAAACTATAAGACACTGATGAAAGAAATTAAAGATGATACCAACAGATGGAGAGATATACCGCGTTCTTGGATTGGAAGAATCAACGTTGTGAAGATGACTCTACTACCCAAAGCAATCTACAGATTGAATGCAATCCCTATCAAACTACCGATGACATTTTTTATGGACCTAGAACAAAAAAATCTTAAAATTTGTATGGAGACACAAAAGACCCCGAATAGCCAAAGCAGTCTTGAGGGAGAAAAACGGAGCTGGAGGAAGCAGACTCCCTGACTTCAGACTATACCACAAAGCTACAGTAATCAAGAGAATATGGTACTGGCACAAAAACAGAAACATAGATCAATGGAACAGGATAGAAAGCCCAGAGATAAACACACGCACCTATGGTCAACTAATCTATGACAAAAGAGGCAAGGATATACAATGGAGAAAAGACAGTCTCTTCAATAAGTGGTGCTGGGAAAACTGGACAGCTACATGTAAAAGAATGAAATTAGAACACTCCCTAACACCATACACAAAAATAAACTCAAAATGGATTAGAGACCTAAATGTAAGACCAGACACTATAAAACCCTTAGAGGAAAACACAGGAAGAACACTCTTTGACATAAATCACAGCAAGATCTTTTTTGATCCACCTCCTAGAGTAATGGCAATAAAGACAAAAATAAACAAATGGGACCTAATGAAACGTCAAAGCTTTTGCACAGCAGAGGAAACCATAAACAAGATGAAAAGACAACCCTCAGAATGGGAGAAAATATTTGCAAACGAAGCAAGTGACAAAGGATTAATCTCCAAAATATATAAACAGCTCATGCAGCTCAATATTAAAAAAACAAACAACCCAATCCTAAAATGGGCAGAAGACCTAAATAGACATTTCTCCAAAGAAGACATACAGATGGCCAAGAAGCACATGAAAAGATCCTCCACATCACTAATTATTAGAGAAATGCAAATCAAAACTACAATGAGGTATCACCTCACACCAGTAAGCATGGGCATCATCAGAAAATCTACAAACAACAATTGCTGGAGAGGGTGTGGTGAAAAGGGAACCCTCTTGCACTGTTGGTGGGAATGTAAATTGATACGGCAACTATGGAGAACAGTATGGAGGTTCCTTAAAAAACTAAACATAGAATTACCATATGATCCAGCAATCCCGCTACTGGGCATATACCTAGAGGAAACCATATTTCAAAAAGACACATGCACCCCAATGTTCATTGCAGCACTATTTACAATAGCCAGGTCATGGAGGCAGCCTAAATGCCCATTGACAGACGAATGGATAAAGAAGATGTGCATATATACAATGGAATATTACTCAGCCGTAAAAAGGAACGAAATTGGGTCATTTGTTGAGACGTGGATGGATCTAGAGACTGTCATACAGAATGAAGTAAGTCAGAAAGAGAAAAACATTGTATATTAACGCATATATGTGGAACCTAGCAAAATGGTACAGATGAACCAGCTTGCAGGGCAGGAAATAGAGACACAGATGTAGAGAACAAATGTATGGACACCAAGGGGGGGGAAGCGGCGGGGGGGTGGGGGTGGGGGTGGGATGAATTGGGCGATTGGGATTGGCATGTATACACTGAAGTGTATAAAATTGATGACTAATAAGAACCTGCTGTATAAAAAAGATAAATAAAATAAAATTTAAAAATTACAAAAAAAGAACAATGCCTACTTCAAAATTCTCAGTATTTCAAAGGTATATTGGATTCAGAATTGGTGACATGAGAGACATTAGTGAATGGGTGTAGCAGGGTGATTTCAATGGATAACAGGAGCACCGAGTAGATCAAATCGTTCACACATTCTCACTGAGTTAGAAAATACGACCCATGGCGCACCATCTGGACATTACCAAATCTGGCAAAAGACATCAGGACCCACCTATATCAGGCCAGTGCACTTCTGAACTTACCAGAAATTCAGTCTCACCTGTGAGGTGAAATTTGTCTGGAGGGGAGTCAAGAACCTAGGACACAGCTAATAATGAGAAACAACAAATTCTTCATTTACTCTCTTACAAAATGCGAGAGCCATTTGCCACAATCCTTTCATCATGATCAGTTATCTAAAAAACAAAGAGATTCAAAACCAAGTGGAGGATTAAATTAATTCATTTATTCATCTATTTTAATATCCTCTACACTTTCCCGTGGATTTTGACCGGCTTGTGACCCACAGGGTCCTCCACAGCTCTGATAGTTTCAGGAGCTCCTCCAGCCACAACGGTGTGCCGAATCCCCTTCCTTCCACAAGTACTTGGCCTTGCTGATGATGTCCTAACAATCTGCAAGAACAGTTAAACTGTCCTGAGAAATAACGGGCTGTTATGGCTTAATGTGCAGCTTATCAGAACTCAGATGATGAAAAGAGAACCAAAGTTTCTCTCTCTTTCTCCATTTCCATCTCTCCTAGATCTTGGTGCACATTTCAGGCAAATTTCTCTCACATTTTTGTAAGGTGACTGCAACAACTCCAAACCATATACCCTCTCAGGAATAAGTTCAGCAGAGGATGGCCCTGTCTTCATACGCCAACATTCCCATCAAACATATCTGATTGTGTTAAGGGTTGATCTCAGAATCAACAACTGTGACCTAAGAAATGAGAGATGCATGCACTGATCAGGTCAAGTATGGTTCGAGGAACCTGGTGGTCCCACAAACCCTTTCACAGTATCTATTAGGTTCTTACCTTTCAAACCACATATCTATGTGAGGCCAGGTTCTCTTTACACAGTTTAGCAAAACAACATAGCACAATGGATGAATGCAAAAGCAGATGTGAGAATCCAGCTGTCAATATAGAGTCAGCCAGTAAAGAAAATGTGAAACAACGGCATTCTTCTTATTACTGTTTTTTGTTTTAGAAAATAAGTTTTTTGAAAAATATATAATATATATCAACATTTAATGATTCAATATTGTTATTAGGTGATTTTTGAATTAATTACTAAGCATTCTAAAATTTCTTGGTTCAAATTTCTAACACGGTAAATATAAATAGGTATAATCAACATAAACAAAAGTTCTTTGCTGTTCTCAACTTTTAGAGTGTAAAGTGATACCTAGAGCAAAAACTCTTAGTCTTGCTGCTACGGAATATTGGGCAGAGGTCGGGGTGTGTGGTCGAGGTGAGGTTGTCCCATACTGAAACCTGGGTTCATACCCACCCTGCTGCTCTCCTTTGACATTTTGTGAGGCCAGAAATCCAATCATGCTTTTTCTGGTATCAAGCTATTATTCTAGGCAGTGGATATTGGTCATAGCCAACCAATACATACAACGTTGTATTTGGTCACTCATCATGACCTCCGCAGAGTCTCAGAATGGGGATTGTTTTACTGAGAGGTCAGATGAGGTTGAATTCAGTGGGCACTTTCCATGGTCTTTATTAAGACCCCTGAGAAGAAACTAAGGCACTGTGGTGATCACCAATACCTAATCTTTGTGTTCCACTCAGTCACAAAGTGAATCTTGCCTATGCCCTTGTTCATTTAGAAAACTGCAGAGTTTGGGAGCTCAGGAGTCAGCACTTCCAAATCTTTCTTCAGGTGTTTCTGTTGTAACCTGTCCCCAGCCTGGCATTTGGGACTCACTTTAACTGATCCTGACTTCAGAAGCCTATGATGGAAATTGATAGTGTCTCGATATTGGGGCTATTCCAAGGTGAGAGGAAGTGGAGGTACCATTTGCCTTGGGAGCCCAAGACAACTCCAGCTACAAATACTTCTAATCATGCACCTATATCCTAGGATAAACCTGTGTTAACTTGACCCAGTCATCACCTGAGTGCACACAACTGACCTACCTGTCATTGTGACATTTTCCCGTTGAATAAAGGGAGAAATGATCAAAGGTTTTGGCTGAGACCCATTACATGGAATAAAAGGCCTCAGTACATTGCTACATCCCTTGTGCCTAGAATAGTACCTGGTACCGATCAGATGTTAAGTAAAGTGTTTGAATGAATGAAGACACATAGATCATATCAACTTTTCATCTTTGCATAATAAATTAATGAAAAGTTAGCAGCTTAAAAACAACATATAATTATTATCTCACGGTTTTTGTGGATCAGGAATCCAGGCACAGTTTTTCTGGGTCCTCCACTCAGGGTCTCACAGGCTGCCATCAAAGCGTTGGCCACGCCGCATTCTCAACTAAAGGGTTGATTAACAGAGAATCTATTCCCAAATTCATTCCGATTGTTGGAAGCCATCAGGGTCCTTAGACCACACTTTGACAACTGCTTTACTAGAGTGCAAGTATTATACTATATGTTATTGCAAATATCCAAAAAGAAACACACGTTTACCTATATTAAGGAGGAATAGCAGAGGCTAATGAAACAACTGAACAGAAAGTATCTATGCCATGGTAAAACCATTTAACTCAGGTACTCAAAAGTATCACGTAATAATTATACATATAATATATATATTTATATATTATTATATATATAATAATTATACATATAATATATATATAATATATATAGTATATATTATATTATATATATAATATGTGATCAATTAAAATGGCAAAAAATAATTTTATTACTTGTGTTTATAAATATAGCTTCTGCATGAAGGGAAAATAACAAGGGTCCTTGGGGGTATAAAAGGTGAGAGAACCATTAGAATGGAGATTCACATTCTATAAATACATTTTATTAAGGAAACATTATTACCTAGGAAACGAAACCCTGACATACCTGATGAAGCAGGTATTTCAGCCTGGATGATATGCCCATCTTAGACAAGAGACTCAAAGTCCACCTGAATGGATGAAACTTACCTTAAACCTACTATGCATCCTGCCTCCTTCTAAGAAGCAGCCAACAATGTAGGAGAACATCACGCTTTGAAGGAGTCACTTGTGGCTCTGCTTCTACCTGCTATTACGTTCACTCTTTGGGCCTCAGTATAACCTCTAAAATGGGGATAATTGTACCTGCCTTCTGGGCTATTGTGAGGGTCAGTTTAAATACAGAAATTGTTTTACAAATGAGAACTTTCAATTTGCTCTAGAATATGTTCAGTGTGAATATAAAAGTAAGTTAGTTATCTATCTTGGCATCTTCGTTTGTCCTCCATATATAAACATGGTTATTATTTTAACCCTCTCCAGTATTAAAAGACCAAAGTTTGATCCAATTGATACTGACTCCTCAGAGTCCTGTTACAAGAAAAAATAACTGAGTTGTGCTGAAAATGTTCACTTTCCCTAGGCTTCATTAGATCCAGTGACACCATGTGCATCTGGAAGGCTTTTCTGTTGTCAGGCCACAGCATTCCCCACCCTCCACCCATGCAGGAGCTTCAGCACATAAGGCCCTAGGAAGCCCGTGACAAGTATATGGGGTGACTTGCCAATAGCACATGCACTATAAGTAAACACATGGTGCTTAATGTTGCTGCTTTGTTCCACTATAATCATCCCAACTTGTTTATACTAGTAAAAGTTTGGAAACAAAGAGAATATCCTGAATATGGGACTGTATAAAATACAATGGTATATCCTTACAAAAGAATACTATACAGCCACTAAATAGAATAAGGTACACTCTTGCACGGGCATGGAATATGTCCAAAATATATTGTCGCTGGGAAAGAGGTAATGGTGTAGAACACTGAATATAAAATGTTACTACTTGTGGCGGGAAAAAAAGAGGAAACACTCGCATCTATACTCATGTCAACAAACTTAGAAATGTGTTTAACATGTGTAGATTATATAAAGACTGTAAAAGTATAACAAAAAAAAAACCTGAAAAATAATTGCGTCTGGAAAATAAATTTGGGGCCTGTTAGACAAGGACCAGAGGAAGACATCCTTTTTACTAGATTTGCTCTCAACGTTTGCATTTACGTCTGCCATTTGCAGGTACAACGCATCTGTATTTTGAACGGAAAAAGTCAAATAGGCTACCTCACTGTAGCCCTTTCTCAGTCGAGTAAGGAAGGGTCCCTGGTCATAGAAAGTTCAAACAATGAAGTGATGAAATAAAACGTAAATTGCCTTGGTGATGCAGCATAGAGCTGACCTCGAAACTCCCACGTCTGCCGGCGAGGCGGAGAAGCAGAGCGCCACAGACATCCCTCCTTCCTCGCCCGGCCCTCCTTCCGCAGATCAGCCACCTTCGTGATGGAGAGTTCGTGATACACAGTAGGCGCTCATTATCTGAAGCCTACTTACTTATTATTCTGCGGTTTTCCTCAGTGATTGAAGGAGGCTTTTGAAAGTTCGAAGCCATCACTAAGAACCAGGAGGTAAAAGTTCTGGTCCCGCTCGGCCCGCGGGGTCCAGTCGGCGCAGCGGCCCCTGCCGGCCAAGGTGGCGGCCGTGGGAACCCGCCTGCTAGAGCAAAGGCGAGGGGAGAGGTGGGGTCGCCCCTACTCCGCGCCCCCTCCTCTCCTGCCAGCGCCTTGTCCTCGGGCTGTGCTCGCAAGTCTGAGGTTATTTTCTATGAAGGAAGCAGAGACCCTCTGCTTTGATCCAATCTGGGTAGAGCCTCCAGACCCCTCTCGGGAGCCCGTGATCTGCCCCCGCGGTGGCAGGGGCTTTGGGGGTGAAGAGACTCGAAGGAAAACGCTGTGGGCCCGGTCACTCGGGGCTCAGGGTCAGCACCAGCGGAGTTGTATTAGAGCGGCCGTGCGCAGATCGGTCAGTGAGCCCGGAGAGCATCATCCCACGGTGGGAGCATGGCTTTCCGAGTAGCTGCATCACCACAGTCGCGCGTACGCAAGAGCTTGCTGACTCTCCGGGCCCGGTTTTCTTCAATCCCGCCCAGGAAGAGGGCGCGAGGAGTTTGGGGAAGAGGGGAGAACTCGCCAAGAAAACCGGCAAGGCTGGAGCAAGGCGCGAGCCCAGCACAGAATTTCGCAGCAGCACCTGCCCTCTGTTGGCGGGAAGGCGCATTTACACATGGCTCCGCTTTGCGGTCAAAGGCCCTCAGCCATCGGAGAGGCTGTGAGAGAGGCAGCCGGCTGGGGTCAACGAGGGGTGCGGATTCCGGAGCGGAAGCGTTAGAAGGAAACACTGAGGTTCACCAAACAAAAGGGGATTGGATCACCAGCACTTGTCCTACTAGGAAAGGAGGTGTCTACACCTGACCCCTATTAGACCTCGTGGGTGATCAGCGTGGAGCTTCAGTTGCACAAGCAGCTAGCTGCTAAGGGCTGGCATGGAGCCTAAATCAGTCAGGGACCTTGACATCTCAGGAATATTGTGTCGTGACAATTGATCTGAGGAGGCTTAGTCAGCAAACATCTCTTGAGTACCTATGTGTGAGACACCGTTAGAGGTATGTGGGAGTCATTAGAGAATACAGCAGACAAAAAAGAGACAATAAACATACTAAATATGTAAGTTATATAGACAGGGTGATGAGCTCTAGGGGGGAAATACAGCAGGAAGAAGAATGGAGGGGTGGGGAAACTACGGGGAGCATTTTATTTATTTATTTGCAAGGGCAGCTTGTGGGATTTTAGTTCCCCTACCAGGGATTGAACCCAGCTGTCCTCGGCAGCCAGAGCACAGAGTTCTAACCACTGGACCACCAGGGAATTCTCTACCTGTAGCATTTTAAATTAGGGCTCATGAAAGAGCCAGGAGACAGTGGTGTCCCAGACCCAACATGCAGATTGACACAACTATCTGTCTTGAAGTCATTGGGACTGATCTCACAATGCGTTTCACCCTTGTTTGTGTCACAAGAAGCCCCATTGCCAGGTCAGCCTCATCAAGGACAATGGAGTGATCAACCATGCCTGATGCTGCTGAGCCTGGAGAATCAACCCTACTGGGGTGGGGAGGTCTTATTCCAATGCAAGGAGTGCCCCCTAACCCTTACTAATGATGCTGAGGAGTCAATTGAGGAAATTTACAAAGTTCTTGGCCTAGAAGAAAACTGTCTTGTCCAGGAGTGCGTAGGAAGAGGATACGCATCTGAGTCATGTTCTCGGTCCTGGAAGAGGGAATGGACGGATAGAGAGTAGGGCATCTCTGTCTCACTTCCCCTAGTTACCAGTCCCTCCTCCTCCAGATTCCAGGCCCTCGGGACTCTCCCTTTCTCCTCTTCCTCACTCGTCTAAGTACTCATCTGAGAAGCTCACTTTGTCATACTTTCCTTCCTCTTGTGTAACGAGTTCCAGCTCCTCCCTCCTTCCTTCCCTCTGTCCCACTACCTTGACTCTGCACGTTCTCCTGGAGATCTCTACAGGTTGTACATAGACCCACCTTGTTTTTTAAATAGCCGTGTAGTACTTATGGAATCCTTGTTTCAAGGAGCCATGTGTTTCCTTCCCAGTTCTATCTCTACTTTTCTGTGTCAGCTAGATAAATCACTCTACCATTCTGGTCCTCAGATGTTAAATGAAGGACTTGGAACAAATGTCCAAGTTCCTTCCAACTGAGACTCTTGTAATTCTCTGAATTCCTGATAAAGGAGTAGGGTGTGTGTGTGTGAGTGTGTGTGTGTGTGTGTGTGATGGAATGTCTACAGAAAATGCAATCCTCGTTTCCAAAATTTTCTACTATGTAAATCTTATTTTTTTTAAAGATTATACCTAAATCCAGAAGGAATAGCTCGATTACCTGAAATAAAATATATGTATGTATATGTGATGGTTAACTTTGTGTCATCTTGACTGGGCCATGGGGTGCCCAGATGTTCAATCAAATACTATCTTGGGTATTTCTGTGAGGGTGGTTTTAGATGACATTCATATTTAAATTGGTAGACTGAGTAAAACAGATTGTCTCCCTAATGTGGGTGGGCCTCATGCAGTCAGTTGAAGGCCTGAATAGAACAAAAAGGCTGACCCTTCCCCCAAATAAGACAGAATTCTCCTGCCTGACGGCCTTCAAACTGGGACATCGGCTTTTTCCTGCCTTTTGACTCAAACTGAAACATCAACTCTTCATGGGTCTACAGCCTGCCTGCCTGCCTTTGCGTTAGAACTACACCCACAGCTCTCCTGGGTCTCTAGCTTGCTGACTCACCCTGGAGATCTTAGAACTTGCCAGCCTCCATAATTGTATGAATCAATTCTTTACTACAAATCTCTTTATATATATTTAATAACATTGGTTCTGTTTCTCTGGAGAAACCTGACTAATGGAGCATGTATATTTATTACTGTTACTGTTGCTTTACTATTATCGAGAAAATCATTTAACTATTATATTGCAGGCAGCATGCAAATCCCTACCCCTCAGAACTGTTGTTTAATTGAGCGAGATAAAAGATCATCACAGAAGACTACAGGCTGATCTTAGGCCTCTGAAGCTGTCTAGATGTGAAGACTGGCTAATGCACTTGGGGATACCTGTCAGTCAGCAAACATTAATGGAGTGGTTCCGCTCTTGGCACTCTCCAGTGAGGTTCACCATCCTCTGGTCTAATAGGAAAACAGAAGGCCTAAAACTTATTAAACCTAAGAGAAAGCTTTGATGGGTGCTATACAGCCTAAAATATCTCAGCATCATTCATGATATTTATACCTTATGGAGTGTTGAAAATACATGCAAAAAGGGTTGAAAATAACAAGAAAGCCACCACCTCTTTGATGCACCTATTTCATACCAGGCAATTGGGATTAAGCCTCACAATAATGCTGTCCAGCTGGTAACACTCCCTACACTTTCTAGTGTTTTCACCTGTGCTCAACATCCAGCATGACCCACCATCAGAATTAGCATGTCTGTGTATCCAGAAAGAATTTTACTGTTTCCCTGGTAGAAAAGAGAAGGCAAACTCCTTGAGTGAGGTCACATGGTTGGTGAAGAGCAGAGCTGTGAGTCAAACTCTGATCTGTCTTTTTTTTTAAAGCCCGTGCGCTTTAACAGACAAACAAGCTTGTTCCTCTCACGTGAGACTGAGGTGAAGTAGGAGATAACATTCCACACAGGAAAATATTCTGGCTTTGGAGAAACAACATACCTTAACAGTTAAGAGGCCCAAAATTAGCCTGAATGGCATCAAAAGGAAAGCCTTAACTACTAAAAATTATCAGCAGTAATGACTATTGTTGAGAAACAAGTGGAATAGCTCAAACTGAGAAACAAGACAATTAGGGCATAGACCCAGGCAAGCCTGACTGTTTATCTCAGGGTTTCCGAGACATCAGATATCCTGCACCATAGCTCCATTCCATCTGTATTATTAATATTTCCTTTTTATCAACTCAGTTTTTGACACAGTTTTGTTCTAAGCGGTAATACATATGAAACCACAGAGTTGACACACTGATTATTCATCACATTGAAATAAACCCATAACAATTAACACCTTAAATATTTCTCTGTGTACTCTGTAACATCAGTCAGCTCACTTCTCAGCAGTTGTACACTCTTCATACTTTATACTTCTATAAACCGCTTTCATATCTCGAGGTTTAAGATACTTTTATAAACAGCTGTATACTTTTCATACTTTTATAAACAGCTGTATCTCGAGGTTTAAGTTGAAAAATTCTACCTGGAAAAATGCTTTCACAGAAGAATAAAAAACCCAAGGACAGTAGAAAAACTGAAGCCCCAAATCAAAGATTTGGTCATATTTAATCAACTCTGTTCAAAAGAGAGGCTAAACCAAGCAGTGTTTATAATTATAAAATGTTATTACCACTGCATTCGGAAAGCCGTGTGCAGAAAGGTATTGTCAGTTGGCATCTCCCTTTCATCAGGTTAAGGGCACACATCTCAAGAGTACCCTGGGGGTGAAGAAATTGCAAGTGCTAGACATCAGATGACTCTGTGAAACCCTGTGGCCGATATCCTCAACAGTTGTTTTTACCACAATGCAGAAGACTGTTTCCCAAGACTATATCTTACAACGTCCCTGGATTACAAATAATGGCATAATGACATTGGCTGATAATTCAGTGGCTGTTGATGTGGTGATTAAACTAATGAAATAACAGAACAAGCTCACATTTAGCAGTGTTTTGATACTAAAGACAAAATCATGCTGAGAATCCAGTACACTTTCAATATGGGTTTGTATTAATTTCTTTTCAAATAAACAGATCCTCGGCCCAAGATCTTTCCTGTCAACTAGGTCATTTGGATTTAATTTGAAGGCAATGGAGGGCAATTAAAAATGTGCAGAGGGAATCTATAGAAAAAACTATCAGAAAATGTGTTTGGGGATGTTCTCTGAATACAATCTAAAGGAGAATGGTCAAGGATAGGGTAGAGTATCATCTAGACTTCTCTCAGGACACTTAGCAAGTCTGATGGCTCATAAACACAAATGTCTACAGGAGCCAGATAGGTATCATCACTGAGTGAACAGAGAGGATGGGAGTCAGGAGGGAGGAGTGGAATCAGGGAAGAGTTCTTGAGCTTTTTAGTTGGCAGTTGCTACTCTGCTCTAGCTGATGGTTACATGGCCACATTTTGGCGGGCTATTTTAAGGCAACCCAGGGATCCACATTTTCTGTGTGAAAATCCCTGTTTGGAAAGGTTATCATCAACTCCAAAAATTATTTTTAAAATTGTTAATAACAACAACGAAACCCACTGACTAGGCCAATCAGATCAGCTGTTGAGCCAGGTAGACTGCTATGACTGGAGAATATGGGTTTTGCCTCATATTAGAAACACTTGAGTACAGCCTTGCTGCCCACCCAGACACTAAAGCATCACAGAAGGGGTACAATATACCTAATTCACTTTTATACCCTCATCACCTATAAAAAGGCTTAACACACAATATATATGAAAAAACGTGCTTAATAGTCAAAGGAATTAAGGAATTCCACAAAACAAGATGACAAAACAGAGTTCTCCTAGCTTTGCCTTCAGTCCTGTCTAGGTCAACATTTGTGTCCATATTTATATAAGGACAACAATGGTAACAGGAGCACATTTTCAGACGAGAATATAGAAAGGTAGTAAAAGTTATGTGGATTAATTTTGTTGAAAGATTATAGTATGCCAGTTCAAGAGTCTAATTCCAATTTTTCTCACCTAGAAGCTGGGCCAGTGATTTAACCTCTGTCTCTTAGCACTCAGTCCTTCTCCACCTTTGTGCATTGTTCCACACCAATTCCTTCACCTAGAATGCCCAGCCTTTCCCTAATGCCGAGCAAACCCCTGCTTATTCTCATGGCCCTGCTCTGATGGAGTCTCCTCCTGGAAGCCTTCCTGGACCTATCAGGGAAAGTAACTTCCTCCACCCCTTGACTCTCCCTAAGTCATGTTTATACAAGTGATATTACTTCTATCACAAAATCGGTTTCTCTACTTTCCACAGGCCACTTGGGGATCTAGACTACCATTTCACGTATCGTGGTATACCTTGTCGGTAACACAGTTTCAGGAATAGAGTACACTGCCCATAAATCGGTGGTTTACAAAAAAAGGTAAAATTCCCCATTTACATAGTGAAATACAAGCACTAAGAATGTACATGACAATTGTGTAGAAAACAGCACATATGTGAATACATGCAAGATTCTAGAAACCTAGATTGGAGTCCTTTATACAACACCAGATATTCATTCTTTTACAGATTTTACAGAAAGACTTTTGTGTATTTTCAGGTTGTTAGTTGACATAGAGTAGAAGCAATGATCAGGTCCAGACTGAAAATTAGAGAAAGTAAATCCAATGCAAGTGAAACAGAGGAAGAAAACTCAAGAAGTACTTAACAAACTGTTCTAACACTTTGCAAAACCGAACAGCAAAAAAATCAAAGACTCAAGTTTCCGGCATCAGGAGGTGATGAGATACAGAATGTTTATGTGAAGAGAAAACAAGGGGCATTACCAAAAACAAAAAGGAACCTGGGTTTCTCCTTTGCCAACAGCCTCCCCTGGCTCTATTTGTTCCATCAGGACTCTTTTTTTGTTGGCTGCACCGTGGGGCTTGCAGGATCTTAGTTCCCCAACCAGGGATTGAATCCGGGGCCTCGGCTGTGAAAATGCGTAGTCCTAACCACTGGACCAACAGGGAATTCTGGGCCTCTTTTTACATAACATGGCTCTTTAGTGGGCTGGAGTAGGATTAAAGAGCTGAAGGGGGTTGGGGGAAGACTGAACTGGCCTGTAGAATCTTAGGAGGTTTTATTGATATCTGATGCCATAGTACTTTCAGAGCTTGAATAAAGGCACCTTACTGAGTTCAAAATGGACATTTGGGGGCTTCCCTGGTGGAGCAATGGTTAAGAATCCACCTGCCAATGCAGGGCACAGGGGTTCGAGCCCTGGTCTAGGCAGATCCCACATGCCGCGGAGCAACTAACTACTGAACCTGCACTCTAGAGCCCGTGAGCCACAACTACTGAGCCCGTGAGCCACAACTACTGAAGCCTGCGTGCCTAGAGCCCGTGCTCCACAACAAGAGAAGCCACCGCAATGAGAAGCCCGCGCACCACAACGAAGAGTAGCCCCCGCTCACTGCAACTAGAGACAGCCTGCACACAGCAACGAAGACCCAATGCAGCCAATATGTAAATAAATAAATGTCCCTTTTTAAAAAAATAAAAATGTAAATTTGGAACAAGGTTTGTACAAGAAAAAGAAGATAGCACCTCCCATAACACATTCCACTCCTCTCCTGGTTTTAGCCCTTAACACAAGACTTGGCACATCTAATGCAGTCAGTAAAGGATTCCACTAATTCAGAAATGAAAAATAATTTCCATATCACAAATAAATATATTTTCTCATTATGTACCTTTCTCTCCTCTCTCTTTTCTCTCTCTTTTTCCATCCCTTTCTTCTCACATTTCTTCTTCATTTTCTAGACAACCTCCTGGGCTGAGTAGCTAGGTTGCCCATGTTGGTTCCTAGTGATTCTCAAAAACACTGACAGATCCTTCCAGAATTCTCTCTTGAATTAGTTCCTGTTGCAGGGCAGTATATTAGAAATGGTATTTCTAGAAGGCATGGAGAAGGTAATGATGAACCCAAGTTTCCTGGGGATTCCTCTCTGGAGGCTGGACTAGAAACTGCTAAATAAGTAAGTTGTTGAACAATGGAGGCCCCTGGCCCAGATGACTACGTGTGGGATCATTTTAAGATTTCCTTCAGAGAGTCGTGAACCGAGAGCAGGAAGACTTCTACAGCCTCTCACTGCCATGGCCACTCTGGGGCCCATGTCGAAGTCCCAGGTCCTTAGGAGAGATATGGGAGATTCCCAGTGGGTGTCCAATCCTTTGTACCTCTAGAGAAGCTCCTATATGAGCAAGAGTCATGTTCTGAGGATGTCAGGGATCCATTCATGCCATCCCATGCAGAGATGAGCACTGCTGTGACACTATGTGGACTGGAGTTCTCCTTCTCCCTTGTCCTCTATCTGTAGGGAGCCCTGGCAGGGTCTACCCAACCAGGTTTTTAAAAATGTATGAGCCCTCTGGAACCAGCTTGCTCTCTTCAACATAGGTTTTTGCCAAAGGAGATAACCCCAGCTGCCTGGGGTTACGGTGCACCCCAGCTGCCTCTTCAGAGGCAGCCCGGAATAAATGGGAACACTTGGCTTTTGAGGGAGACACTCCTGGTTCTGCCGCTATTGTCTGTTAACTGTGTGTGCCTCTGTTTGATCACCTTTAAAATGAGACTCATGGGGACTTCCCTGGTGGCGCAGTGGTTAAGAATCCGCCTGCCAGTGCAGGGGACACGGGTTCGAGCCCTGGTCCGGGAAGATCCCACATGCCGCGGAGCAACTAAGCCCGTGCGCCACGACTACTGATCCTGCGCTCTAGAGCCTGCGAGCCACAACTACTAAGCCCAAGTGCCACAACTACTGAAGCCCGTGAGCCGAGAGCCTGTGCTCTGCAGCAAGAGAAGCCACCCAATGAGAAGCCTGCGAACCGAAATGAAGAGTAGCCTCCGCTCGCCACAACTAGAGAAAGCCCGCACACAGCAACAAAGACCCAAGGCAGCCAGAAATAAAAATAAATCAATTAAAAGAAAATGAGACTAATGGTAGCTACCTCATGGGTCGTCATGAGGGTTAAATGAGTCAATTTATGTAAAGTGCTTACCCCACAGAAGTTGCTTGAAAATGAGAGCTTGCAATTTGCTCTCAAATTCTCTCTATATGAAACTAAATTAGCGGTTCTTACTTGTATCTAATTTATCTAACACATATAAATAGGTATTTGCTTTCTCTAGTATTAAAAGACCAGAACTTTGAAACTCTAATGCTGACTTCCATGTGCAGATATGTCACTGGGCTCTCATAACAAGGAAACATCCCCTGGTCATGTTGTTATGTTCCGAAAAATAATGGTCTCCCAGGCTTCCTTGGGGTCAACGATACTGGGTGCATCTGGAAGACTTGGTGCTGACAACTCACAACTCCCCCCCACCCCACAGCTTGCAGGAGCTGCAGTGCTGGGGTCTTGGGAACGTTAATCATGTATGGGAGTGAGCTTGTCAACAGCTGAATACAAAGGGTTTGATGTTGCTATTTTGTTCCAGGATACACATTCTATCTTGTTTCTAGCAGTAAAAGACTGGAACAAACTGTATGATTGTATCCGTGGTTAAATAGCCATAGACGAGAATACCATGCAGCCATTAACTAGAGTGAGGTACATCCTTCGCCAAAACATAGTAGTTAAAAAATAAGGTGTGGAACACTGTATATGATACTACTATGTGTGGGGTAAATGGAAGAGATACAAACACACACAAACCTCTATACATACCAATAGAGGTATATAGGTGTATAGGCATATATATTATGTATAGACTGTGAAAAGATACAAAGAAACTAAATATTTGTTGCTTTTAGAAAAGAAACTGGGGCCTAAAAGACAAATATTAAAGGAAGATATTCTTTTCACTGGATACACATCGCTAATGTTTTTGAGGTTATATTTTTACCATATGCCCGTACTATCAGAGATAGAGATACAAATGATAGTAGTGAGAGAGAGAGAGGCAGAGAGACAGAGAGAGGGAGAGAGAGAGAGACACGCTCACAGAGAACGCTTGCTCTTGGAGCAGAAAAGAGAAGCGCTCTGCTGATACTCTCTCCCTCCTCCCCCGGTCCTCCTCCATCTTCACTCTACTGTTGGCGGCTCATGGTACACAAGGGATGCTCAGTAGACATGTCTGCTTCTGCTCTTCTCTCTTTGAAAAAGTGTGACTATCCCATGGCAGCAGGTAGAATAAGGCAGGGGGCCAGTTCGCCGCGGAAGGGTAAAAATCTTGTACTTTGGAAGCTGATCTGTTTTCAGATATTTAAATCCTATGTGTCTATTTCTCTGTTGTTCCTCTCAAGACCTAGAGTCTTTCATACAGCGTGAAGTAAGTCAGAAAGGGAGAGACAAATACCGTGTGCTAACACATATATATGGAATATAAGAAAAAAAATGTCATAAGAACCTAGGGGTAAGACAGGAATAAAGACACGGACCTACTAGAGAACGGACTTGAGGAGATGGGGAGGGGGAAGGGTGAGCTGTGACAAAGCGAGAGAGTGGCATGGACACATATACACTACCAAACGTAAGGTAGATAGCTAGTGGGAAGCAGCCGCACAGCGCAGGGAGATCAGCTCGGTCCTTTGTGACCGCCTGGAGGGGTGGGATAGGGAGGGTGGGAGGGAGGGAGACGCAAGAGATATGGGAACACATGTATATGTATAGCTGATTCACTTTGTTATAAAGCAGAAACTAACACACCATTGTAAAGCAATTATACCCCAATAAAGATGTTTTTTAAAAAAAGGCTTTTAAAATATAAAGCCGGTCTCAGCCTTGCTAAGCAGAGCCAAGAGGGAAATTTCGACCTGTTGCTCTCGGCTCGTGGGGAGCAAGCAGCATAGCGCCTCCTGCCCGCCGGTGCGGTGCGCGGCGCCTCCGCCAGAGAAGAGGGTAGAGCCGCCAGAGAAAACGCTGCCAGCCAGGATCAGTTTTATGAGAACAGCTCGTGAACAAATTGCCTCCATGACTCAGAGAGCGTAACCCTAGAGCGGGATCAAGGCTTCCCGAAGTAGATGCTGCCCCGCTCCCACCCCACGCACTGCGAACCCTGCCAAGATTCCCCAGGCGAAAGGGGGACCAGGGAAAAGCCGAACAAGTGGCAAGTCTCAGCCTAGGATGTCACGGGGGCCCTGCACTCATCTGGCAGGAAGGGCAATCACGCGCGGAGGAGACAGCATAGCCATTCTCCCGTCGTACACCCATGTCTCCTCACCCCACTCCCTGTCACTTGAGGCGCCCTGAGAGAGATGGTGGGCTGGGGTCAGTGAGCTGTGCAGATTCGGGGAAGAAGTCTAACGAGGGGGAGCACGACAAAAGGCGGTCCAATTAAGGCGCTGGGGCGCTGAGATCCTCAGAGGGCCCACGGAGGACCCGGGGACCCGGGAGTCCAGCCCTCCAGATGAACCTGCTGGTTCGGCACACAGGCCACTCGGATGTGCCAGGACCAGATCCTAAGACCTGTAAGGACAGTCAGAGCGCTAGGACCCCAGAGATACCACTTGGTGGTGAGTTTTCAGAGGCGGAAAACTCATTCATTCCGGCACCTGGTAGGTATGGCGCTGCACATCATTTATCCTTTGCAAGCTCTGGTGAAGGAAGGTGTTGAGGGACTTGCAGACCCTAGAGACCACTTCCCTGTGCTGCACCATCACGTGGCAGTACTGACTGGACCCACGCAGGGTCCTGGACCTGGGGTGGTCATGATGACGCTGTGGGAGTCCTGGGCCTGGGAGAAAAACAGTCTGATCTAGCAGCAGAAACTGGAGGAGGGTCCACGTCATAACTGTGTTTTCTGTGAAAGGCACGCGGTGAGAATGTCTCTTCCCCGAGACACAGTATCTTCCATCCTCCTATTCAGGAAATGTGGTACTGCAAGTTCTCGCCACTCTCTGCTGGAATTTTCTGACACTCCCTCTTCTGTACCAGTTCAGACACTCACTTGGCCACACCCTCTTCTACTTGGCCCATCTCCTTCTTTTTCTTCTCTAGGGCTTCCCCTTCCTTTATTCCCGTCCCTCTGCACTGGCCCAGCACATTCCTAATCACAGTGTTGGGGTCTAGATTTCTTCAAGGAACTGAGGTAGAGGGAGCTGTCACACAAGAAGAGAGCCACATCCCACCTCCTTCTAAACGTGGCGCAGAGATCCCATCGTATCCCAAAGCATCTATGATCCTCACCTAATCGCTCCTCAGTAATTGCCATAACTTACGTTTGTGAAGTGGTTTAGCGATTACAGAGCTTTTTTTTTTCTTCTTTTTTTCCCATCTGATCCTCACCACAACCTTATGAGTTAAGGCAAGCATTTTTACAATCCCATTTTATTTTTATTATTATTGTTATTTTTGCTGTACGCTTGCCTCTCACTGTTGTGGCCTCTTCCGTTGCGGAGCACAGGCTCCGGACGCGCAGGCTCAGCGGCCATGGCTCACGGGCCCAGCCGCTCCGCGGCATGTGGGATCTTCCCGGACCGGGGCACGAACTCGCGCCCCCTGCATCGGCAGGCGGACTCTCAACCACTGCGCCACCAGGGAAGCCCTACAATTTTATAAAGGGATAACTGACTCTCAGAAAGTTTCAGCGACCTGCCCGAAGTCAGACAGCTAAAAAGTGAGAGGCAGGCTAGAATAATGGAGAGCCCTTCAAATTCAATAAAAATAAAGTTCTCCACCATTAGAAACCTGCCTCATGCTGCAAACTAAGAAAGTCTCCCCCGCCTCCTCTTCCTCTCATGCTCACTTTGCCTTATTTATAACTACCTCACTCAGCCCCTTACCCACTCTTCTCCCCAGGACCACAGAAGGGTCACCACAGCTATTGCTACCCCTCCAGTGAGAAGCCTCACTTCCACAATCTTGATCTCATGTGTGCAGCCCCCTTTACTAGGCCCTGGGGCTGAGGATCTCGCAGAGTTAGAGTTGAGGATTCTGTGGCTGGAGAAGTGTTGAGGGTCTTTCCTCCCAAGGTGTATTGTTATATCGCCCAGGGAGGGAGGGACTGGATGTGGTGGGGCTGAGTAAGGAGTACTGTCCCATTATCTTCCAGGGATGAAAGTTGAGACTTTTCAGTCCTGGCACTCAAATAGGACCTCAAGCAATACGTGACAGAGACTGCATAGCAGGATCCCAGTTGTCCTTGGGGGAAATCAGACCCAGGCATGGCCTGGAGGGTGAAAAGAAGCAAAGAGAAGGCAGCCCCAACTCCCGGACTCCCCAGATAATTGTCTCCTCTCCTTGAGCCTCTTTTTTGCCACAGGTTATAAGGGGAAGGCATCCAATTGTTCCATTTCATCTGGAAGAGCAGTGGTAAGGAAGAAGAGTCTAACTAGAAAGCATAAATCCTTTCAGCAAATGCAACCCAGTCTGAGCAACACGCCAGCCTCCACCCTGACTGTCCTCTCCCCTAAGTAGCCCTGGGGCTCTGTCATTTGAAGCCAGGAAATCCAAGGGCCTGGGGAAAAGAATATTCATAGATTCCCAGTGAAGAAGAGTCCCTCAGAGTCAGTTGGAAGGAAGGCAAGAGGGCCTGAGGATGGAAGGCAGCAAGAGCAGGAACTGAGATCCGAGGAAAAGAATTGGTGCTGACTGCATAAGTAACGCTGCTCCCTCTAATGCCCTCCCAGCTTCCATGAAGAAAAATCCTAACCCCCTAGTCCTCTTCTCCTTCCATCACGAGAGCCAGAACTTCGGTCTCAAGACGTTTTTGGTCACAGTCCGCACTTGGGGACAGCTCTCTAAATGCCTCATCAACCTCGTGCACTGCAGGCTGGGTCACCCTCGTGCTCAGCCAAGTCTTTGCTTTTCCATTAGTTGGTTCTTTCAGCCTGACCACTCAGCCCTGATGGGCCTTCTTCCTCCTGGATTCAGGGCTCCCCCTGTGACTCAGACCCTGTTCTGATCTGCCACAGGCCCTTAGACAAGAATCATTATCCCTCATCTGGAAAATTGAAGTAAAAGATAGATACACTTTCACTTATGATGCATGGTCCATAGCACTTGCTAAGCAGATCTTTACCGAATGAAAGGCGAAAGGAGAGTGCCTGAGTCCCTAAGCCCGGGCACCTCAGCCATCTAGCCATTCACAGCACGGTGGGGTGATAACAGGGCTTCTCCTATTCATAGAGCTCTCCAGGGTCTCCCAGATTCCCTATGCTGGCATCTACATGACCACTGCTAGAGAGTGCTTTCTCATATGTCTAAAGGCCTTTGGGACCAATGTACTACAGCTGTGACCCCATTCAGCTTGTTCTTGTTTTGGAGGAGATGGAATATAAAAACAAACTACATGTTGACTCTTCTTAGTGTTGCAAAACTTTTTCTTCCCCAGGCACTCTCCTTTAACTTTTCCTTTAGGTTATAATTCTCAGGCTTTCAATCTTCCCATCTCACTCTTGGCAATGCTGGTGAGCAGGATTAAGTCCATTCTTCTCTGGAGACAGTTAGTGTGTGTTCCCATCACTTTCTCCTATACTGTGGCCTGACTCTCTGCTCTGCCAAGGCACCAGGGGCCCCCTGCCAGATGGAGCGGCCATGGGAAAGGGAAAGGATCATGCAGGTCTGGCCTGTCTTGTGCCCTGTCGCTCCAGCTGCCAGTCTCTCCTACCCAAGAAGTCATCTCTGCTTCTTATTAGGGGCTCAGGGAACACTGAAGTCCTGCATTGTGTTAAAGAGACCCAGGGAATGCAGCTCATGCTTGCCAGCTGCTACTACAGGGGAGTTTGTAGCCAAGGTGGCATGATTTGCCTATGTCTATCCCAGGGAAGTGAAGGGATGAATATGTACCTCTAGGCAGAAAATAAAAACCAGAGTCAAGGGAAAGACACTAAACGTGTAAAAAGTTTTTCTAATGTCAGCCTTGAGAATGGTTGAATAACTTTCTGAAATCACTTCCAGGCCTATCCTCTAGCCAAGCTGAACCATGGACAGCCACCTCCAGGTCTTATTCTGGCTCTGCCTGGAACATCCTTCCCCACGTGGTTTTCTAGGGTAATTATTTATCCTCCCAGATTCAGTGTGGTGTCATCTGCTGCAGGAAACCTTCCCTGTCCCCGGTCACACACTCACCAGACCTGCAGTTAGGCCCCCATCTTCCCCGTTCATCTTTGTATTATTATTATCTGATTATTGGTATGTTTTCCCCCAGCCGACCGTCAGTTCCTGAAGGGCACAGTATGCAACACCAATCTCTGATGTCTCTGCCTAGAATGTTGTCATTTGGAAGGGACTCTATAAATGTTTACAGAATAACAAAATTGGGATCAATGGATCAAAGAACACAAACAATTCTTTTGGCTCTTGATATATTGCAAACTGCCCTCCAAAACGTTAACACCTATTTATAATGCCATCTGCTGTGGAATATAAGTTCCACTGCAACCTTGCTTTTTTAATAGGAGAAACTGTGCCCTAATGCTTTCTTTGGGGGCGGGGGTATTTTGGGCCGTGCCATGCGGCATGCGGGGATCTTAGTTCCCTGACCAGGGATCAGACCCGTGCCCTCTGCAGTGGAAGTGCGGAGTCTTAACCACTGGCCCATCAGGGAAGTCCCCATCCTAATGTTTTAACATGCATTTCTTTACTAGTGAGATTAAATAGTTTCCCCAATGTTTATTTCACTACTCATAATCCTCTATTGTGAACTGTCTCTTTATATCTTAGCAATCATTTTCTGACAGCTTGCCAAGGCTACAGCCAAATTTCTTTCTCCCCTTAAGCAAGGAGCCACAGGCCCAACCTTGCAGTTGAATGAAGGACTTGTTTCCTAAGCTCTGAGGATCCATATCAACATGGCCCAGAAGGGCAGCTTACAACCTAAGTTTGCTACAAGGCCCGAGACAGGTAAGATTCTCCACGTTACAGATTTTATTTTCTTGGTAGGAGCTACAGATAAGAATTACAGTCTGACAGTTTTCAGCAGATGCCTAAAATTTATGGAAATGCGCAAGTCTGTAAAAAAAAGATCCATCCCATCTATCCCTTGAAATTTGCCAAGTCTGTTCTCTAGAGCTTCTTCCCTTAAACCTCTAGATAGAGAGGGAAAGCAGGAGTAGGCAGCAGGTGGTTTTGCCAGAGCACGGGTCAAGGACATGCCCACACTGAAAACTTCTTAGCCAGCTTTGCAGTCAGCGGGTTAAGTTGTTGCGATATAAATTTGAAAGGCAAAGTCTTTTTCTCCAAAAAATGTGGCCTGACATCCTATTCTATCCCTATACCTCTCTGGCATGAGGGAGGCCTCTCCCATTTCCTCTGAAACATAGTTATGTAGAGCACGTTGTCACCATGGTGACAATGACTTTTCACAGTACATGCTAACTAGAGAGCATTAGGGCAAATTTCTGGGGACTGTCTCAAGCCACACGATGTGCTTCGCACACTCTCAGCCACCATTCAGGCTGTGAAGCCTGCTGCAGTTCATTTCAAGGTTCACATGTACGGCTAGTCCCCATTTTAGGCCAGAGCTCTTTATCCCTTGATCTCTGAAGAAACAGGGTTCTTTCAATCAGAACTCTGGGTCCAGCCTTCATGGCTCAAGTAGAAACTACCCTCCTTAGGTGCATACAAAGTCAACTTGAGAGCTCATCTGTATTCTGTTTAGAAAACATTTCTAAACTAGTCTCTTCCTGGCTGACAATTCTAACCTTTTCCTGCCCTGAAAACATTCTCTTCTTTTTTAAAAGTTCACCAACCATAGAGCATCCAGAGAGCCAGCAACACATCTCTTTCAGGAACTCATCCAATTCACTCAAAAAATTTTTTGATCAGATGTTTATTAGGAATCTGCTATGACTATATGCCTGGCTTTGCCTAAGTGCTGAAGATATAGCCAGAACTACCCTTAGGCCCAAGAAAGGAGAGCCCCTTCCCTGGGCCTCACATTTGAGGAAGCCCCACAAGTAACTAATGTAGACATATAAATAATGAATTTACTAAACAACAGATGTGCCTCTGTTACTTGGGATCCAGTGCAACCTATCATCCTAAACTTCTGCTTTCGGGACTGACATGGCTCTAATCCAGGCGAAACACTTTTCCACGTCTCTTACCCAGATCCTTAAAGGTGACTATGTCGAGTGACAAGACTCCTTATAGATTGTGCCTCTTCCAGGATAGGAGACAGGCACTGCTTCCAAATACAGGAAGGACTAGGCAGCAGAAGCATATAGGGAAAAAAAAAAAAAGACAAATTTGTCAAATTCTTCCTCTCAGAGAGCATGACTGCAGTGCATTTTTATACTATGATGTAACATGGTACAAAGCACCTATTTCTTTTTTCCCTTCATGTTCCAATGCACAGTTCTGAAGGTACTCAAAAATTAGCACGATATACCCAATAGGTGTACATGGCAGCTGAGGCACAGTTTGCAATAGCCAACAATGTCTTTACTCTTAAATTTGTATATGTAGGTTTGGACAATATGTGTGAACTTGATATGAATTCTTTATCTATGTATCTAGATAATGCTTTAAGAAATGGTAAAAATCACAATGTAAGTTATAGTACTTTATATAATGAAATAGTCCTTAATATTTAATGTGATCATGTTAATTTAACATATGCAAGCCCATTACAGTGTGAGAACACGGTATATAAAACTACCAATTCATTTCCAAATCTAAGTATTGCTTTAAGGACGGTATTAACAATACCAGTTGCTACGGACTTAACAGAGCAAAATATTTTCAAATTACATTAATTTTTAAAAACTAATAACTACAATGATTCAAGAACGACTGGCTCATTTGACATCAATTGCTGTCCAAAGAACATAAATTATGTAGAAATCTGGACTGTAACAACACAGTGATTTTGCTGAAATGAGGGCAAAAAAAATTTTTCAGCTGTGCCTTTAGAAGGTCGATCTGTCTGCCCTGCTTCCTTTAAACAGAAGACGTCCCACACACCATCGATTCTCTGCTGCTTTCAACTCCAGTGATCTTGCCCAGACTTTGGAAGGAGAAATTGGAAGGGACATGATTATATGGAAGTTAGAGAGCTATTTCTGGTACAGAGGGTTTGTATGACTATAGAGAGGAGGCTTGAGGAGAAGCACATTAGATTCCGAGGCTCTTCACATGTTTCTGGGTCACTGATGCTATCAGCATTTGAGGTCAGTGCGCAGAGGCTGGAGATTTCAAGCACGGGTGGGTCATGCATTTTTTGCCCCCTCCCATCCCAGGGGCCTGTAGATTCCCCTATAGCCTCCTCTGCTTTCAGCCATACTTTCAATGACCATTTCCTTTTCTTTTCCCAAGATCCTTACCAAACAGGACTGGAACCATCTTTAGCTTGAACCATATTGTATCCAGAGCTAGAACAGAGCTAGAGAATGCTTCATAGACAGAACATCAGGATCAGAAAAAGGAAAAATCTTGATCATTTTCGAAAGCTCTGAATCCCCAGCAAGGAGCCAGAGAGGGCTCTAAGGAAAGAGAAGATGAACAGAAGTGATTTCTGAATGAGCTGGAAATGAGGAAGAATGGAATAAGAAGCATAGGACAGGAGGGAGAGCTGAGTTAGTTGGGGCGTGGTAACTAGAAACCAAATTCAGGATTGACTCAGGAAGGGACCTGGGAGCTGGGGAAAGCTAGGAAGAACCATGCCAACCACAGGGGGGCACTGAATCCCCATGGGCTAACCTGGAGTGTGCAGGACCAGCAAAGTAGAGAGGTCAGTCAAGGACAGCAAAGCCCTTCTCCCTTGCTCCCAGCAGACAGCATCTCTCCCTCTACCTAACTCTTGGGTTTCTTATAGATGCAGAGGCATCTGTAGGAGAGAGACACACACAGTCACCACCCATTTCCCACACATCCTCCATGACAGACACACACACACACACACACACGCTCTCTCCTATGTACACACAACTGTAATTTACTCCCTCTTCCGAAGATTACCCTGCTAACAGTGTTATCTTTTTAGGCAAATGTACCGAGAGGACCTGCCTTCCCTTCCATAACGAGCAACAGCAGCTATTGCCGGTCAAGGCTGTGAGTTCTTTGCCTTTTCCTCATGTTTATCTAGGAGCTGTTTGGTCCACTGAGTCCAATGATGCTGTTTCTTTTCTTTAGTGTGGCATTTAAGCACTGCTTGCTGCCTGCCCTGTGTGTGGTTAGCCTCCCCGTTCCTGGCCATCATAGAGCCACCTGCTGTTGATCAAAGAAGTTTGATGATTTCTGGAAATTACTGGTAATCATGAGACAAACTCTCCTTTTTGTTATAAAAGCAACTTGCCCCTTCTACTCAGGGAGCTAGCACTTTTTTTCCCCATCTTCTCCCTTGTGCACAAGCTAGCTCTTTTTTTTTAATATAAATTTATTTATTTATTTAATTTATTTTAGGCTGTGTGGGGTCTTTGTTGCTGCACTCGGGCTTTCTCTAGTTGTGGTGAGCGGAGGCTACTGCCGTGGCTTCTCTTGTTGCAGAGCACGGGCTCTAGGCACGCTGGCTTTGGTAGTTGCGGCACGTGGGCTCAGTAGTTGTGGCTCACCAGCTCTGAAGCGCAGGCTCACTAGTCGTGGTGCACGGGCTTAGCTGTTCCGCGGCATGTGGGATCTTCCCGGACCAGGGCTCGAGCCTGTGTCCCCTGCGTTGGCAGGTGGATTCTTAACCACTGCGCCACCAGGGAAGCCCCTGAATTTCTGAGTGTCTTTGATGTGACAAGCGCTATTCTAAGTGCTGTGCGTATAGTGAGCAAACAGACAGGTGCCTGCATTTTAGAAATTTTGTCCCCATGATGCCAAAACTCAACGTCTCTGTACGCCAGTGCCGAATCAAATCTTGGAGACAGAGTATTGGGTGAAGTAGAGAAGGATAGCTTTATCACTTTGCCAGGCAAAGGGGGACACAGTGGGCTCCTGTCCTTGAAAACTATGTGTCCCAACCCGGGAGGATTGGAGGAGAAGTTTTATAGCAACTGTTCAAGGGTGGGGTCTCTGACAAGGTCAGGGGTGAGCAGGGCCTGCGTTCCCTTCATCTTGTCTCAGGTGGTCGGTCCCCTAATCTGGATGAGCTTCTCTGGTCTTTTAATCTGGCCTCAGGTGGTTTCTTGGCTGCCGTTCCCTTGATTAGCAACTGTTTGAATCTGCCCTTTGGAACTCAGGGAAGGTCCTGGAGGCTGGAGTCTTGCCTACAAGAAACGGGACGAAAAAGGCCTCCGTGCCCAGGAGCCCCACAGGGCATCGCTTGGTTTCATTATGCTTCTGTTTACCTCATTGACCTCTCTTATGATAGATGTTCACTATAATTAACTTATTTGACAATTATTTATCAAGCATCTACTATGCACTAGTCCTTTTTTTTTTTTTTTTTTTTTTGCGGTACGTGGACCTCTCACTGTTGCGGCCTCTCCCACTGCGGAGCACAGGCTCCGGACGCGCAGGCTCAGTGGCCATGGCTCACGGGTCCAGCCGCTCCGCAGCATGTGGGATCCTCCCGGACCAGGGCATGAACCCGTGTCCCCTGCATCGGCAGGCGGACTCTCAACCACTGTGCCACCAAGGAAGCCCCACTAGTTCTTATTAACACGCAGATAGATGAGACACAGTACCTGCCCTCAAGGGACTTAGAGTTCTATAGGAGCTACCAAACTATTTTAAAAAAAGTTTTAAATGTGCAAGGAACAAAAAGAAAGGAATAGGAATTGTTCCAAGGAAGGCTCCACAGAGTAGTTGACACTTAAATTGAGACTTGAAATGGGTGTAGCTGTTCACAGGTGGACAGGTCCCAATATGGTACACAGTTGAGAGAGGGTAGATGACCCGGGAAAGGCATAACCTCCAGGTCTGTGCCCCTGGCCTTTTGCATGAGTGCCACGAGCCTCAGGCTATACGATCCCTATGGCTGAAATGCACATGAACGGAAGGAGCAGATGGGTGACCTCAGGAGGCTGAAGCCATTGCTGGAGAGGAGAGGAGCTACAGTGGGACAGGGGCAGTTTTG
Organism: Lagenorhynchus albirostris; assembly: GCF_949774975.1. Lineage (NCBI taxonomy): Eukaryota > Metazoa > Chordata > Mammalia > Artiodactyla > Delphinidae > Lagenorhynchus > Lagenorhynchus albirostris. The sequence continues at coordinate 76,359,809 of NC_083095.1, read as the reverse complement.
GGGATTGCCACAGACAGAGAAATGAGAAGGAAGCCTTGATATTAATCAGGAACATGTAGAGGTCTGCGAGATTGATGGGGTTTAACGAACCCATCCTGAGAACAAGCCGTCAGGCACTTGGGCAGCCTGTACACAACGGCCATGCACTCAGAGAGGAGGGGCTGGGTGCTTTCTGCAGGGACAAGTTGATTAGACCGCGATAAATGATACCAATAAAGGAGGAAATTAGGCCACTGAGAAAGAAGGGGGACTCAGACAGAAGTTCTTTATTCTGTCAGTGATCTTTCATCACCATGAACGCATGGGATAATTGGTTAATTTAGAGATTCATCCATCTCTTCCTCTTTTTTGGCAAAAGGAAACTATACGTAGAGAACTAATGAAGGGAGAGTCAACATTTATCCTTAGTAATCCAGTAGAGCAGCTCACAGCCCTTCCCTGCAGCTCTATAATAGTGACTCTGAATCTCTGTGTTTGCGTTCTGAATGCATTTAGTTCTTCTCTATTCTTTTTTATTGGCTGCGCCGCATGGCTTGTGAGACCTTAGCTCCCCAACCAGGAATCGACCCCGCACACCCTCGGCAATGAAAGCACAGCATCCTAACCACTGGACTGCCAGGGAGTTCCCTCTATTCTTACTACTTATGATAAATGAACAAGTGTTCAGAATTTCTCATTACTTAACACAGTTTGTTGCGTGGCTGCTGATGTCAGAACTGTTAGCATGTCTCCTCCAGGGAGAGCATCATTCAACTTCTCTTTGTCTAGTGATGAGGCTCATTACATCCCTCTTTCCTCTGCAGGAGGACCTCAGAACCTCAGAGACACCCTCCTCACTTAAAGGTTCACTGTGGAGAGAGAGTTGGTCACCTGAGATTTTGCTGCTGCTGCCCCTGCTTGGGTTGGATCTTGCATAACTCCTTGTGGTGAGCTGATCCACATTTCATTCCAGGGATGGTCTGCAGTCACTGATGTCTCTTTCTTTAAGAAATTGGGGGTTTCTCTTTATCATTTTCCTGAGGCCATACCAATTCTAGGACAGGAACTCTATTCCCTGGAGAATCCCCTGTTGACCCTGCGGCTGACTCTTCTATTATGTATGTCTTCTCTTTCTCTCTCTTCATCAGCATCTCACACACACTCACTTCACCTCAGCCACACCGGGCTCTGTAGGCACCTAAAAGATGCCAAGCCTTTGCCTGCCTCTGGACTTCTGCACTTTCTGTTCTTCCTGCCTGAAATGTTCTTTTCTATGACATCAGGTTTCAGTTTAAATTTCCCTTCATCAGTGATTCTTTCCTGACCACCCTGTCTAGAGTCCTTGTCTTTGTTCCTTCAGGTTGCTACAACAAACTTCCAAAGACTTCCAAACTTACAAACAACAGAAATTCATTTCTCACCGTTCTGAAGGTTGGGAAGTCCGAGATCAAGGCACCAGCACATTTGGTGTCTGGTGAGAGCCACTTCCTGGTTCATAGATGGCTCTCTTTGTCCTCACATAGTAGAAAGGGCCAGGGAGCTCTCTGAAAGCTCTTTTATTTATTTATTTCTAATTATTAGTTAATTAGTTAATTAATATTGTGGCTGCGTTGGGTCTTTGTTGCTGCACGCAGGCTTTCTCTAGTTGCGGTGAGCAGGGGCTACTCTTCGTTGCGGTGCGCAGGCTTCTCATTGCAGTGGCTTCTCTTGTTGCAGAGCACGGGCTCTAGGCACATGGGCTTCAGTAGTTGTGGCACGCAGGCTCAGTAGTTGTGGCACACGGGCTTAGTTGCTCCGTGGCATGTGGGAATCTTCCCGGACCAGGGCTCGAACCCGTTTCCCCTGCATTGGCAGGCGGATTCTTAACCACTGTGCCATCAGGGAAGTCCCTGTAATTGGGTATTGTTAGCGGATCTTCACACATATTTGTGCTTTTGCTTAATAGACTTTCAGACTATTAGAGAATGTTAATCCAGGAGATCCTGATTTTTATTCGAGTTTCTAGACCTCTTTTTTAGAGAAGTGTAGGAGCATCTGACTTCATGATCGTGCACAATTAGTGAGAGCAAAGAGATGCATCCTAAGGGTGCTCACTTTCCAAATGATTCCCAATTTTCATAGAAATATTCCATAATTTTATATAATTAGCTTACTTTCCAACTGTTAACAAAGATCTGTAGCAGAGTAACGTCTAATTTTTGTCAACAGAGTAGCTCTCAGGAGCATTGCCACTCGGTAGAAACTTCCCCATTCCCACTTCTTTGAGACTGAGGAAAACATGCTCAGTCATCATACAAACCAGCCCTTTTTCTCAGTTCACCTTCACCTGCTCCCCGTAACACACACACACACACACACACACACACACACACTAAAGACCTCCTTTAATTTAGACCAGGAGAAAAAGCTGATGGTCCCAATGCATGGACCCCTCTATCTTTGCAGAAACTCTAACATTGGGATTCAAGGTGAATCTAATGTTACAACCTTCAGGATATAATAATAACTTCCTGTTCTCCCTATTCTGGTTCCTGGGGTGGGAAGAGCACAGAAATTTTCTAGTTAGAAAATTAAAGAATATACGCAAACAGGATATTTTGCTGAGACACGAATTTTTCTTTCTTTTTCTGTACGTTCCTCATTCCCCTAGTTCCAAGTAGGAGCCACACCCTTTGTATTTCCTTGGTTCAGGGATATCCGCAGAGTGGAAGGCAGGAAGTGTTTAAAGCCAAACTTAAGCTTATTGGGGTTTTTTTGCTTTTTTTTTAAGCTTGCTGTTTTTTGAGAAGCCTGACTTCAGTGAAAAGAAACAGTCTCTTAGAAAGTATGGGGACGTTGAGATTGGAGAGAGGCTTTGACATCAAAGTTGGAGGAGAGGAATGATCACATAGGGAAGGCAGCTTGGGTGAACCTAGGAAGGCTGACACCAGGCACAGGTGATCCTGACCTCCTTGAAAATCCCCATGTCCTCAAACAGAAGCAGCTCAGGTACTGTTTCTGGGTGCCCTCTGGCCAGAGGAAGGGGAACCACAAACGGGTCCTGCTGGAAGAACAGCAACGTGGCTCAGGCCACCCCAGTGCTGGCCAGTTTTCATACTCAGGGCTAGAGAAGGAGGGGTAGGCAGGAGTCTGGCATGTCCACCTCACTGAGTGCTAGCAGAGGGGGCTCTCCCCTCTGTTATTGCATTTTCTTTTTCGAGACGAGATCAAGGCCTAGTGTGCAAAACATTCTCATCAAAGATGCAAATTCAAGTGTGGTTTCTTTTTTTTTCATTTCATGCCCATCTCCCTAACCGCAGGCTATATCTCAACTCATTTTGCTAGAGGTTCTGCTCTGCATTTCTTCCTTACTCTTTGATTTTATCTTTTTTTTTTTTTTAAATTCTTTATTTATTTGGCTGTGTTGGATCTTAGTTGCGGCATGTGGGTTCTCTTAGTTGTGGCCCACAGGCTCTAGAAAGCAGGCTTAGTAGTTCCAGCACACAGGTTTAGTTGACCCGAGGCATGTGGGATCTTAGTTCCCAGACCAGGGATCGAACACACGTCCCCTGCATTGGAAGGCAGATTCTTAACCACTGTGCCACCAGGGAAGTCCCAAGGAAAGAAATTTTAAACCAAGAATTTTACTTTTAATTTGGAGGCAGTTTGACTCTTTGACATTTATTAGAAGGGTAAATAAATTACATGATCAGAGATTCTGCTTCAGAAAATAAACATACTACTTCATGGAGAACAAAACCCAGTATTTTAGAGTTATAACTCAAAACTTCCAAAGCTATTTCCATGCACTATTCCCAGGAGTTTCACATACTGTCATGTAATTACAGTTTCCAATGTCCTTCATTTCTGTGTAGGTTTCTATTTCCATTTGGTGTCATTTTTCCTCTGTCTTAAGGACTTCTTTCAGGCAATGAATTCTTTTAGCTCTGTATGTCTGAAAAAGTCTTTGTTTAATACATCTAATAAAACGACAGCTCTCATAAGTTTTATCAATTTTAAAAGGTATAAATAGAATGTCAGATAGAAATAAGATGTAAAAAGAGATGCTGTAAATATTAACAAAAGAATATGAACAACTTTGTGCCAATATATTTAAGCACTTTAGATGAAATGGATAAATTCCTAGGGGGAAAAAAAACTTGCCAAAATGATCTCAAGAAGAACTAGGGATATCACTTATATGTGGAATCCAAAAAAATAATATGAATGAATGTATATGCAAAATAGAAACAGACTCACAGATATAGAAAAAAATTTGTGGTTACTAAAGGTGAAAGGGAAGGGAGTAAGGACAAATTAGGGGTATGGGATTAACAGATACCAACTACTATGTATAAAATAGGTAAGCAATAGCACAGGGAATGATAGCCATTATCTTGTAATAATCTATAATGGAGTATAATCTGCAAAACTACTGAATCACTATGCTGTACACCTGAAACTAATATAATATTGTAAATCGACTATACTTCAATTAAAAAAAAAGAACTAGAAAACTCAGCATCTCTATAACCATTAAAGAAATTGAAATAGAAGTTAAAAATAGTCTCAGAAAATATCAGGGCCAGACAGCCTTACAGATGAGTTCTGTAAATAATAAAAGAACATATAATTCCAATTACAGAAAATAAAGAGGGAATATTCCTCAACTCATTTATGAAGGCTAACATAGAATCTGGATACCAAGATCAAACAAGATATTTCCAAAAACAAATTTCAGACCAATTTCATTCATGAACATAAATGCAAAAAACAAAAACAAAAAAACACAAAAAAACCCTTAAATATTAGCAAGCTAAATTCAGTGATTAAAAAAAGAAAATTTAGCATAACCAGAATGAGTTTATCCCAAAGTTGGTTTAATATTCTAAAATCAATTAATGCAATTCACTGATTCAGAGAGAAATACTATATGATTTTATCATTAGATGAAGACAAATCTTCAATAAAATTCACAGTCCATTCAAGAGTGGAAACTAGGAGTAGAAGGGAAGGAAACTTTCCCAACCTGAAAGTGAAAGTCTACAGATCTCCACAGCACCAACAGGATCTACCACAATGGCCCTTTAACATTTTACTGAAAACATTTTTATAGCAAGCATTAAGTGTGGAAGGTCACAAACGACTGTAACACAACTACAGCTCCTGGCTTCAGAGGAGAAGATGAAAATAAGAGTATCAAGTTCTGTCACCATTATTCCAGGAGGGTAAAATCCCCAGTTTACTCCATGAGCACCAGCCAATCAGTCCATGGATGGCTGCCCTAGAGTCAGGTGCCCTCTTGGATTCAAAGCCCTGTCACCATTTTGATGGAGTCTCAGAAAACATGGTCATTTATGGCTGCTCCTTCTTGTGGGTAGAAAAACTTCCTTCAGAAGAGGATTGTATATATATATGTATATATATATATATTTTTTTTACACACACACACACATATATATGTATATATATATATATGTATGTATATAATGGATTCCAAGAAAGAAATAGGCTCTTTTTTTTCCAGTGCAGCCAAACTGCAAAGCTTATAACACAAGTAGGTGCTCTGTACAGATCTTATTTCCTCTATACCTGCGGTGCTAGAATGTAAATCTGTAGGCAAGTTAAATACTAAAGAGTACGAGAGCGTGAAAGTTATGGTAAACTCAGAAATCTGTTTTTTTGAAAGTTAGGCTGTATTTACGCTGGCTGAATTTTCCGTTTAATCACCTGTTATCCTCCATTCCCGTGTCGGTAACCAAGCAACTTCCCACCCATCTCTCCCTGTCTTGAGAGGAACCCGGAAAGCAGCTCTGGTCTCTGTTTGGCCCGGGGTCTCAGGTGGCGCAGCGCCCCCTGCGGGCCAGTTGAGGCGGCGCCGGCGAGAGACGCCGAAGGGACCGTGTGGCGTGGGAGTCGCCCGGCTCCGTGCCACCTCTCCTCCAGGTAGCGGCTCTTTCCCGTGCTGTGTCCCCCCGCATCAGGGGTCTGTTTCTATAAAGGAAGCGGGTTTCCCTCACGGGAGTCGTCCCAAATCCCCTCCACAGGAGCCCACTGGGGAGAAGGGAGCCGAAGGTCCCGCAGGAGGACCCTGCGAGGCGGGCCACTCGGGGCTGAACAGGGCCAGCGCCATCGGGAGTTCTTATTAGAGCAGCTCGTGGGCAAATCAGCCCAGCCAGCACGGCTTGTGTAGCCGCTCCGGGGGAGCAAGGCTTTTCCAGAGGTAGATTCCCTTTGCGAGGTAACAGGGCTTTCTCCCCAACTCCCCAGCCCCATCTTGTCCTACACCCCAAAAACCGACTCCATGGCAGGAGTGCGGGGTGGAGTGTGGAGTTAGGGTCGGGGGAGAAGCTGTGAGAGAGATGCTCGTGACTGGGAACAATGAGGGATCCAGATGCAAGAGAAGAAGCGTTTCCAGGGAAGACTTCGGCAGGGCTTCAAAGATCTGGAGGTGTAGGGCGCAGGTCACTCGGCTTCCCACGTCAGGGCTGGGAGAAGACTAGCCGTCCAGGTGAACAGGGGCCCCCTCCTCACAGCCCACGCGGATGGGCCTGGTGGAGTCCTTCTTATGGCAGTGGCAGTGCGGGGGCCGGGTCCCTGCTTTGGCAAAGCAGTCAGTGACGCTGACATTGTGAGTACCGTTGTGGCAGCTTTGCAAGGAGCGGCTGCTGGTACAGGGCACAGATGGAGCTCTGCAGAAATCTGCTCTGGTGGCCAAATCCTCGTGAACGAAGGGGTTGATCTGCTTGCATCCGCCCCTCCGGATCAGCCACCGTCGCCTCATCATCACGTCACAGTATCGGTGGTGTCCTCCAGGGACTCATGACCTGGGGTTGTCTGTACGCCGTCTTGAGAAGGGCAGGCCTGGAGTGAAGACACTTGGCCCCAGGAGGAGGAGGAGAAGAAGGGTCCACATCAGATTCATGTTCCCTGTGAAAGCAGGTCGAGGAAGAATGGGGTCAGGGAGCAGGCTGTGGTCCCTTGCCCGCAAGATACCTATTGTATTTCTAAGAACTCTCGGCCCAAACACTTCATGTCCCCACTGGCCCCTATCTACACTTCTTGTACTCACAGCAACTACTGTTCTCACATTCTCCTTCCACCTCACACCCCTCCTTTTCGGGTAAGAAGTGGGAAGAGAAGAGAAGGACTTGGGAAGAAAGGAGGTGCCTACCACCCACTCACCCCTTTACAGGCCTGACATACAAAGGTATTTTCAAACTCCGAAGGATTTTTGCTCCTCACTTGAGTAGTTAAACGAAAAAAGTGTTTGCATCTATCAGCCACCTGATTCCACAGCCTATGAATGAAGCAGGTGTCCCTGCCAAACCTTTTCTACAGTGGGTGAGCTCACTACAAATCTATATGCCTTGCATCTTAGAAAATATTTCCACTTCCTTAAATACCTATGCCTGTTTTAAATGCTGTTAGAAAGAAAATGGAAGCATTTCAGTTCTAAGGGAGTAGACTTCATGTTTCTCCCACAGATTCCTCTGCCTCAGAATAAACATTCCTAGCTCCTCAGGGCTTCCCTGATGGCGCAGTGGTTAAGACACTGTGCTCCCAATGCAGGGGGCCCAGGTTTGATCCCTGGTCAGGGAACTAGATCCCATATGCCACAATTAAGGAACCTGCATGCTGCAGTAAGACCCAGCATCTTACTTATAAATAAATAAGTACTCTGAAAAAAATTCTTGGCTCTTCTATGTATAGGGCCTGTCGTCATGAAACTTCCCAACTAGTGCCCAGGGAGTCTGAGTAAAGACTGAGTGTATATTCTGACTCTTTTACTGAATAACTGGGAGTCCCAGGGCAGGGTTTTTGCAGAGCAGATGACATCCACAGAGATACATATGTCCCTTTCAGTGGTGGATACTCCTAGCAGAAATGGAACCTCCGTTGCCTTCCCTCCTTCCTCTAATCCTATAGGAATTACATTGTGGATATTTTCTTCCCAGACCTTAAGGGGCAGGCCATATGGAAAACTCTCAGGTCTGTCAATGATCTTAAACAGATTGCCTAGTAGGACTAATTTCATGTTTACTATTTCACACCCACAGTCTTTACCAGCATCACACAGAGTACCTATGACATCACCACACATATGAAGAAAAAAACCTGCAGTTTGGTGACTGTCAGTAGCTTGCTATTGTTGGAGGTAGGCAAATCACCTCATCCTTATACTCTAAAGTGAAGGTTATAGACTAAAGATCTTTTTCACCTCAATCATTCTCTTTCACTCCCTAACTAAGCATTACTTGTGTGTATGAGTCCATGTGTGATTTTCTGTGTGTACATATTGTTTTGGACATGTCCAGGTAAGCAGCAATATTTTGTTTGCAAGTTGGGTTTCCATCTGAAAACTGTTAATCCAATTAAATCTAATTTTTCTTTTAAAAAGTTGTTGATGAATCTAGGCACAAAAAAAAAATCAATCACTTTTATGTAAAGATTATATTCTTTCTGTCTTCACAATTTAAACTGTGAATGTTCTTATTATGGGAGAAGCTGCCTGAGACTTGGGTCTGCATTTCAGTAAGGGAAGGGAAGAAATCAGTACATATGCCTTTCCAGAGCTCCAAAATCAGTTATGTTAGGGGCCCTGCTAATGAAGGTGGCGGCAGGGGCACATACAGTCAATCAACAAGTTGTAATAGAAGTAGATTTCATAGGTCTTATCTTGATAGGTCTCCCTGGCAGATAGGCCTCAAAAGCCTTTTGTCTGATTAGGCAACAAAGCAAAAGCTGACTGACAGCGGGCAGGAAACTAAGTTGAGATCTAATAACTAGATCTCAATATCCTTTATAATTGGCCAAGAAAAGAGGAACTGCCTTTTTTGGAACTTCACTCTGCTTAGCTCTTCTTGTTTAATTCACACAGTAGTTCTAACAAGTGTATGTGTCATTATTTATAGGTTTCACAATTTCGTGTGTTCATGGCCCTGCATAACTGGCCATTGGGCTTAAAGTATCCGACCCTTTGGCCAAGTGGTACATATAGGGTCTCACTTCTCAGAATTAGTAGAGCTCGTATTCAAATCAAGGTCCTTTATCTGACCTTAACTTTTTGAAGAGGGTATGTGGCAGGCCGCAGGACAAGCAAAGATTTAGAAATGTATTCAACATGAAAAAAACTTCTCTTTCTATTGAGGGAAAAGTTATCTTTATAGTGAGAGACTAACCTAGTCGTCTGAAAACAACCAAGAGGAAAAAGCACATTACCTAAAATTATTAGTTGTGATTAGTGGCAGTTACTGAATGATATGTAGATTAGCCAACAAAAATTTCTATGAAGAGATTTAGTGTAAGGTAAATATGCATAGAGGAAAGCTATGTACGAACCGATCAGGAAAAGCATAGAAGGTGTGCTCCGAATACAATTTTAAAGGTGGAGCATGGTTGCAGATTGGGCGTGACATTGGGTGAGTCTCTTCTCAGGACGCTTGTGATAAGCGTGACGGGCAGTATCTGAGTGAACAGACAGGATGTGATCAGTAGGTAGGAGTAGAGTGCGTGAAAACCCCTGAACTATTGCCACCTTCAACAGAGGAGGGAACTACTCAGCTCTAGTTGATCCCTTGTGGTAATGGAGACAGTGCACCGACAACATCTCCCGATTTTTAAAGATAAGACAGGAATGCAAATTTTTATGTGAACTCTCCCAATTTGAAGTGTTAATATTCCAAAACCCAATGTTAAAAGTAAAACTATATGCTGATCAAGAACAGGTTTTTGAGCCAGATGCACTCCCTGTGACTGCAGTGTATGATTTTTAGTTCATATTATAGACACTTGAGTACAGATCCTTCTACCCAGTGTGGCTGTCGGTATCACAGAAGGGCTAAACTACACCTAATTCATTTTTACATCCTCATCTCTCTTGAAAATGCTTTCCACAAAATATACGTGAAAAAAAAAAAGACAACTTACTTCATGGTAAAAGATATTAATGCCTTTTAGGTAGAACAGGATTTCAGGCAGAATCCTATTAGCACTGCACTGAGTCCTATCCAGGTCACCATTATGTCCATGTTTACATAACGACGTCAGTGGTAAAATAATTGCATTTCCACATGACAGAAATATAAAAAGGTGGTTTAAAAAAATGTGCATTAATTTTCTTGGAGGGTTGTACAGTACCATTTGAGGACCTAATCCAGTTTTCTTTTTCTTAATTTTATTTATTTGTTTGTTTGCTTGTTTATTGGCTGCATCAGGTCTTCGTTGCTGTACGCGGGCTTTCTCTAGTTGCAGGGAGAGGGCGCCACTGCGCCATCAGGGAAGCCCCAGTTTTCTAACTGAGAGGTTAGACCAGGGATTTAATATCTCTTATCTGGAGGCCTTTCCTACCTTGATACACTTTCCCTGTCTGTACAATGTCCCACACCATCTTCTTAGCCTAGAATGCTCATTTATTCCCTAAGTCCCTAAACTCTGCTTATCCTTTATGGGCCAGCTCAAATGGACATTTCTTTTGGAAGCCTTTCTTATCCCATGAGGCCAAGAAAGACCCTTCATCCTCAGCGCCCCCATAAAACCATCTTCACACAGTGTTATTACCTCTATCACATTGTAATCAAATTATAGGCCTACAGTTATTTTCCTCTGCTTCTCTGAGAACCAAGAGTATGTTTCATGCATCAAGTTACACACTATGACTTCCATAATTTCAGGAATACAGTGTCCTATCCACTGATGCTCATTTTACAAATTAAATTGTTTTTTCCTGTTAACATCAAGAAATGAAATGTAAAAAAAAAAGAAATGAAATGTACTAGTAAGATAAATGACAACTCTAGGACAGACTGTTTTGTAGAAAATAGCGCAGATTGAAAAGAACACAGGAGTTCAAGCTCTAGCTTGGAATCCCTTACATGACACCAAATGTTCATTCTCTGGCAGATTTTACAGACTTTCTTCAGGGTGTTTTTAGGTCATGCTATTTCACAGGAAGTGAAGGCAAAAACCGGGCCAGGGTAAAAACAAGAGAAAGTGAATTCAAGCAGAAAAAAAAAAAAAAAAAGACAACAGCAATTACAAAAAAAATCATAGATTCGTCACAAACTAATTACTGATAGGATTTTGAGCAGTGAGAAATTCAGAGCTCAAGTTTCCAGCACAGGGAAGTGAGGAGATAAAGAACATTTGGGTGAGAAGGAACCAGGGTGATTACTAAAATGAAAGGGGGGCCTGGGTTCCTCTGGTGCAAACAAGCCTCCTGGCTCTATTTGTTCTGAGTACCGGGCCTGCCTTCATGTACTTCAGTCTTTCAATGTGTTGCCCCCAAGTTGAGTTATAAAACCTATAGCCCATTCTGGGACTTCCCTAATGGCGCAGTGGTTAAGAATCCGCCTGCCAACGCAGGGGACACAGGTTCGAGCCCAGGTCCGGGAAGATCCCACTTGCTGCAGAGCAACTAAGCCCATGTGCCACAACTACTGAGCCTGAGCTCTAGAGCCCGTGAGCCACAACTCTTGAGCTCTTGTGCCACAACTACTGAAGCCCACGTGCCTAGAGCCCATGCTCCGCAACAAAAGAAGCCACCGCAATGAGAAGCCCGTGCACCGCAACGAAGAGTAGCCCCTGCTCGCTGCAACTAGAGAAAGCCCGCACGCAGCAACAATGACCCAACGCAGCCAAATAAATAAATAAAAATAAAAAATCTATGGCCATTCTGCAGCCAGTGATATTTTTCATTTAGGAAATCCAGACCCAGTGGCAGAGCTCTGTCCTGCACAGGATGCCTGGAATTAGATTTGTTACAACAGAAGCAGCAGTGGTTCATCCCTGGGTATGCACTGATCAGCAAATGATAAAACAAAGGGCTCATTGCATAAGTGGACCATGTCCTAATCTGTGCGTTTCTTCATGTCCTAGATTCAGAACCCTCCTTGTTCTGCTAGCCCCACCCACAGGGGCTGCTCTATATCTCCAGACCCAAGAACTGGGGGGATACCAGCTGCCCCTGAGCGCCAGGCCCACCAGCTGATCTGTTCTCACAGGAGCCACAGCAGAGATACTGGGTAAGACAATGAGCCCCAGAGCTGGAACAGGAGAGACAGCAATGAAGCAGCAACTGGGGGAGCGGTGAGCTGAAGTTAGTGCCCAGGACACATGACAGACTTTGGGGAGCGGAGGGGAAAGGAGCTAGAACCACAGTGACAGCAGGGGGCCTGCAGGGTGAGTGAGGAGGGAGTGTGTTATTTGTGGGCCGGGATACAGAAGATACCCTTCTTTTCACAGGAAACATGGTTCCAAGACAGCAGAATGCCCAGCTTCCTCTCTTTTTGCTGCTGGGGCTCTTGGGAATGGTGATCTCAGTCCACGCCCAATTAACCCCGGCTCAGTGGTTTCAGATTCAGCACCTAAATATGGCCCACCGTCGATGCGATGATGCAATGCGGGTGGTTAACGGTTACAAAAGGGCATGCAAAGATAAAAATACTTTTCTCCACACAACGTTTGCTGCCGTAGCTCGTGTTTGTCACACCACAAATGTAACCTGCCCTAGATCACGGGAGACGAATTGTCATAGAAGCCCATATCCAGTGCCTGTAACCTACTGCAACCGCATAAGAAAGGAAAATGATTATAGGAACTGCCGTTATGGACAGAGAAGTAATCGGAAGATCTACATCATTGCGTGTGGAAACAGATTACCACAGGACGATGCCAGGTACCCCCTGGTTCCAGTTCACTTGGATGACATCATCTAAACTCTGGGCCAAAACTTTGGGCCATGCTCATTTGCCAAGCGCCACAGTCCTGTCCCACCATCCACCCCAGAGATCAGCATCAGTCCTCATCTCACAGCCTCCAGGTCCCTTTAAGCTTTGCTCAGCTGAAGCTCCTTGTGCACGCACAGTAAACTTTGCAGAATCACCTACAAGGCTCCATGTGTCTGTTTGTGCTCTTCTGTCATGTAGTTACATTCTCGTCTAGAGGCTTTTCCCCTTCTTCTAATCTGAGATTTGTGGGAAATAGACGTGAGGATAAGAGGCTCCTTGTGTCATGAAGTTGTGCAGACTTTTCCTTCTCTCTGCTTTAGGCCAGGAAGCTGCGGCTTCCACTCACAGCGGCCTATTTCATTACCAGGAGGCAAAGAGCCCCCAGTAAGTAGAAACAAATGTATTTGATTCTGATTTAAGAACCATGCATTTTATGATAGAAGAGAACGATACGGTGTAAAAACAAAAAGAAAGGGGAAAATGCCGTAATTGTGATAAGACCAAAAGAAAGAAGCAAATTTTAGCCGCATAGATTTGTTTTTAAATAAGCATATCAAATCTTCAGATATTAATGGTTATCCTAGGGGTGGATCCAGAGTTTGAGTCTAATGTGGAATGAGACAAATTGTTCAGGTAGTATATGGACAGATTCCAGTACTACCTGGAGAAGAGGTGAAACTCTTTCCTGGCGATTTCTGTGTCCTGGAGAAGGGAGCAGCTGGTCATCTGGTAGCAGAAGGTAAGGAAGGAGACATGGAATTGGGATCTCTCCCGAGGATGAATCAGTGGCTTGTTCACATTCAGGTCAGGAAGGGGCACAGGTTCCAGGATTACAGAAATGTAGACAGACAGAAAAGGGGGCGGATAATGAAAGCCCCTACTCTGCCTCCATCACAAGGCTGCACTCAGGAATCAGTGAGGAACAGGAAGGGAAAGCTCTTTGTAAACTGTGGTCAGATGCAGCATTCAAGTGATTGTTCGGGGGACAGGTCGGGTCTTTTGCAGCACCTGACTCAGAACAGAAGGCAGGTAGCATGTCATTAAATCTGTACCTCTGTCCTTGAGTCTGGGATTCCTGACCTCCTATTTTTCAGCTCCTCTTCCAGGCCCAGATACATGGCAATTTCCATTCCTCCCCCCCTCCATATGGTCAGTCATTCTTGCTCTTGGTAGTACTGTATACGGCGTCTGCACTTGAGCATCTTCTCTGGAGAAGCCACTGGAGGATTTGTTCTTCCAGGCAGGTCTGTTGACTCAAGCTATTGCATGGAGATACTAGGTTTGGAAAATTCCAGGGCTCAACAGAATCCACCGACTTTATCTTTTTTATTATTATTTTTTTTAAGCCAAGGGTTTTTATTTATTTATTTATTTTTAAGATGTTGGGGGTAGGAGTTTATTAATTAATTTATTTATTTTTGCTGTGTTGGGTCTTCGTTTCTGCGCGAGGGCCTTCTCCAGTTGCGGCAAGCGGGGGCCACTCTTCATCACGGTGCGCGGGCCTCTCACTATCACGGCCTCTCTTGTTGTGGAGCACAGGCTCCAGACGCGCAGGCTCAGTAGTTGTGGCTCACGGGCCTAGTTGCTCCGCGGCATGTGGGATCTTCCCAGACCAGGGCTCGAACCCGTGTCCCCTGCATTAGCAGGCAGACTCTCAACCACTGCACCACCAGGGAAGCCCCGAATCCACTGACTTGAGATTAATACAGAGTGGCATGAAATGAGCTTACCCTTCCAACAGGCTTGGAGTAACAGAAGGAGAAGGTGGGATACCGCAAGGCTGGAGTCACATTTGCCATGAGGCAGTGAACCTTCCTTGTCTCAGCAGATCACATGTCACTTGCCAGCCATGGACACAGCATCTCTAACACCGTATGGTAGAGGGATTAGCCAACTCAGCTGCCCCAGCTCTCTCTGCCTTGTGTCGTCATCCCCTCTCCCACCATTCGTTCATGCATTCATTCGTCATTCATTAATGCAGTAGTTAACCCATGTGCAGATGTGCTCTAGGCAGATTTCTGAGGTCGTGAGGGTGCAGTGTAAACAAAGACACATTTCTGCCCTAGGGTGCCTATTCTACTGGGAAGAAAATGCAAAATTATTTTTCCAGGTGATAAGTGTCAGGAGGAAAACTGCACTGAGGGAAACAATGTACAGCCATCTCTCAGTAACTTCAGGGGATTGGTTCCAGGAGGCTCCGCAGATATCAAAATCCACAGATGCTCAAGTCCCTTATATAAAAGGGGCTCATACCGTTGGCCCTCCACATCCGTGGGTTTCACATCCACACAGAGGGCCATCTGTAGTGGGTCTCGATGAGTCCATAGAAGTGAATCTGAAGTGTGGTTGGTAGGGACCCAATGAAGGAATGAATTCCGAACAATATGAGAAGCAGCTGGTCATGCAGAAACTAAGGGGATAGTCTTCCCGAGAGAGACAGAGACAGAGAGACAGAGAGAGAACATTCAAAGGGCCCGACATGAATGTAGATTAGTCATGTTACAAAAATGAAAGTTAGTCTAGCAGGACAAGAGCATTTTAACCATGAGCATTAATGATAGAGGTTATTGAGGCTCAGATGCTTCATACCTATGGAGATGAAAATAAAGAGTAAATTTCCTATGGGGTACAAATGGAGCATGTTAGATAATAATGTGACCTGAAGATCACTCTGGCAGCTGTGCAGGGACTGTGGGGACAGTCAGGAACTCGTGGTATCCAGGCCAAATCCCAGAGGCATGGGATAAGGTAATAGCAATAGGGCAGAAGAAAAAGTGCAGGTTTAGGATTATGTTTCCAAGTTTGAATCATCAGGCTTTAGTGAAGGACTGGAAGCGGAGGGAGAGGGGAACAGAAGAGACTTCCTCATGTCAGTAAAATGCACCTTCATCCTCTCACTCAGTAGCACCATGCTGTTCCCCCTCCCTGAGGCCATGCTTCCCCACTCTCTTCCTGCTTTTCCTCTGTTCCTCATCTTCCTCAGTCCCTGTGCTGAAGATTGGGCTGGGGTCAGAGGGAGCTGGTGGCCCTGAAGCTTAGATGTAGCTTTTCCCTCCTGGGAGGCAGGAGGATTCAAAGCAGAGCAAGGAGGATTCCGTGCTCTGTGACGACAAAGCCGTGGCTTGGCGCCCACCACCCTCTGTGATAGACACTCAAGATCTGGCTGCACTGAACCTGAGGCCAGCGCTACAGTGGCCACTCTTAGAGAAGTTAATTGTTCACGTCAGCATGTTCCAAGGACACGTTCCTTGGAGTCCACTTCTCTTCCCTAAGCCTCCATTTCTAACTTTGTAAAATGCTCGTAATAGTACCAAATCTCAAGGAAGTCTTGGAGGAGTGAAAGCAGTTAGTGGTTGTAACACACTTTGTAAGGTACAGCATGAAGTGAAAGGGCCGTTCACATTGTTATTGTTTCTACTTCATGTTTTAACATCAGGAGCAGATCCCTCCGTGTGGGTACGAAGCAGGTTGCCTCAAGTGACCCTCAGATCAGGGAGAGAAGGCCCCAGGGTCAGGTCAGGAGGTGTGAGAGGAGAGCAATCTGATCTAAAGCTCCTGATTTCTTTTTGCCTAGATTGAGATTTTAGGCACTGTTTCCATTTGAATCACATAAAGGAGTGAGACTGTGACCACATGGATGGACTTAGAGGGTATCATCCTTGGTGAGATAAGTCAGACAGAGAAAGACAAATGCTGTATGATTTCACTGTATGCTGTATGATGTGGAACCTACAAAACAAAACAAATGAACAAGAATAACAAGATAGAAACAGAGTCATTGGTACAGATAACAAACAGGTGCTTGCCAGAGGGAAGCAGGATAAGGGAATGAAAGAAATAGGTGAGGGAAATTAAGATGTAAAAACTTCCAGTTATGAAACAAATGAGTCACAGGTATACATGTACAGTGTGGGGGAATATAGTCAATAATTATGTAATATCTTTGGTAACAGATGACAACCAGATGTCATGGTGTTCATTTTGAAAGGTATAGAAATACTGAATCACTCTGCTATGTACCAGGAACTAACATAGTGTTGTAGGTCAATTATACTTCAAAAACAAACAAACAAACAAAACAAACTCATAGAAAAAGAGATCAGATTTGTGGTTACCAGAGGTGGGGGATGAGAGGGAGGGGGAATTGGATCAAGAGAGTCAAACTTCCAGTTATAAGATAAATAAGCACTAGGGATGTGATGTACAACATTTTAAATGCAATCAACACTGCTGTATGTTATATATGAAAATTGTTAAGAGAATAAATCCTAAGAGTTCTCATCACAAGGAAAAAATTATTTCCCAATTCTTTAGTTTTGTATCTATATGAGATGATGAAGGTTCACTAAATTTATGGTGCTAATTACTTCATTATGTTTGTAAGTCAAATCGTTATGCTGTACACCTTAAACTTATACAGTGCTGTATGTCAATTATATCTCAGTAAAACTGGAAGAAAAAAAAAAGAGAGTGAGGCAATGAGTAGGGAAGGGAGCACAGAAATTCTGTTCCCATCCCCAAGTCAAATTATCTATGAAAAATAGCCTTTTTTTGAAACTAAAACTTTACTTACGTTATTAAATTTGCTTCCTAAAATGCACATAGAAATGTGACACAGTTAACTGTTATTCATGTCTCAAGTCTGAGTTATAATAATAACATAAGAACAATGCCTAGGTAGCTCCCATCAGGAAACTTGCATAAGCCTCTTAGATAGCCTCATTCACCAGAGGGCAGACAGCAGAAGCAAGAAGAGCTACAATCCTGCAGCCTATGGAACAAAAACCACATTCACAAAAAGGTAGGCAAGATGAAGAGGCAGGGGGCTATGTACCAGATGAAGGAACAAGATAAAACCCCAGAAAAACAACTAAATGAAGTGGAGATAGGCAAACTTCCAGAAAAACAATTCAGAAAAACAATAGTGAAGATGACCCAGGACCTCGGAAAAAGAATGGAGGCAGGGCTTCCCTGGTGGCGCAGTGGTTAAGAATCTGCCTGCCAATGCAAGGGACACGGGTTCAAGCCCTGGTCCGGGAAGATCCCACACGCCGCGGAGCAACTAAGCCCGTGTGCCACAACTACTGAGCCTGCGCTCTAGAGCCTGCAAGCCACAACTACTGAGCCCATGCACCACAACTACTGAAGCCTGCGTGCCTAGAGCCTGTGCTCCCAACAAGAGAAGCCACGACAATGAGGAGCCCATGCGCCGCAACGAAGAGTAGCCCCTGCTCACAACTAGAGAAAGCCCGCACACAGCAAGGAAGACCCAACGCAGACAAAAATAAAAACAAATAAATAAATTTATTTAAAAAAAAAAGAATGGAGGCAAAGATCGAGACGATACAAGAAATGTTTAACAAAGACCTAGGAGAATTAAAGAACAAACAAACAGAGATGAACAATACAATAACTGAAATGAAAACTACACTAGAAGGAATCAATAGCAGAATAACTGAGGCAGAAGAATGGATAAGTGACCTGAAGACAGAATGATGGAATTCACTGCTGTGGAACAGAATAAAGAAAAAAGAATGAAAAGAAATGAAGACAGCCTAAGAGACCTCTGGGACAACAATAAACGCAAAAACATTCGCATTATAGGGGTCCCAGAAGGAGAAGAGAGAAGGACCCGAGAAAATATTTGAAGAGATTATAGTCGAAAACTTCCCTAACATGGCAAAGGAAATAGCCACCCAAGTCCAGGAAGAGCAACGAGTCCCATACAGGATAAACCCAAGGAAAAACACGCCGAGACACATAGTAATCAAACTGGCAAAAATTAAAGACAAAGAAAAATTATTGAAAACAGCAAGGGAAAAATGACAAATTACATACAAGGGAACACCCATAAGGTTAACAGCGGATTTCTTAGCAGAAACTCTACAAGCCAGAAGGGAGTGGCATGATATACTTAAAGTGATGAAAGGGAAGAACCTACAACCAAGATTACTCTACGTGGCAAGGATCTCTTTCAGATTTACAAACAAACAAAAGCTAAGAGAATTCAGCACCACCAAACCAGCTCTATAACAAATGCTAAAGGAACTTCTCTAAGTGGGAAACAGAAGAGAAGAAAAGGACCTACGAAAACAAGCCCAAAACAATTAAGAAAATGGTCATAGGAACATACATATTGATAATTACCTTAAACGTGAATGGATTAAATGCTCCAACCAAAAGACACAGGCTTGCTGAATGGATACAAAAACAAGACCCATATATATGCTGTCTACAAGAGACCCACATCAGACCTAGGGACACATACAGACTGAAAGTGAGGGGATGGAAAGAGATATTCCATGCAAATGGAAATCAAAAGAAAGCTGGAGTAGCAATACTCATATCAGATAAAATAGACTTTAAAATAAAGAATGTTACAAGAGACAAGGAAGGACACTACATAATGATCAAGGGATCAACCCAAGAAGAATATATAACAATTATAAATATATATGCACCCAACATAGGAGAACCTCAATACATAAGGCAACTGCTAACAGCTATAAAAGAGGAAATCGACAGTAACACAATAATAGTGGGGGACTTTAACACCTCACTTACACCGATGGACAGATCATCCAAAATGAAAATAAATAAGGAAAAACAAGCTTTAAATGACACAATAGACCAGATAGATTTCATTGATATTTATAGGACATTCCATCCAAAAACAGCAGATTACACTTTCTTCTCAAGTACACATGGAACATTCTCCAGGATAGATCACATCTTGGGTCACAAATCAAGCTTCAGTAAATTTAAGAAAATTGAAATCATGTCAAGCATCTTTTCTGACCATAACACTATGAGATTAGAAATGAATTACAGGGAAAAAAACGTTAAAAAAACCACAGACGCATGGAGGCTAAACAATATGTTACTAAATAACCAAGAGATCACTGAAGAAATCAAAGAGGAAATAAAAAAATACCTAGAGACAAATGAATGAAAACACGACGATCCAAAACCTGTGGGATGCAGCAAAAGCAGTTCTAAGAGGGAAGTTTATAGCTATACAAGCCTACCTCAAGTATCAAGAAAACTCTCAAATAAACAACCTAACCTTACACGTAAAGGAACTAGAGAAAGAAGAACAAACAAAACCCAAAGTTAGCAGAAGGAAGGAAATCATAAAGATCAGAGAAGAAATAAAGGAAATAGAAATAAAGGAAACAATAGCAAAGATCAATAAAACTAAAAGCTGGTTCCTTGAGAAGATAAACAAAAATGATAAACCATTAGCCAGACTCATCAAGAAAAAGAGGGAGAGGACTCAAATCAATAAAATTAGAAATGAAAACGGAGAAGTTACAACAGACACCACAGAAATACAAACCATCCTAAGAGACTACTACAAGCAACTCTAGGCCAATAAAATGGACAACTTGAAAGAAATGGACAAATTCTTAGAAACGTATAACCTTCCAAGACTGAACCAGGAAGAAATAGAAAATATGAACAGACCAATCACAAGTAATGAAATTGAAACTGTGAACAAAAATCTTCCAACAAACAAATGCCAGGACCAGATGGCTTCACAGGTGAATTCTATCAGATGGCTTCACAGGTGAATTCTTCTCAAACATTTAGAGAAGAGCTAACACCCATTCTTCTGAAGCTCTTCCAAAAAATTGCGGAGGAAGGAACACTCCCAAGCTCATTCTATGAGGCCACCATCACCCTGATACCAAAAGCAGACAAAGATACTACAAAAAAAGAAAATTACAGACCAATATCACTGATGAATATAGATGCAAAAATTCTCAAGAAAATACTAGCAAACAGAATCCAACAACACATCAAAAGGATCATACACCATGATCAAGTGGGATTTATCCCAGGGATGCAAGAATTCTTCAATATACGCAAACCAGTCAATGTGATGCACCATGTTAACAAATTGAAGAATAAAAACCATATGATCATCTCAATAGGCGCAGAAAACTTTTGACAAAATTCAACACACTTTTATGATAAAAACTCTCCAGAAAGTGAGCATAGAGGGAACCTACCTCAACATAATAAAGGCCATATATGACAAACCCACAGCAAACATCATTCTCAACACTGAAAAACTGAAAGCATTTCCTCTAAGATCAGGAACAAGACAAGGTTGTCCACTCTCACCACTATTATTCAACATAGTTTTGGAATTCCTAGCCACTGCAATCAGAGAAGAAAAAGAAATAAAAGGAATACAAATTGGAAAAGAAGAAGTAAAGCTGTCACTGTTTGCAGATGACATGATATTATACATAGAGAATCCTAAATATGCCACCAGAAAACTACTAGAGCGAATCAATGAATTTGGTAAAGTTGCAGGATACAAAATTAATGCACAGAAATCTCTTGAATTCCTATACACTAATGATGAAAAATCTGAAAGAGAAATTAAGGAAACATTCCCATTTACCACTGCAACAAAAAGAATTAAATACCTAGGAATAAACCTACCTATGGAGACAAAAGACCTGTATGCAGAAAACTATAAGACACTGATGAAAGAAATTAAAGATGATACCAACAGATGGAGAGATATACCGCGTTCTTGGATTGGAAGAATCAACGTTGTGAAGATGACTCTACTACCCAAAGCAATCTACAGATTGAATGCAATCCCTATCAAACTACCGATGGCATTTTTTATGGACCTAGAACAAAAAAATCTTAAAATTTGTATGGAGACACAAAAGACCCCGAATAGCCAAAGCAGTCTTGAGGGAGAAAAACGGAGCTGGAGGAAGCAGACTCCCTGACTTCAGACTATACCACAAAGCTACAGTAATCAAGAGAATATGGTACTGGCACAAAAACAGAAACATAGATCAATGGAACAGGATAGAAAGCCCAGAGATAAACACACGCACCTATGGTCAACTAATCTATGACAAAAGAGGCAAGGATATACAATGGAGAAAAGACAGTCTCTTCAATAAGTGGTGCTGGGAAAACTGGACAGCTACATGTAAAAGAATGAAATTAGAACACTCCCTAACACCATACACAAAAATAAACTCAAAATGGATTAGAGACCTAAATGTAAGACCAGACACTATAAAACCCTTAGAGGAAAACACAGGAAGAACACTCTTTGACATAAATCACAGCAAGATCTTTTTTGATCCACCTCCTAGAGTAATGGCAATAAAGACAAAAATAAACAAATGGGACCTAATGAAACGTCAAAGCTTTTGCACAGCAGAGGAAACCATAAACAAGATGAAAAGACAACCCTCAGAATGGGAGAAAATATTTGCAAACGAAGCAAGTGACAAAGGATTAATCTCCAAAATATATAAACAGCTCATGCAGCTCAATATTAAAAAAACAAACAACCCAATCCTAAAATGGGCAGAAGACCTAAATAGACATTTCTCCAAAGAAGACATACAGATGGCCAAGAAGCACATGAAAAGATCCTCCACATCACTAATTATTAGAGAAATGCAAATCAAAACTACAATGAGGTATCACCTCACACCAGTAAGCATGGGCATCATCAGAAAATCTACAAACAACAATTGCTGGAGAGGGTGTGGTGAAAAGGGAACCCTCTTGCACTGTTGGTGGGAATGTAAATTGATACGGCAACTATGGAGAACAGTATGGAGGTTCCTTAAAAAACTAAACATAGAATTACCATACGATCCAGCAATCCCACTACTGGGCATATACCTAGAGGAAACCATATTTCAAAAAGACACATGCACCCCAATGTTCATTGCAGCACTATTTACAATAGCCAGGTCATGGAGGCAGCCTAAATGTCCATTGACAGACGAATGGATAAAGAAGATGTGCATATATACAATGGAATATTACTCAGCCATAAAAAGGAACGAAATTGGGTCATTTGTTGAGACGTGGATGGATCTAGAGACTGTCATACAGAATGAAGTAAGTCAGAAAGAGAAAAACATTGTATATTAACGCATATATGTGGAACCTAGCAAAATGGTACAGATGAACCAGCTTGCAGGGCAGGAAATAGAGACACAGATGTAGAGAACAAATGTATGGACACCAAGGGGGGGGGAAGCGGCGGGGGGGTGGGGGTGGGGGTGGGATGAATTGGGCGATTGGGATTGGCATGTATACACTGAAGTGTATAAAATTGATGACTAATAAGAACCTGCTGTATAAAAAAGATAAATAAAATAAAATTTAAAAATTACAAAAAAAGAACAATGCCTACTTCAAAATTCTCAGTATTTCAAAGGTATATTGGATTCAGAATTGGTGACATGAGAGACATTAGTGAATGGGTGTAGCAGGGTGATTTCAATGGATAACAGGAGCACCGAGTAGATCAAATCGTTCACACATTCTCACTGAGTTAGAAAATACGACCCATGGCGCACCATCTGGACATTACCAAATCTGGCAAAAGACATCAGGACCCACCTATATCAGGCCAGTGCACTTCTGAACTTACCAGAAATTCAGTCTCACCTGTGAGGTGAAATTTGTCTGGAGGGGAGTCAAGAACCTAGGACACAGCTAATAATGAGAAACAACAAATTCTTCATTTGCTCTCTTACAAAATGCGAGAGCCATTTGCCACAATCCTTTCATCATGAGCAGTTATCTAAAAAACAAAGAGATTCAAAACCAAGTGGAGGATTAAATTAATTCATTTATTCATCTATTTTAATATCCTCTACACTTTCCCGTGGATTTTGACCGGCTTGTGACCCACAGGGTCCTCCACAGCTCTGATAGTTTCAGGAGCTCCTCCAGCCACAACGGTGTGCCGAATCCCCTTCCTTCCACAAGTACTTGGCCTTGCTGATGATGTCCTAACAATCTGCAAGAACAGTTAAACTGTCCTGAGAAATAACGGGCTGTTATGGCTTAATGTGCAGCTTATCAGAACTCAGATGATGAAAAGAGAACCAAAGTTTCTCTCTCTTTCTCCATTTCCATCTCTCCTAGATCTTGGTGCACATTTCAGGCAAATTTCTCTCACATTTTTGTAAGGTGACTGCAACAACTCCAAACCATATACCCTCTCAGGAATAAGTTCAGCAGAGGATGGCCCTGTCTTCATACGCCAACATTCCCATCAAACATATCTGATTGTGTTAAGGGTTGATCTCAGAATCAACAACTGTGACCTAAGAAATGAGAGATGCATGCACTGATCAGGTCAAGTATGGTTCGAGGAACCTGGTGGTCCCACAAACCCTTTCACAGTATCTATTAGGTTCTTACCTTTCAAACCACATATCTATGTGAGGCCAGGTTCTCTTTACACAGTTTAGCAAAACAACATAGCACAATGGATGAATGCAAAAGCAGATGTGAGAATCCAGCTGTCAATATAGAGTCAGCCAGTAAAGAAAATGTGAAACAACGGCATTCTTCTTATTACTGTTTTTTGTTTTAGAAAATAAGTTTTTTGAAAAATATATAATATATATCAACATTTAATGATTCAATATTGTTATTAGGTGATTTTTGAATTAATTACTAAGCATTCTAAAATTTCTTGGTTCAAATTTCTAACACGGTAAATATAAATAGGTATAATCAACATAAACAAAAGTTCTTTGCTGTTCTCAACTTTTAGAGTGTAAAGTGATACCTAGAGCAAAAACTCTTAGTCTTGCTGCTACGGAATATTGGGCAGAGGTCGGGGTGTGTGGTCGAGGTGAGGTTGTCCCATACTGAAACCTGGGTTCATACCCACCCTGCTGCTCTCCTTTGACATTTTGTGAGGCCAGAAATCCAATCATGCTTTTTCTGGTATCAAGCTATTATTCTAGGCAGTGGATATTGGTCATAGCCAACCAATACATACAACGTTGTATTTGGTCACTCATCATGACCTCCGCAGAGTCTCAGAATGGGGATTGTTTTACTGAGAGGTCAGATGAGGTTGAATTCAGTGGGCACTTTCCATGGTCTTTATTAAGACCCCTGAGAAGAAACTAAGGCACTGTGGTGATCACCAATACCTAATCTTTGTGTTCCACTCAGTCACAAAGTGAATCTTGCCTATGCCCTTGTTCATTTAGAAAACTGCAGAGTTTGGGAGCTCAGGAGTCAGCACTTCCAAATCTTTCTTCAGGTGTTTCTGTTGTAACCTGTCCCCAGCCTGGCATTTGGGACTCACTTTAACTGATCCTGACTTCAGAAGCCTATGATGGAAATTGATAGTGTCTCGATATTGGGGCTATTCCAAGGTGAGAGGAAGTGGAGGTACCATTTGCCTTGGGAGCCCAAGACAACTCCAGCTACAAATACTTCTAATCATGCACCTATATCCTAGGATAAACCTGTGTTAACTTGACCCAGTCATCACCTGAGTGCACACAACTGACCTACCTGTCATTGTGACATTTTCCCGTTGAATAAAGGGAGAAATGATCAAAGGTTTTGGCTGAGACCCATTACATGGAATAAAAGGCCTCAGTACATTGCTACATCCCTTGTGCCTAGAATAGTACCTGGTACCGATCAGATGTTAAGTAAAGTGTTTGAATGAATGAAGACACATAGATCATATCAACTTTTCATCTTTGCATAATAAATTAATGAAAAGTTAGCAGCTTAAAAACAACATATAATTATTATCTCACGGTTTTTGTGGATCAGGAATCCAGGCACAGTTTTTCTGGGTCCTCCACTCAGGGTCTCACAGGCTGCCATCAAAGCGTTGGCCACGCCGCATTCTCAACTAAAGGGTTGATTAACAGAGAATCTATTCCCAAATTCATTCCGATTGTTGGAAGCCATCAGGGTCCTTAGACCACACTTTGACAACTGCTTTACTAGAGTGCAAGTATTATACTATATGTTATTGCAAATATCCAAAAAGAAACACACGTTTACCTATATTAAGGAGGAATAGCAGAGGCTAATGAAACAACTGAACAGAAAGTATCTATGCCATGGTAAAACCATTTAACTCAGGTACTCAAAAGTATCACGTAATAATTATACATATAATATATATATTTATATATTATTATATATATAATAATTATACATATAATATATATATAATATATATAGTATATATTATATTATATATATAATATGTGATCAATTAAAATGGCAAAAAATAATTTTATTACTTGTGTTTATAAATATAGCTTCTGCATGAAGGGAAAATAACAAGGGTCCTTGGGGGTATAAAAGGTGAGAGAACCATTAGAATGGAGATTCACATTCTATAAATACATTTTATTAAGGAAACATTATTACCTAGGAAACGAAACCCTGACATACCTGATGAAGCAGGTATTTCAGCCTGGATGATATGCCCATCTTAGACAAGAGACTCAAAGTCCACCTGAATGGATGAAACTTACCTTAAACCTACTATGCATCCTGCCTCCTTCTAAGAAGCAGCCAACAATGTAGGAGAACATCACGCTTTGAAGGAGTCACTTGTGGCTCTGCTTCTACCTGCTATTACGTTCACTCTTTGGGCCTCAGTATAACCTCTAAAATGGGGATAATTGTACCTGCCTTCTGGGCTATTGTGAGGGTCAGTTTAAATACAGAAATTGTTTTACAAATGAGAACTTTCAATTTGCTCTAGAATATGTTCAGTGTGAATATAAAAGTAAGTTAGTTATCTATCTTGGCATCTTCGTTTGTCCTCCATATATAAACATGGTTATTATTTTAACCCTCTCCAGTATTAAAAGACCAAAGTTTGATCCAATTGATACTGACTCCTCAGAGTCCTGTTACAAGAAAAAATAACTGAGTTGTGCTGAAAATGTTCACTTTCCCTAGGCTTCATTAGATCCAGTGACACCATGTGCATCTGGAAGGCTTTTCTGTTGTCAGGCCACAGCATTCCCCACCCTCCACCCATGCAGGAGCTTCAGCACATAAGGCCCTAGGAAGCCCGTGACAAGTATATGGGGTGACTTGCCAATAGCACATGCACTATAAGTAAACACATGGTGCTTAATGTTGCTGCTTTGTTCCACTATAATCATCCCAACTTGTTTATACTAGTAAAAGTTTGGAAACAAAGAGAATATCCTGAATATGGGACTGTATAAAATACAATGGTATATCCTTACAAAAGAATACTATACAGCCACTAAATAGAATAAGGTACACTCTTGCACGGGCATGGAATATGTCCAAAATATATTGTCGCTGGGAAAGAGGTAATGGTGTAGAACACTGAATATAAAATGTTACTACTTGTGGCGGGAAAAAAAGAGGAAACACTCGCATCTATACTCATGTCAACAAACTTAGAAATGTGTTTAACATGTGTAGATTATATAAAGACTGTAAAAGTATAACAAAAAAAAAACCTGAAAAATAATTGCGTCTGGAAAATAAATTTGGGGCCTGTTAGACAAGGACCAGAGGAAGACATCCTTTTTACTAGATTTGCTCTCAACGTTTGCATTTACGTCTGCCATTTGCAGGTACAACGCATCTGTATTTTGAACGGAAAAAGTCAAATAGGCTACCTCACTGTAGCCCTTTCTCAGTCGAGTAAGGAAGGGTCCCTGGTCATAGAAAGTTCAAACAATGAAGTGATGAAATAAAACGTAAATTGCCTTGGTGATGCAGCATAGAGCTGACCTCGAAACTCCCACGTCTGCCGGCGAGGCGGAGAAGCAGAGCGCCACAGACATCCCTCCTTCCTCGCCCGGCCCTCCTTCCGCAGATCAGCCACCTTCGTGATGGAGAGTTCGTGATACACAGTAGGCGCTCATTATCTGAAGCCTACTTACTTATTATTCTGCGGTTTTCCTCAGTGATTGAAGGAGGCTTTTGAAAGTTCGAAGCCATCACTAAGAACCAGGAGGTAAAAGTTCTGGTCCCGCTCGGCCCGCGGGGTCCAGTCGGCGCAGCGGCCCCTGCCGGCCAAGGTGGCGGCCGTGGGAACCCGCCTGCTAGAGCAAAGGCGAGGGGAGAGGTGGGGTCGCCCCTACTCCGCGCCCCCTCCTCTCCTGCCAGCGCCTTGTCCTCGGGCTGTGCTCGCAAGTCTGAGGTTATTTTCTATGAAGGAAGCAGAGACCCTCTGCTTTGATCCAATCTGGGTAGAGCCTCCAGACCCCTCTCGGGAGCCCGTGATCTGCCCCCGCGGTGGCAGGGGCTTTGGGGGTGAAGAGACTCGAAGGAAAACGCTGTGGGCCCGGTCACTCGGGGCTCAGGGTCAGCACCAGCGGAGTTGTATTAGAGCGGCCGTGCGCAGATCGGTCAGTGAGCCCGGAGAGCATCATCCCACGGTGGGAGCATGGCTTTCCGAGTAGCTGCATCACCACAGTCGCGCGTACGCAAGAGCTTGCTGACTCTCCGGGCCCGGTTTTCTTCAATCCCGCCCAGGAAGAGGGCGCGAGGAGTTTGGGGAAGAGGGGAGAACTCGCCAAGAAAACCGGCAAGGCTGGAGCAAGGCGCGAGCCCAGCACAGAATTTCGCAGCAGCACCTGCCCTCTGTTGGCGGGAAGGCGCATTTACACATGGCTCCGCTTTGCGGTCAAAGGCCCTCAGCCATCGGAGAGGCTGTGAGAGAGGCAGCCGGCTGGGGTCAACGAGGGGTGCGGATTCCGGAGCGGAAGCGTTAGAAGGAAACACTGAGGTTCACCAAACAAAAGGGGATTGGATCACCAGCACTTGTCCTACTAGGAAAGGAGGTGTCTACACCTGACCCCTATTAGACCTCGTGGGTGATCAGCGTGGAGCTTCAGTTGCACAAGCAGCTAGCTGCTAAGGGCTGGCATGGAGCCTAAATCAGTCAGGGACCTTGACATCTCAGGAATATTGTGTCGTGACAATTGATCTGAGGAGGCTTAGTCAGCAAACATCTCTTGAGTACCTATGTGTGAGACACCGTTAGAGGTATGTGGGAGTCATTAGAGAATACAGCAGACAAAAAAGAGACAATAAACATAATAAATATGTAAGTTATATAGACAGGGTGATGAGCTCTAGGGGGGGAAATACAGCAGGAAGAAGAATGGAGGGGTGGGGAAACTACGGGGAGCATTTTATTTATTTATTTGCAAGGGCAGCTTGTGGGATTTTAGTTCCCCTACCAGGGATTGAACCCAGCTGTCCTCGGCAGCCAGAGCACAGAGTTCTAACCACTGGACCACCAGGGAATTCTCTACCTGTAGCATTTTAAATTAGGGCTCATGAAAGAGCCAGGAGACAGTGGTGTCCCAGACCCAACATGCAGATTGACACAACTATCTGTCTTGAAGTCATTGGGACTGATCTCACAATGCGTTTCACCCTTGTTTGTGTCACAAGAAGCCCCATTGCCAGGTCAGCCTCATCAAGGACAATGGAGTGATCAACCATGCCTGATGCTGCTGAGCCTGGAGAATCAACCCTACTGGGGTGGGGAGGTCTTATTCCAATGCAAGGAGTGCCCCCTAACCCTTACTAATGATGCTGAGGAGTCAATTGAGGAAATTTACAAAGTTCTTGGCCTAGAAGAAAACTGTCTTGTCCAGGAGTGCGTAGGAAGAGGATACGCATCTGAGTCATGTTCTCGGTCCTGGAAGAGGGAATGGACGGATAGAGAGTAGGGCATCTCTGTCTCACTTCCCCTAGTTACCAGTCCCTCCTCCTCCAGATTCCAGGCCCTCGGGACTCTCCCTTTCTCCTCTTCCTCACTCGTCTAAGTACTCATCTGAGAAGCTCACTTTGTCATACTTTCCTTCCTCTTGTGTAACGAGTTCCAGCTCCTCCCTCCTTCCTTCCCTCTGTCCCACTACCTTGACTCTGCACGTTCTCCTGGAGATCTCTACAGGTTGTACATAGACCCACCTTGTTTTTTAAATAGCCGTGTAGTACTTATGGAATCCTTGTTTCAAGGAGCCATGTGTTTCCTTCCCAGTTCTATCTCTACTTTTCTGTGTCAGCTAGATAAATCACTCTACCATTCTGGTCCTCAGATGTTAAATGAAGGACTTGGAACAAATGTCCAAGTTCCTTCCAACTGAGACTCTTGTAATTCTCTGAATTCCTGATAAAGGAGTAGGGTGTGTGTGTGTGAGTGTGTGTGTGTGTGTGTGTGTGTGTGATGGAATGTCTACAGAAAATGCAATCCTCGTTTCCAAAATTTTCTACTATGTAAATCTTATTTTTTTTTAAAGATTATACCTAAATCCAGAAGGAATAGTTCGATTACCTGAAATAAAATATATGTATGTATATGTGATGGTTAACTTTGTGTCGTCTTGACTGGGCCATGGGGTGCCCAGATGTTCAATCAAATACTATCTTGGGTATTTCTGTGAGGGTGGTTTTAGATGACATTCATATTTAAATTGGTAGACTGAGTAAAACAGATTGTCTCCCTAATGTGGGTGGGCCTCATGCAGTCAGTTGAAGGCCTGAATAGAACAAAAAGGCTGACCCTTCCCCCAAATAAGACAGAATTCTCCTGCCTGACGGCCTTCAAACTGGGACATCGGCTTTTTCCTGCCTTTTGACTCAAACTGAAACATCAACTCTTCATGGGTCTACAGCCTGCCTGCCTGCCTTTGCGTTAGAACTACACCCACAGCTCTCCTGGGTCTCTAGCTTGCTGACTCACCCTGGAGATCTTAGAACTTGCCAGCCTCCATAATTGTATGAATCAATTCTTTACTACAAATCTCTTTATATATATTTAATAACATTGGTTCTGTTTCTCTGGAGAAACCTGACTAATGGAGCATGTATATTTATTACTGTTACTGTTGCTTTACTATTATCGAGAAAATCATTTAACTATTATATTGCAGGCAGCATGCAAATCCCTACCCCTCAGAACTGTTGTTTAATTGAGCGAGATAAAAGATCATCACAGAAGACTACAGGCTGATCTTAGGCCTCTGAAGCTGTCTAGATGTGAAGACTGGCTAATGCACTTGGGGATACCTGTCAGTCAGCAAACATTAATGGAGTGGTTCCGCTCTTGGCACTCTCCAGTGAGGTTCACCATCCTCTGGTCTAATAGGAAAACAGAAGGCCTAAAACTTATTAAACCTAAGAGAAAGCTTTGATGGGTGCTATACAGCCTAAAATATCTCAGCATCATTCATGATATTTATACCTTATGGAGTGTTGAAAATACATGCAAAAAGGGTTGAAAATAACAAGAAAGCCACCACCTCTTTGATGCACCTATTTCATACCAGGCAATTGGGATTAAGCCTCACAATAATGCTGTCCAGCTGGTAACACTCCCTACACTTTCTAGTGTTTTCACCTGTGCTCAACATCCAGCATGACCCACCATCAGAATTAGCATGTCTGTGTATCCAGAAAGAATTTTACTGTTTCCCTGGTAGAAAAGAGAAGGCAAACTCCTTGAGTGAGGTCACATGGTTGGTGAAGAGCAGAGCTGTGAGTCAAACTCTGATCTGTCTTTTTTTTTAAAGCCCGTGCGCTTTAACAGACAAACAAGCTTGTTCCTCTCACGTGAGACTGAGGTGAAGTAGGAGATAACATTCCACACAGGAAAATATTCTGGCTTTGGAGAAACAACATACCTTAACAGTTAAGAGGCCCAAAATTAGCCTGAATGGCATCAAAAGGAAAGCCTTAACTACTAAAAATTATCAGCAGTAATGACTATTGTTGAGAAACAAGTGGAATAGCTCAAACTGAGAAACAAGACAATTAGGGCATAGACCCAGGCAAGCCTGACTGTTTATCTCAGGGTTTCCGAGACATCAGATATCCTGCACCATAGCTCCATTCCATCTGTATTATTAATATTTCCTTTTTATCAACTCAGTTTTTGACACAGTTTTGTTCTAAGCGGTAATACATATGAAACCACAGAGTTGACACACTGATTATTCATCACATTGAAATAAACCCGTAACAATTAACACCTTAAATATTTCTCTGTGTACTCTGTAACATCAGTCAGCTCACTTCTCAGCAGTTGTACACTCTTCATACTTTATACTTCTATAAACCGCTTTCATATCTCGAGGTTTAAGATACTTTTATAAACAGCTGTATACTTTTCATACTTTTATAAACAGCTGTATCTCGAGGTTTAAGTTGAAAAATTCTACCTGGAAAAATGCTTTCACAGAAGAATAAAAAACCCAAGGACAGTAGAAAAACTGAAGCCCCAAATCAAAGATTTGGTCATATTTAATCAACTCTGTTCAAAAGAGAGGCTAAACCAAGCAGTGTTTATAATTATAAAATGTTATTACCACTGCATTCGGAAAGCCGTGTGCAGAAAGGTATTGTCAGTTGGCATCTCCCTTTCATCAGGTTAAGGGCACACATCTCAAGAGTACCCTGGGGGTGAAGAAATTGCAAGTGCTAGACATCAGATGACTCTGTGAAACCCTGTGGCCGATATCCTCAACAGTTGTTTTTACCACAATGCAGAAGACTGTTTCCCAAGACTATATCTTACAACGTCCCTGGATTACAAATAATGGCATAATGACATTGGCTGATAATTCAGTGGCTGTTGATGTGGTGATTAAACTAATGAAATAACAGAACAAGCTCACATTTAGCAGTGTTTTGATACTAAAGACAAAATCATGCTGAGAATCCAGTACACTTTCAATATGGGTTTGTATTAATTTCTTTTCAAATAAACAGATCCTCGGCCCAAGATCTTTCCTGTCAACTAGGTCATTTGGATTTAATTTGAAGGCAATGGAGGGCAATTAAAAATGTGCAGAGGGAATCTATAGAAAAAACTATCAGAAAATGTGTTTGGGGATGTTCTCTGAATACAATCTAAAGGAGAATGGTCAAGGATAGGGTAGAGTATCATCTAGACTTCTCTCAGGACACTTAGCAAGTCTGATGGCTCATAAACACAAATGTCTACAGGAGCCAGATAGGTATCATCACTGAGTGAACAGAGAGGATGGGAGTCAGGAGGGAGGAGTGGAATCAGGGAAGAGTTCTTGAGCTTTTTAGTTGGCAGTTGCTACTCTGCTCTAGCTGATGGTTACATGGCCACATTTTGGCGGGCTATTTTAAGGCAACCCAGGGATCCACATTTTCTGTGTGAAAATCCCTGTTTGGAAAGGTTATCATCAACTCCAAAAATTATTTTTAAAATTGTTAATAACAACAACGAAACCCACTGACTAGGCCAATCAGATCAGCTGTTGAGCCAGGTAGACTGCTATGACTGGAGAATATGGGTTTTGCCTCATATTAGAAACACTTGAGTACAGCCTTGCTGCCCACCCAGACACTAAAGCATCACAGAAGGGGTACAATATACCTAATTCACTTTTATACCCTCATCACCTATAAAAAGGCTTAACACACAATATATATGAAAAAACGTGCTTAATAGTCAAAGGAATTAAGGAATTCCACAAAACAAGATGACAAAACAGAGTTCTCCTAGCTTTGCCTTCAGTCCTGTCTAGGTCAACATTTGTGTCCATATTTATATAAGGACAACAATGGTAACAGGAGCACATTTTCAGACGAGAATATAGAAAGGTAGTAAAAGTTATGTGGATTAATTTTGTTGAAAGATTATAGTATGCCAGTTCAAGAGTCTAATTCCAATTTTTCTCACCTAGAAGCTGGGCCAGTGATTTAACCTCTGTCTCTTAGCACTCAGTCCTTCTCCACCTTTGTGCATTGTTCCACACCAATTCCTTCACCTAGAATGCCCAGCCTTTCCCTAATGCCGAGCAAACCCCTGCTTATTCTCATGGCCCTGCTCTGATGGAGTCTCCTCCTGGAAGCCTTCCTGGACCTATCAGGGAAAGTAACTTCCTCCACCCCTTGACTCTCCCTAAGTCATGTTTATACAAGTGATATTACTTCTATCACAAAATCGGTTTCTCTACTTTCCACAGGCCACTTGGGGATCTAGACTACCATTTCACGTATCGTGGTATACCTTGTCGGTAACACAGTTTCAGGAATAGAGTACACTGCCCATAAATGGGTGGTTTACAAAAAAAGGTAAAATTCCCCATTTACATAGTGAAATACAAGCACTAAGAATGTACATGACAATTGTGTAGAAAACAGCACATATGTGAATACATGCAAGATTCTAGAAACCTAGATTGGAGTCCTTTATACAACACCAGATATTCATTCTTTTACAGATTTTACAGAAAGACTTTTGTGTATTTTCAGGTTGTTAGTTGACATAGAGTAGAAGCAATGATCAGGTCCAGACTGAAAATTAGAGAAAGTAAATCCAATGCAAGTGAAACAGAGGAAGAAAACTCAAGAAGTACTTAACAAACTGTTCTAACACTTTGCAAAACCGAACAGCAAAAAAATCAAAGACTCAAGTTTCCGGCATCAGGAGGTGATGAGATACAGAATGTTTATGTGAAGAGAAAACAAGGGGCATTACCAAAAACAAAAAGGAACCTGGGTTTCTCCTTTGCCAACAGCCTCCCCTGGCTCTATTTGTTCCATCAGGACTCTTTTTTTGTTGGCTGCACCGTGGGGCTTGCAGGATCTTAGTTCCCCAACCAGGGATTGAATCCGGGGCCTCGGCTGTGAAAATGCGTAGTCCTAACCACTGGACCAACAGGGAATTCTGGGCCTCTTTTTACATAACATGGCTCTTTAGTGGGCTGGAGTAGGATTAAAGAGCTGAAGGGGGTTGGGGGAAGACTGAACTGGCCTGTAGAATCTTAGGAGGTTTTATTGATATCTGATGCCATAGTACTTTCAGAGCTTGAATAAAGGCACCTTACTGAGTTCAAAATGGACATTTGGGGGCTTCCCTGGTGGAGCAATGGTTAAGAATCCACCTGCCAATGCAGGGCACAGGGGTTCGAGCCCTGGTCTAGGCAGATCCCACATGCCGCGGAGCAACTAACTACTGAACCTGCACTCTAGAGCCCGTGAGCCACAACTACTGAGCCCGTGAGCCACAACTACTGAAGCCTGCGTGCCTAGAGCCCGTGCTCCACAACAAGAGAAGCCACCGCAATGAGAAGCCCGCGCACCACAACGAAGAGTAGCCCCCGCTCACTGCAACTAGAGACAGCCTGCACACAGCAACGAAGACCCAATGCAGCCAATATGTAAATAAATAAATGTCCCTTTTTAAAAAAATAAAAATGTAAATTTGGAACAAGGTTTGTACAAGAAAAAGAAGATAGCACCTCCCATAACACATTCCACTCCTCTCCTGGTTTTAGCCCTTAACACAAGACTTGGCACATCTAATGCAGTCAGTAAAGGATTCCACTAATTCAGAAATGAAAAATAATTTCCATATCACAAATAAATATATTTTCTCATTATGTACCTTTCTCTCCTCTCTCTTTTCTCTCTCTTTTTCCATCCCTTTCTTCTCACATTTCTTCTTCATTTTCTAGACAACCTCCTGGGCTGAGTAGCTAGGTTGCCCATGTTGGTTCCTAGTGATTCTCAAAAACACTGACAGATCCTTCCAGAATTCTCTCTTGAATTAGTTCCTGTTGCAGGGCAGTATATTAGAAATGGTATTTCTAGAAGGCATGGAGAAGGTAATGATGAACCCAAGTTTCCTGGGGATTCCTCTCTGGAGGCTGGACTAGAAACTGCTAAATAAGTAAGTTGTTGAACAATGGAGGCCCCTGGCCCAGATGACTACGTGTGGGATCATTTTAAGATTTCCTTCAGAGAGTCGTGAACCGAGAGCAGGAAGACTTCTACAGCCTCTCACTGCCATGGCCACTCTGGGGCCCATGTCGAAGTCCCAGGTCCTTAGGAGAGATATGGGAGATTCCCAGTGGGTGTCCAATCCTTTGTACCTCTAGAGAAGCTCCTATATGAGCAAGAGTCATGTTCTGAGGATGTCAGGGATCCATTCATGCCATCCCATGCAGAGATGAGCACTGCTGTGACACTATGTGGACTGGAGTTCTCCTTCTCCCTTGTCCTCTATCTGTAGGGAGCCCTGGCAGGGTCTACCCAACCAGGTTTTTAAAAATGTATGAGCCCTCTGGAACCAGCTTGCTCTCTTCAACATAGGTTTTTGCCAAAGGAGATAACCCCAGCTGCCTGGGGTTACGGTGCACCCCAGCTGCCTCTTCAGAGGCAGCCCGGAATAAATGGGAACACTTGGCTTTTGAGGGAGACACTCCTGGTTCTGCCGCTATTGTCTGTTAACTGTGTGTGCCTCTGTTTGATCACCTTTAAAATGAGACTCATGGGGACTTCCCTGGTGGCGCAGTGGTTAAGAATCCGCCTGCCAGTGCAGGGGACACGGGTTCGAGCCCTGGTCCGGGAAGATCCCACATGCCGCGGAGCAACTAAGCCCGTGCGCCACGACTACTGATCCTGCGCTCTAGAGCCTGCGAGCCACAACTACTAAGCCCAAGTGCCACAACTACTGAAGCCCGTGAGCCGAGAGCCTGTGCTCTGCAGCAAGAGAAGCCACCCAATGAGAAGCCTGCGAACCGAAATGAAGAGTAGCCTCCGCTCGCCACAACTAGAGAAAGCCCGCACACAGCAACAAAGACCCAAGGCAGCCAGAAATAAAAATAAATCAATTAAAAGAAAATGAGACTAATGGTAGCTACCTCATGGGTCGTCATGAGGGTTAAATGAGTCAATTTATGTAAAGTGCTTACCCCACAGAAGTTGCTTGAAAATGAGAGCTTGCAATTTGCTCTCAAATTCTCTCTATATGAAACTAAATTAGCGGTTCTTACTTGTATCTAATTTATCTAACACATATAAATAGGTATTTGCTTTCTCTAGTATTAAAAGACCAGAACTTTGAAACTCTAATGCTGACTTCCATGTGCAGATATGTCACTGGGCTCTCATAACAAGGAAACATCCCCTGGTCATGTTGTTATGTTCCGAAAAATAATGGTCTCCCAGGCTTCCTTGGGGTCAACGATACTGGGTGCATCTGGAAGACTTGGTGCTGACAACTCACAACTCCCCCCCACCCCACAGCTTGCAGGAGCTGCAGTGCTGGGGTCTTGGGAACGTTAATCATGTATGGGAGTGAGCTTGTCAACAGCTGAATACAAAGGGTTTGATGTTGCTATTTTGTTCCAGGATACACATTCTATCTTGTTTCTAGCAGTAAAAGACTGGAACAAACTGTATGATTGTATCCGTGGTTAAATAGCCATAGACGAGAATACCATGCAGCCATTAACTAGAGTGAGGTACATCCTTCGCCAAAACATAGTAGTTAAAAAATAAGGTGTGGAACACTGTATATGATACTACTATGTGTGGGGTAAATGGAAGAGATACAAACACACACAAACCTCTATACATACCAATAGAGGTATATAGGTGTATAGGCATATATATTATGTATAGACTGTGAAAAGATACAAAGAAACTAAATATTTGTTGCTTTTAGAAAAGAAACTGGGGCCTAAAAGACAAATATTAAAGGAAGATATTCTTTTCACTGGATACACATCGCTAATGTTTTTGAGGTTATATTTTTACCATATGCCCGTACTATCAGAGATAGAGATACAAATGATAGTAGTGAGAGAGAGAGAGGCAGAGAGACAGAGAGAGGGAGAGAGAGAGAGACACGCTCACAGAGAACGCTTGCTCTTGGAGCAGAAAAGAGAAGCGCTCTGCTGATACTCTCTCCCTCCTCCCCCGGTCCTCCTCCATCTTCACTCTACTGTTGGCGGCTCATGGTACACAAGGGATGCTCAGTAGACATGTCTGCTTCTGCTCTTCTCTCTTTGAAAAAGTGTGACTATCCCATGGCAGCAGGTAGAATAAGGCAGGGGGCCAGTTCGCCGCGGAAGGGTAAAAATCTTGTACTTTGGAAGCTGATCTGTTTTCAGATATTTAAATCCTATGTGTCTATTTCTCTGTTGTTCCTCTCAAGACCTAGAGTCTTTCATACAGCGTGAAGTAAGTCAGAAAGGGAGAGACAAATACCGTGTGCTAACACATATATATGGAATATAAGAAAAAAAATGTCATAAGAACCTAGGGGTAAGACAGGAATAAAGACACGGACCTACTAGAGAACGGACTTGAGGAGATGGGGAGGGGGAAGGGTGAGCTGTGACAAAGCGAGAGAGTGGCATGGACACATATACACTACCAAACGTAAGGTAGATAGCTAGTGGGAAGCAGCCGCACAGCACAGGGAGATCAGCTCGGTGCTTTGTGACCGCCTGGAGGGGTGGGATAGGGAGGGTGGGAGGGAGGGAGACGCAAGAGATATGGGAACACATGTATATGTATAGCTGATTCACTTTGTTATAAAGCAGAAACTAACACACCATTGTAAAGCAATTATACCCCAATAAAGATGTTTTTTAAAAAAAGGCTTTTAAAATATAAAGCCGGTCTCAGCCTTGCTAAGCAGAGCCAAGAGGGAAATTTCGACCTGTTGCTCTCGGCTCGTGGGGAGCAAGCAGCATAGCGCCTCCTGCCCGCCGGTGCGGTGCGCGGCGCCTCCGCCAGAGAAGAGGGTAGAGCCGCCAGAGAAAACGCTGCCAGCCAGGATCAGTTTTATGAGAACAGCTCGTGAACAAATTGCCTCCATGACTCAGAGAGCGTAACCCTAGAGCGGGATCAAGGCTTCCCGAAGTAGATGCTGCCCCGCTCCCACCCCACGCACTGCGAACCCTGCCAAGATTCCCCAGGCGAAAGGGGGACCAGGGAAAAGCCGAACAAGTGGCAAGTCTCAGCCTAGGATGTCACGGGGGCCCTGCACTCATCTGGCAGGAAGGGCAATCACGCGCGGAGGAGACAGCATAGCCATTCTCCCGTCGTACACCCATGTCTCCTCACCCCACTCCCTGTCACTTGAGGCGCCCTGAGAGAGATGGTGGGCTGGGGTCAGTGAGCTGTGCAGATTCGGGGAAGAAGTCTAACGAGGGGGAGCACGACAAAAGGCGGTCCAATTAAGGCGCTGGGGCGCTGAGATCCTCAGAGGGCCCACGGAGGACCCGGGGACCCGGGAGTCCAGCCCTCCAGATGAACCTGCTGGTTCGGCACACAGGCCACTCGGATGTGCCAGGACCAGATCCTAAGACCTGTAAGGACAGTCAGAGCGCTAGGACCCCAGAGATACCACTTGGTGGTGAGTTTTCAGAGGCGGAAAACTCATTCATTCCGGCACCTGGTAGGTATGGCGCTGCACATCATTTATCCTTTGCAAGCTCTGGTGAAGGAAGGTGTTGAGGGACTTGCAGACCCTAGAGACCACTTCCCTGTGCTGCACCATCACGTGGCAGTACTGACTGGACCCACGCAGGGTCCTGGACCTGGGGTGGTCATGATGACGCTGTGGGAGTCCTGGGCCTGGGAGAAAAACAGTCTGATCTAGCAGCAGAAACTGGAGGAGGGTCCACGTCATAACTGTGTTTTCTGTGAAAGGCACGCGGTGAGAATGTCTCTTCCCCGAGACACAGTATCTTCCATCCTCCTATTCAGGAAATGTGGTACTGCAAGTTCTCGCCACTCTCTGCTGGAATTTTCTGACACTCCCTCTTCTGTACCAGTTCAGACACTCACTTGGCCACACCCTCTTCTACTTGGCCCATCTCCTTCTTTTTCTTCTCTAGGGCTTCCCCTTCCTTTATTCCCGTCCCTCTGCACTGGCCCAGCACATTCCTAATCACAGTGTTGGGGTCTAGATTTCTTCAAGGAACTGAGGTAGAGGGAGCTGTCACACAAGAAGAGAGCCACATCCCACCTCCTTCTAAACGTGGCGCAGAGATCCCATCGTATCCCAAAGCATCTATGATCCTCACCTAATCGCTCCTCAGTAATTGCCATAACTTACGTTTGTGAAGTGGTTTAGCGATTACAGAGCTTTTTTTTTTTCTTCTTTTTTTCCCATCTGATCCTCACCACAACCTTATGAGTTAAGGCAAGCATTTTTACAATCCCATTTTATTTTTATTATTATTGTTATTTTTGCTGTACGCTTGCCTCTCACTGTTGTGGCCTCTTCCGTTGCGGAGCACAGGCTCCGGACGCGCAGGCTCAGCGGCCATGGCTCACGGGCCCAGCCGCTCCGCGGCATGTGGGATCTTCCCGGACCGGGGCACGAACTCGCGCCCCCTGCATCGGCAGGCGGACTCTCAACCACTGCGCCACCAGGGAAGCCCTACAATTTTATAAAGGGATAACTGACTCTCAGAAAGTTTCAGCGACCTGCCCGAAGTCAGACAGCTAAAAAGTGAGAGGCAGGCTAGAATAATGGAGAGCCCTTCAAATTCAATAAAAATAAAGTTCTCCACCATTAGAAACCTGCCTCATGCTGCAAACTAAGAAAGTCTCCCCCGCCTCCTCTTCCTCTCATGCTCACTTTGCCTTATTTATAACTACCTCACTCAGCCCCTTACCCACTCTTCTCCCCAGGACCACAGAAGGGTCACCACAGCTATTGCTACCCCTCCAGTGAGAAGCCTCACTTCCACAATCTTGATCTCATGTGTGCAGCCCCCTTTACTAGGCCCTGGGGCTGAGGATCTCGCAGAGTTAGAGTTGAGGATTCTGTGGCTGGAGAAGTGTTGAGGGTCTTTCCTCCCAAGGTGTATTGTTATATCGCCCAGGGAGGGAGGGACTGGATGTGGTGGGGCTGAGTAAGGAGTACTGTCCCATTATCTTCCAGGGATGAAAGTTGAGACTTTTCAGTCCTGGCACTCAAATAGGACCTCAAGCAATACGTGACAGAGACTGCATAGCAGGATCCCAGTTGTCCTTGGGGGAAATCAGACCCAGGCATGGCCTGGAGGGTGAAAAGAAGCAAAGAGAAGGCAGCCCCAACTCCCGGACTCCCCAGATAATTGTCTCCTCTCCTTGAGCCTCTTTTTTGCCACAGGTTATAAGGGGAAGGCATCCAATTGTTCCATTTCATCTGGAAGAGCAGTGGTAAGGAAGAAGAGTCTAACTAGAAAGCATAAATCCTTTCAGCAAATGCAACCCAGTCTGAGCAACACGCCAGCCTCCACCCTGACTGTCCTCTCCCCTAAGTAGCCCTGGGGCTCTGTCATTTGAAGCCAGGAAATCCAAGGGCCTGGGGAAAAGAATATTCATAGATTCCCAGTGAAGAAGAGTCCCTCAGAGTCAGTTGGAAGGAAGGCAAGAGGGCCTGAGGATGGAAGGCAGCAAGAGCAGGAACTGAGATCCGAGGAAAAGAATTGGTGCTGACTGCATAAGTAACGCTGCTCCCTCTAATGCCCTCCCAGCTTCCATGAAGAAAAATCCTAACCCCCTAGTCCTCTTCTCCTTCCATCACGAGAGCCAGAACTTCGGTCTCAAGACGTTTTTGGTCACAGTCCGCACTTGGGGACAGCTCTCTAAATGCCTCATCAACCTCGTGCACTGCAGGCTGGGTCACCCTCGTGCTCAGCCAAGTCTTTGCTTTTCCATTAGTTGGTTCTTTCAGCCTGACCACTCAGCCCTGATGGGCCTTCTTCCTCCTGGATTCAGGGCTCCCCCTGTGACTCAGACCCTGTTCTGATCTGCCACAGGCCCTTAGACAAGAATCATTATCCCTCATCTGGAAAATTGAAGTAAAAGATAGATACACTTTCACTTATGATGCATGGTCCATAGCACTTGCTAAGCAGATCTTTACCGAATGAAAGGCGAAAGGAGAGTGCCTGAGTCCCTAAGCCCGGGCACCTCAGCCATCTAGCCATTCACAGCACGGTGGGGTGATAACAGGGCTTCTCCTATTCATAGAGCTCTCCAGGGTCTCCCAGATTCCCTATGCTGGCATCTACATGACCACTGCTAGAGAGTGCTTTCTCATATGTCTAAAGGCCTTTGGGACCAATGTACTACAGCTGTGACCCCATTCAGCTTGTTCTTGTTTTGGAGGAGATGGAATATAAAAACAAACTACATGTTGACTCTTCTTAGTGTTGCAAAACTTTTTCTTCCCCAGGCACTCTCCTTTAACTTTTCCTTTAGGTTATAATTCTCAGGCTTTCAATCTTCCCATCTCACTCTTGGCAATGCTGGTGAGCAGGATTAAGTCCATTCTTCTCTGGAGACAGTTAGTGTGTGTTCCCATCACTTTCTCCTATACTGTGGCCTGACTCTCTGCTCTGCCAAGGCACCAGGGGCCCCCTGCCAGATGGAGCGGCCATGGGAAAGGGAAAGGATCATGCAGGTCTGGCCTGTCTTGTGCCCTGTCGCTCCAGCTGCCAGTCTCTCCTACCCAAGAAGTCATCTCTGCTTCTTATTAGGGGCTCAGGGAACACTGAAGTCCTGCATTGTGTTAAAGAGACCCAGGGAATGCAGCTCATGCTT